>NW_006204331.1:370239-378118 GCF_000334495.1 Tupaia belangeri chinensis
GCTTAGGCACCCTGGCCTGGCTCGCCAGGGTCCACCTGCAAGGGTGGAGGCCACCCTGAGGGCAGAGGCGCCCGTGGAACTTGTGCACACACACACACACGTGTGCATGGGAACACACCTACATGCACATGCACACATATATGAGCACTGGCTTTCCCCTGGCTGAGTGGCCTGCTATGTTCCTGGGCCCCAGGCCACCTCTCCTCCCAGGGACCCCTGCCACCTCCCACCTCCCGCCCTCTGGCACTAGGGCTGGCAGCTCCCTGCCCAGCACGCCTGGCCTTCACCACATGTGTGTGTGCTCACTGAGGCAGTGGGGCCGACTGGAGACGCCCCGAGACCTGCCGCCCTACCCCTGCAAGCATGGCCCTTTCCCCGGCAGAGGACATGGGACACCCAGGGAGGAGCCAGCCCAGGTTCGTCACATGAGCCCGAGGCCACCTCCTTTGGGACGAGACACTACAGCCAGAGCCTCTCATCCCAGCCCAGGGGAGCCGTCAACCGAGGGTAGACCCGGACGTGGCCACCTGGGATGGGCTGTGCAGCAGGACTCACCGGGGTCTCTGCCGGGGCCTCCTGAGAAAGGCGTGGCTGGGCCCAGCTCCCAGACCCAGGGGCCTGCCACCTGCACCAAATGGCTGCTCCCGGGATCCCTGGGAGCCGCACAGCATGGCTCACGCCAGGTGCCTGGAGGCCGTGGCAGCCTTACCTCCAGCTCACTTCTATGCCACTTCGCAAGGAGGTGCTGACCAGCGCACAGAGCCTGAGCGGCCCCACGTGGCAGGCCGTGGTTTGGGTCCAGAGCCCGGGGATGGAGATAGGCCCAGCGCACGGTGGGAGACGGGGCGGGGCTGTGGTGGCTGTGGCCCTCTAGCAGTAAAAACAACAAAAGACTTCAATAAGACTCAAATGAGGTAAATAGTACAACCCTCACCCTGACTGAGACATAAGACTGAGGTAATGGGCCCCAATTAGGTATCATTTTTAAAGTCACAAGATGGAAAAAAACTATGATATGATCTGAGAGTGGCCTGGCCCAGCCCCGCACCCTGTGGCTCTACCCAGGGCAGCAGCCCCTCCCAGACACTGCCCGGCCAGGCCCACCGGCTCAGCACGCGGGCTCTGCCTAGGGCAGCACCTCCCCGCCTGCTGCACCACCTGGCCGGCCCGAGACTGGGCTCCAAGAGGTTTGCTACATGGCGGGGTGGCCAGCCCCGGTCGGAGCTCCATCTCGAGGTTCTGTCCCTCCTTGAAGACGGCTCAGAAGGGCCCATGGGGTGACTCGGGATGAGGAACAGGAGGCCGCACACACTTGGCCATGTCCAAGCGGGCATACGGCGGTGGTGTCACGCGTGTCCCTGGCCCCGAGTGTGGACCGATGCAGGGACTCACTTCCCACGCAGGTTGTGTGTGGTCCCTGAGACCACCCTTCTTGCTCTCGGGGATCGGGGTTCGCTCGCTCCAGGGGGCCAGCTACAACATGGGGAGGACGCACAGGTGCCCAGTGGGGAGTCCCGGGGGTGCTGGGAGGGGCTCCTCCAGGCCAGCAGCCTTCAGGCAACCAAGCCTCAGCCAGTGTGCTGACCGAAGCCCCCCAGGTGTTCCTGGACGCTCGATGTGTCCCCATGCGGTTCCGAGCCGGGCTCCTGAGCAGGTGTTCCCCGTGCAGCGCCAGCTCAGCCGCACACAGTGGGGGGCTCTGACTGTTCCGCACCATCACCAGGCTCTGCTGTGAGGGCGGGGCCCGGTCCAGGTTCATGGAGAAAAACGACTGGGGCACCCCAAATCCCTCGAGCGTGGGGGGCGGTCCCCACACGGGGAATTTCTCACTTTCCCTCTCTGTCTCCCCATCTCTGTGCTCTCTGGCAAGCGCATGTGTCCTATGGCCAATTCTTTTTAAAAAGGGAGAAACGTGAGGAGAGAGTACAAGCTACGGACAGAGAAGGCGGCAGGACGAGCCAGGCGTGGGCGCCATGCAGAGAGGAGCTCGGCTGGGGTGCCAGCATGGACCGCGGCGAATGCCACGACCTGCTGAGATGGCGCCAACCAGCAACCGCAGCACTGCCCTGCCACGAGGAAGCGGAGCCGGGCGCTCACTGGGACGGCCCCGCCCACACGCCCCTGCAACTGCCTTCCGGGCGCTGACCTCCGAGGGACCCACAGGACTGCGCCCACGACCGACGAGCAGTACCCGCAGCTCGGTCTGAACGGCGAGGGCGAGAGACCGCAGACGCCAGGGAGGGCGAGGGTGAGGGCTCCGTGCAGCACCGGCCCCTCCGAGCTCTGCGCGGCCGTGAGTGGAACGTGTCCACACACGCAGTGCCCGGGGAGGACCCAGTCTTGGAGGCTGCACGGAGCCCCACGCACACCTCGCACACGGCAGAGCGGAGGGCAGTCCTGGTCACCGGGGTTAGGGAGTGGGCGGGGCTGGGTGTGACCACAACGTGCAGGTCAGCGGGGGCCTGGCCACCGGGTCACGCAGCGTCGGACGGTGGCGGTGGCGGTGGCACAGCAGCACCAGAAGGATCTGGAGCACACGCGGACGTCTCCGCACTCCCAGCCACGGAACTGCTGTGACTCCACTATCATTCCAAATAAAACGCCTGCTTCGCGGTGGCAGCCGGAGCTGCTTGGTTCTGGGAGCTCGAGGCTGCACCGACCTGCGTGCCATGGAAGGCTGCCATCACCGGGCATGCGGTTTTGGTCCCTATCACTCCAGGTCCTCTTTTCTCACGTTCAGGGTTATGGAGGCCTCGGCCACAGCAGCCTTGTCGCAGGACAGGGAGCTGCAGAACAGGCCGGCCGACAGCCCTGCCCTGGGTGTCACCACAACGCCGCTAACCTAAGCCAGCCCGGCTGACAGGCAGGGCTGCTGTCTGCAGACAGGGCCGCGATGCGCATAGCCGCTCGCCCGCCCAGCCCGTAGCTCCTTTGTGCAGCCCGTGGGATCCGCACACACACGCCCCGCTGACGTCTCGTCACTGTCTCAGGGCGCAGTGCTCCGCTCTAAGAGGGGCGTTCTGGCAACGGTGGTGCTGACCCAGACCTCTGCTCAGCCTGCTCTGGGTCCTCACCATCTTGCTGAAGCAGCTGCTGGAATATTAACAAGACGCGGCAGGCAAACAGGGCACGGTCAGCACGCCGGTTCCGGGGCCGTGCGCTCTAACTGGGGACAAGTCACAGTGGGTCTCCGAGGGACTGTAACCACCTGGGTGCATGTGTGCACAGCAGGATGGCCGGCAGGACGCAGCCTGGGCCCTGGGCTGAGGCAGCATCCCCAAGCCGCCCTGTGGTCCTGCAGCTCCTCCACCTGGATGTCCACCTCCTCTGGCTAACACCCAGACCCCTCTGTCCCTTGTTCCGACTCCACAGCTGCACCTCTGTCCTTCCCAACCACCATCCCAGGGTCTTCGGCATGCTCGGCTGCCAGGCTGGACCTTCAGGGGGCACTGCTGTCCCACCTCCAGGCCCCACAAAGCCCTGCACTCTCACAGACGGCAGGCCGCCCCACCGGCCAGCCCCACCTGGGGAAGGAGGGGCAGCACCTGGGCAGGTGGGCGGCTGGAGGGAGGGGAAGCGGCCCAGGGCAGGAGGCGGCTCCGAGTAGCCCGCCCAGGGCTGGCTCCCAGCACCCAGTCGGGACACCGGGCTGGCCCCAAGGTGAGGCGTCTGGGCTGCCTGGCAGTCCCTGGTGCCGCCATCCCCAGGGCCTGCTCTCTGCAGTTCTGACGCTCCCACAGGTCACTGGGAACCTCTGAAAGAACGACCAACTTGCTGATGGCAAACCCGCCAACCTGGAGGGCGTAATGCATGCCCTCTCCCGGGTGTGCCCGCCGCCACCCCATCCACCCCATCCTCGGCAGTCCCAACATGCCCTGGGCAGCTACCGTCTGTTTGCTCCGTCGGCCGGAATCAGCTGCCCTGGGGAGAGCAGCTCTGTGAGTGTGGATTCCACATGCCCTCTCATGCCAGGCCTCTCTCCCCAGCCCGTGTTCTTGGGCCAAGCAGCTGTGTATGCCTCTCCCTTGCGTGGAACTCCACGGCACGGCCACGCCCCATTGGTCCCTGCATTCGCTGTCAGCGTGTAGTTTCCGTCTGGGAGCCCGGGATGAAGCTGCCAGAGAGACCAGACGGGTCGCGCCCCACGGCAGCGGGTCCGAGCAGGCTTGGGCGCGGTGTGGACAGCCCCCTGGTTGGCCAGCCCGGGAGCTGCACGGGGCCTGCTTGTTCTGGCGTGCCTTCTGCTGGTCACATGGTTACTGACTGTCAGTAAAGGGTCTGCTCAGGTCTCTGCCCACTGAACTAAGTTGTCTGTCCCTTTGTCACAAAGTACAGGGGCTCTCAGGACCAGCAGTTAGCGTAATGGCCATGTCACTGGACTCCCACGTAGTCGACTATGGTTCGTGTCCCGGACCCGGTGGCTTAAACTCACACCGGGCGCGTGTGCGTGTGCACCCAAGATCCAAAGAGGAGAATGGAGGAGAAGGGATTGCAGTGTGGCCAACCCCCTGGGGGGTGATTTCTCTCTGTCTCTCTGTCTCTCTCTGTCTTTCTGGCGAGTACACGCGCCCTATAGCAAAAACCTCTCCAAAAAAAAAAAAAAAAGAAAGAAAAAGAAAAGATACAGGGGCTCTTTTATTTTTTGAAGTTCATCTATTTAGGGACCAGTGGGTGATGGAAAGGTTACGTAGCTGGAGTCCCAGGCAGTCAGCTGCGGTTCGTGTCCAGAACCTGGAGGCTTAAAACTCATGCTAGGCGTGTGTCTGTGTGTCCACAAAATCCTGAGAGGAGAACAAGAAGGGATGCAGTGCGGTCATCCCTGGGGGGTGATTTCTCATTTTCTATCTCTCTGTCTCTCTGGCAAGTGCACACACCCTATAGCAAAATCTTCCTTGGGTGATAGACAGAGACCAACAGAGATGGCAGCTTCAGGCTCTGCATCACGAGCCTCCCCCTGTCCAGCCTCGGGTCACAGCATGCGTGGGCACTGGGGAGGCCTCCAGACGGCACGGGGACCTTCCCGTGCACGATGCCCTGCGTCTCTCCGCTGGCCACCTAGGAGCCCCCTCCCAGGCAGTCAGCTGCGGTTCGTGTCCAGAACCTGGAGGCTTAAAACTCATGCTAGGCGTGTGTCTGTGTGTCCACAAAATCCTGAGAGGAGAACAAGAAGGGATGCAGTGCGGTCATCCCTGGGGGGTGATTTCTCATTTTCTATCTCTCTGTCTCTCTGGCAAGTGCACACACCCTATAGCAAAATCTTCCTTGGGTGATAGACAGAGACCAACAGAGATGGCAGCTTCAGGCTCTGCATCACGAGCCTCCCCCTGTCCAGCCTCGGGTCACAGC
Organism: Tupaia belangeri chinensis; assembly: GCF_000334495.1. Taxonomy (NCBI): domain Eukaryota; kingdom Metazoa; phylum Chordata; class Mammalia; order Scandentia; family Tupaiidae; genus Tupaia; species Tupaia belangeri. The sequence continues at coordinate 375,586 of NW_006204331.1, forward strand.
ATGCGTGGGCACTGGGGAGGCCTCCAGACGGCACGGGGACCTTCCCGTGCACGATGCCCTGCGTCTCTCCGCTGGCCACCTAGGAGCCCTCTGAGACGCAGCCGGCGAGCCTCCCATCAGACACCCGCACTGCGGCCCCCACCTGGGGAGGCTCCTCCTTGTCTCAGGGGGCATCTCGCGGGCTCCGGTGCTCGGACGGGCTTCCCTAGTGGCCAGTGCTCGCCACGCCCTTCCCCGGATGTCCCCCCGTCGCGGTCCGGAGGATGCTGTGTCAGCTCGGAGCCAGGGGAGCTGCAGGTGTTCTCTGTGTGCCTTTATCACGGTGAGGGGGAGCCCGCCGCCTGCTCGTCCTGGGGCTTCCTCGTGAGATGCTGAATTTGGGAACGTCTCTATCATCTGTTTAGGTGCTCACCTGGGACTCTCCTCGGTTCTGTTTTCCTGGTAAAGTAGCTGGTTAATTGTGAATATTGAGCCAGCCTTGCATGCCGGGGATAAGCAGTCCTTGAGCACAATGCGTCATCGTTTCGTTATAAGGCTGGACTTGGCCGGCGAACAGCCTGTAGTTCTTAATTGTCGCTGAATAGCTGAAATCTTTTGTTATCTCTGAGATACTCGAGCTGCCATTTTTGATTGTCCCAATCGCCTTGGTGTCAGGGTCATGCAGGCCTCGGCCGCTTGGGCATTACCCCTTCTGGCTCTGAACACTGACATCGCGCTGTGACCAGAAGCCAGGCCCGGGAAGAGCATGTCACGGCGCTGGCGAACTCTACAGACCGATGTGGCCCCAGAGAGCCGGCTGGGGACGGCTGACGGCCTCACAGAACAAACTGTGTTTCCCCACCCTCGTTGTCTGAAAGACCTGTGTAAAATTGGTCATTTCTTTCCCTCAAGTTTGAAAAAATTTGCCAATGACATCGGCGAGGTCTGGGCCTCCTATGTAGAAAGGCTAATTAAAATGAATTCTATCACTTTAACAGGTGCAGAAGGACTTGGGTTTTCTTCTCACATCAGGTTTTATTGCTTTTCAAGAAACGTTTCTATTCCATCTACACGACCGAATCTGTCAACATAGAAGTTGGCTGTCGTATATCCTTCAGGGCCAGCAGCAGGCGCGGTCAGCAGCGGCCGCGGTGCAGTCCCGAAGCCTGAAACACGCCAGGCGCCAGCGGGTGCATGCCCAAGGTCCCAGGAGGCGGATGGAGGAGAAGGGGTCGCGGCATGGCCTCCCCGTGGTTTCTCACTCTCCCTCTCACTCTCTCCCCAGTGAGTGATCACGCCTTATGGCAAAAAGCTTAAAAAAACTACACCCTTATTACCCCGTGTCTACACCATCACCCGAGGTTGTCCCTGACTCGCCGAGGTTTTGTCACCGTATCCGTCCTTTCAGAAGCTGACTTCGGGCTTTACTCTCTGTTTGCCTATTTGTGTCTCTCCGATTCCTACCCTCACCACTCTGCTTCTCCTTCTCCTCGCTTTGGGTTTAGCTCACTCATTTTCCTGCCTTCTTAGACACGGAGACTGCCGATCCCGCCACCTCGGCCCCGCGCCCTCTGAGCACGCACGGCGTCCGCACATTCCCATCCGCTGTGTTCTTATTTCATTTCACTAGAAATATTTTCTGGCTTCTCTCGATTTTCTTGTGAGCCTCGGGGAAGAACTAAAGGTATGTGGTCTCGTTTCCAAACACCGAGGGCTCGTTGGGGCGCCCCTGTCGATTTTCAGGGACTGCGTGCTCACGTGGCAGTCCGCGGTTCTTCATTGCATGCCCTCCAGCCCGCCCAGCCTGTGCCCTCGAGCTGCACCCCTGAGGCTGTCCCTCCTTGGCCTCCGGCTGCAGCCATGGCTCCCAGGTGCTGCCTGGCTGGGGCTCAGCAGCGCAGGGAGTACCCAGGGCCACTGGAGCTCCCTTAGGGTCAGCTCCGTCTGCTAGACCCATGGTCCCGCCCCTACACACAGCCCTTGCCACCACCCAGGAGAGGGTGAGACGCCAGACTCTGCCTCCTCTGCTGGGTGAGACCCCTGACCCCCTCTGGGCTCTGCCTCCAGTTGGCACCGGGAGAGCAGCGGGACAGAAGCTGTCTGCAGACGCCAGGAGCGGTCGCCCCGACTCCTTCCGGCCTCAGCGGGGTGGTCCGGGCTGGAAGCACAGGCCGCCCAGAGACAGGGGCTGCACTTCATAGCCCTCGCTCTGCCGCAGTGCCCCGCGCACACTCGGCCGACGTTCACCAGTCCGACAGCGGGGCCGCCACAGACGCCGTCTCCTCCGCAGCCCAGCCAAGCCCCGACACCTCCCTGAGTGCGCCGGGCACGCGTGTCCCACGTGAGCACACCAGGCACATATATCCCATGTGAGCACACCGGGCACACATGTCCCACGTGAGCACAACAGGCACACATATCCCACGTGAGCACACCGGGCACGTGTGTCCCACGTGAGCACACCAGGCACATATATCCCACGTGAGCATACCGGGCACGCATGTCCCACGTGAGCACACCGGGCACGCGTGTCCCACGTGAGCACACCGGGCAC
>NW_006204331.1:378784-379070 GCF_000334495.1 Tupaia belangeri chinensis
CCCAATTAGTAAAGTCCAATCCCTGCTCTGCATCTGAAAGGTTCTTTAGACTTCACTGGGTGTGGTGGTACTCTCCTTATGGAGAAGTTCTTTAGCTCCTTCCCCATACCTAAGAGCTAGCTCTCTGCATTAGAAAGGAAGATGAGATTTGCTCTAGATGGGATTACCACCAAGGGATACACCTTGCCCCAGGTATGACTAATCTCTTATAGATTTGTTAATGGCTTCTTATTGTCTGTAACCTAGCAACCAATCCATGAAGTATCATGAAACACACATGTGTAAT
>NW_006204331.1:379387-392574 GCF_000334495.1 Tupaia belangeri chinensis
TCCCACGTGAGCACACCGGGCACACATATCCCACGTGAGCACATCGGGCACACATATCCCACGTGAGCACACCGGGAACACATATCCCACGTGAGCACACCGGGCATGCATGTGGCCCAGGATCCTGGCTGGCTGAGGCTGGGGTGGGTCATGTTGGGGACTCTGTCTCTCCCTGGAAGAGGTAAGTAAATAACCTTTTTCTTTTCAGATAATTTTTATTTTTCTATAGGGCTTGTGCACCTACCAGAGAGACAGAGACAGAGCGGGAAATTGTCCCCGGGGGGAGGGCTGGCAAGCCCTTCTCCACGCTCAGGGTTTGGGGCACACACACACATGTGCTCAGCATGTTTCAGGCTCCTCGATCTGGGGCTCAAATCGTAGTTGGCCACGTGGGAGTCCAGCACCTTAACCACTGAGCCACCCGCTGTCCCCTAAATAATCAACCTTTTTTTAAAGATTAAAGAATGCTTCAGGATCACAGTGCTGCGAGGTGGGACGGGGGGGCCCTCACAGAGCTGGCCTCAGCCCCCACCGTTGGGCCCAGGGAGAGCTGCCCCAACCCTCACCACGTCCCCACGTCCAGCACGCGGCTCCGGGTCGCACCTCGGCCACCTTGGCACTAAGCCCTGCCCGGCAGAAGAGCAGGCCCTGCCACGGTGCCCGGCAGCTGGCGAGATCGCTGATCCGCGCCCACCTGGCACCCGGCCAGCGGAGTGGCCCACCCCTCCTATCTGGCACCCGGGTGTCAGCAGAGGCGGCGCGGAACCCACTCTCCTGCGGCCTTCTGGGGCACGCGGCCTTCTGGGGCACGGAGGCCAGGGCTCAGGCTGGCGCTCGGGCCGCTCTGCGTGGTCTTTCCCAGCACAGGCCCCTCTGTCCGCTCCAGCTGCCGCTGCAGAGCAGTGGACGAGCAGGACCCGACTGGGGACACAGTGCTGCCAATCCTGCCCACAGCCAGAAAGACCCAGCCTGGCAGAGGCGAGCGAGGCTGGAAAGCTTCAGCTGGGAGAAGGCGGTGGGCAGGGCGCACTCTGTCACCAGAAGATGGAAACCGGGGCTCCCTGTGGATGGAGTGGGCAGGGTGGGAGCACAGGCGAGTGGAGGGAGGAGCAGAGGTCCTTCGCCATCCTGGGTGAACTGTGTCTGCCCGCCCCACTGGGCACCAGACCTCCCCACTCAGACGAGGCAGCCTGGACTGGGTGCGTCCCAGCCATGACGGCACCTCAGAGGAGACAGAGCTCCAAGGGCACGCCAGGGGTGCCTGAGGCCACAGGAGAGCAGGAAGGCTGTCCCCAGAGCCTCTGGAGAGGTGGCCCGCCCGCAGGGCCCGGACTCCCTGTCCCTCCCCCCTGCACTGCTCTGCCATTCCTGGTGGCCGGCCTGCAGCGCTCTGGCCACTGGGCCCTGGCCCCCATCTGCTGCTGCTCCCGGTGGTCCAGCCTGCAGCGCCCCGGCCACCGGGCCCTGGACCCCCTGTGCTGCTGCGCCCCGGCCACTGGGCCCTGGACCCCATCTGCTGCTGTTCCTGGTGGTCCAGCCTGCAGCGCCCCGGCCACTGGGCCCTGGACCCCATCTGCTGCTGTTCCTGGTGGTCCAGCCTGCAGCACCCCGGCCACTGCGCCCTGGACCCCATCTGCTGCTGCTCCCGGTGGTCCAGCCTGCAGTGCCCCGGCCACTCGGCCCTGGACCCCGTTTGCCTTTCTCCCCAAGGTGGGCCCTGCAGAGCACCTGCCCAGTGCTCACGACAGGGCCCTGAGGGTGCCCCAGGCCTGGCAGGCCTGGCTGGATACATGGACTGAGGCATGGGCTGCCCCTCCCCACCCACGCCCCAGGCAGAAATAAGTTCTAGGACTGTGGTGGATATGTGGGCGACCCCAGGGAGTGAGGGCAAGGTAGTGGCCAGGCTCTTGGCCAGCACGTGCCCTCCCCCGAGCCAGAGTCCAGACACTCCAGGACGCCCACTGGGGTGGCCGTGAGGATGCTGGGTCCCCTTTAGCAGTGCCCGGGCACCTTGTACAAAGCTGTGTGCCCGGCCTTCCCTGTCCCACACCCCCGGCACCCACGGGGCTGGGCGGCACCAGGCTCTCAGGCCTGCTTCCCTACTCAGTGTAGAGCTGCCCAGAAAACCAAGGTGCCACCCTGGAGTGCTGCTCCTTGCCAGTGACTGGCCCTCCAGAGCCACACCTGCTGAGGGCCCCTCCCTGACCCTTCCCACCAGAGCCCCGGCTCTGGCCGCGCTGCCGAGGCTCAGGTCTCAGTGCCCCGTGTCTCTGGCAGCTGGCTGCAGGCGGCGCAGTGCCCACGCTGTCTGTGCACGGGCTTGGCTGTCCCCAAGGTGGGACAGCACCCGCTGAGGGTTCCCGAGCCCGACGGTGCCTGCTCAGAGCCCATGTGCAGCCTTCCCCTGCCCTGCTGCCCCAGGCCGGCCGCCCCTGCTCTGGGGGCTTCCTGCAGGAGGTTCGGCCTCTGTGAGCCTGTAGGGGCTGCTTCTCCCGAGAGGACTGGCCCAGGGCTCCTCTGCAGACAGCTGTGGGCGGCCAGTGACCGCGCTGCTGCAGAGGCACCCATTAAACACGGCCCTGTGGCAAGTGGGAGGCAATGGGAGGAGGAGCAGGGGGCAACTTTGTGGGCACTCACCCCCCGCCCTGATGCTGGCAGGCAGCTTCAAACCCATGCTGCCCTGCATGCTCACTCCTTCTGAACACAGGCCCGGACTCCGTGCACCCCAGGAAGGCGCACCGCTCTGCTGGTGCAGGCAGCTCATCCCGGAGACGCGAGGACCCCACTCGAGCCCCTCCCCGCCCTCTTTCATTTTGCTTCAAGACAAGGGGTTCTGCCAGCCTCAGAGGCAGCTGCCCCTCCCCTCCCCCACTTCCCCCACCTCTCCCCCTCCAAGCAGGCAGACTGGAGGCGTGGATGCAGCTGTGTCCCTCCCGGGGGAGGTAGGGCCCAGCAGGCCCGGGTGGGGTCTGTTGTGACCTCTGGGCAGGGAACTGAACCCCAGTAAGGTGGAGCCGCAGCCTGGACCCGCCTAGAACCTGCACATGTGCCTTGCAGGGACTCACTGGCTTGAGGGTCAAATTCAAGGAGTCCTAACCCCAGGTGGGCCGGGCTCACACTCACCGCATCACTGGCGTCTCTGGAACCAGGACCCAGCAGGCCAGGCGGGCCTCGGCGGGCCGTGATCCCCACCGCTCTACCAGCTGCTCTCCACCTCATCACTGCCTTCCTCTTGGCCCCAGGGCACCTGAGTGTCACTGTGCCCAGAACCACACGTGCCCGGCTCTGCAAACCGCAGCAAGGCCATCTGGGTGAGCCCAAGCCCAGCTGGAGAGACTGCACCTTCGCCCTGCAGCTGCGTGGCCTGGGAGCCCCGAGGCCTGAGAGCAAGGGCCGTGTGGGCCTTCCGGGGCTGCTCTCAGCCCAGAGCAGGTGACATGTGCACACCCACGCCACAGCCGGCCACACTCCCGGAAATATGGGACACCCCAGGGCCCCCCCCCCGCCCCGCCTTTGGGCTAGTCTGGTCTCACAGCAGTGGGGCGCAGGGGAGGTGGTTGGAGCCTTAGCCCAAGGCTAGAGGTCCCTCCCCAACACGAGGGCTCACGACATCACGCACCGGGCCACCAGGGCCTGGCCCACATGGCTGTGGACAGAGGTGTCACTGTCACATGTCCCAGCAAACAACGCTTGAGTCTTTGAGGAGGCTGCAGACCCTTGGCGGGGAGGGCACCCTCTGGTGGGGACCTTAAAGGACAGCTGCCCCTTAGTGCCCCTTGTCTCCTCTGGAGGCTTCCGAGCTGAGCTCCACGCTGCCCCCAGCTCCCCAGCCAGGCTCCCTCGCCTGCTTCTTGAGAAGCTTCCCAGCAGGAAGACGAGCGATGTGCTTGGCCTCTGCCGTCCCCTACAAGGACAGCCTCCTGCCGAGGGTCAGCAGCGTGCCCACTGCCCGCTGGGCATCTGCACTCCTCGCGAGGGCAGGAGGGCCAGGGCAGCACTCAGAGACCACCCTGAGGACGCATTTGAAATGGCCCTCGCCGTGTGCTTCTGCCCGGACTAGTCCACACAGGTAGCTCGCCATGAAGAGGTGTGAGCCCGCCGGCAGAGCATGTCCGCGAGGCATCCTCATGTTCTAGACCAGGCCCGTGGCAGTCTTCAGAGGGTGTCCCACGGACCGAGGGGCCCCTCAGTGGTCAGTGACCGCCCACACCCCACCCGAGCTGCAGAATGTCCTTTCCAGGGCAGGTGCTCGGACTCAGGACGCAGTGGGAGTGTGAGCAGGCAGCCAGGCGCAGTCCGGCTTCCAGGGCCAGGAGCTCCGGGGAGGCAAGGTCAGGTGCTGTAACTCCAGAGGCACCCTGCAGACTACTGGGGGCCCAGACAGAGCTCCCCAGAGAACTGCTCACTGCGCCCGGCAGGCTCCCCGGTTCTGGTGCCCCACTCTGCAGCCATGAACCAGCTTCGGCTCTGGGTGTGCCTGGGCCGTGGGTGGTGGGGCAACCAGAAGACCCAGCCCCCCAGGTCTCTGTTGGGGGCACCAGCAGGCTCTTGTGGGGTCTAGCCCAAGAGCCCAAGGCTTCTGGTGAGGAACGAAGCCCACAGGGAGGCCTGGCCTGCAGATCCCTGTGGATCCTAGGGCAGGGAGTCTCGCCCTGGGAGCCCAGTGGCTCTTGGGGACTAAGAGCCCCTCCCCTCCTACCTACCTGCAAGGCTCACCCACCTGCGTTCAGGTGCAGACCACAGCCCTCGGCCTTGACCTCTACCCCGCCCCTCAGACATAACGCTGCCCCCACTGCTCCCCACAAGGCCTTCTCCTGGCCAGATTCCTCATTCGGCAGTGCTCCTCGGCCACCCTCTACCCCTGCAGCAAAGCTGGGGTCTCCTTCCCAGACCAGCTCTCAGGCCCACGTACAGGACAGCCTGCAGCCTGGGGCTCCCAGCTGGCCCTGTCTCCCCCGACCTTGGGCCCTAGTCTAATCCCGCTCTGAGCTGGGCTAGTCTGTGGAGATAAAGCCCCCTTCGCCCGTGGTGCTATTTCTGGCAGTGAGGTCAGGCAGAGTGCCAGCCCTGGGGACGGGTGGGGTTAGGCAAGGACTAACTCCCTGGGGACAGTGACCAGGGATGATCCCACTCATCCCCACCCCACCCCCACTGGCCATGCTAGCCACCAGCTGGTGTCCAGAGCCTCACAGGACCAGGCCAGCAGCCCGCAGCAGCTCACACCTGGCTCTGGGTCTGGGGGAATGTGTCCGGGCCTCGGAGCATTCCTCCCGGCAGGAACGGCCTGGGTGGCCGAGGGGCCTTTCCATGCCACAGAGTGCCTCCAGCCACGCCTGTCAGCTGTGCCCTGTGGGCGGAAGCACCTGGCAGGAAGGACACCAGGCTGCAGGTCATGCCCCCCGCCCCGCAACGGCTTCTCTGGCTGCAGAGAAGCCGCCGGCAGAACACTGCTGCAGAAGGCGTTAGGATGCACCGTGGGACACCAGGGCTTTGCCAGACAGCGGGGCGCCCTGTGCCGGGCCCCATCCCAGGCCCCTGAATTTCCAGGCAGCACCTTTTTTTGTTGTTTTTGGGAGATTTTGGTACAGGGCACATGTGTTCACCAGAGAGACAGAGACAGAGAGCGAGAGATCACTCCCTGGGGGATGGCCACGCCGCAGTCCCTTCTCCTCCATTCTCCTCTCAGGACCTTGGGCACGCACGCACATGTGCCCAGCGTGAGTTTTAAGCTGCCAGGTCCAGGACTCAAACTGTAGTCAACTACATGGGAGTCCAGTGACGTAAACATTATGCCAACTGCTGGTCCCTCCAGGCAGCATCGTAATGACACGCTGATGACTCCAGCGTGCGGTCCAGTCTGGGAAGTGCAGCTGCCAGATGAGAGTTGGGGGAGGCAAGCCAGGAGTCGGGGCGCTGCAGGTGGGTGGGCTGTGCGGGGGCAATAGACAGCGCAGAGCCACTCACGCCCGGACATCAGTGTGGGCACTGCCCACCACCTCTGCTTCGGAAACTCCCAGGACGATAACCCCACCCCTGCCCTGGCCCCTGCCTGGCTTTCCCAGCCTAGAGACTTGTAGCATTCGGGCAGCGGCGGTCCTGTAGCCCGGCTCAGCTTCTCAAAACTACCTGTAGGGACCAGTGGCTGGCATAATGGTTACATCACTCAACTCCCATGTCGTCGACTGTGGTTCAAGTCCCAGACTTGGTGGCTTAAAACACACTGGGGGTGTGTGCATGCGTGCCCAAGATCCCGAGAGGAGGTGAGATTGTGGAATGGCCATCCAGCCAGGGGTGATTTCTCCCTCTCTCTCTCCAATGAGCACATGTGCCCTATGCCAAGAAAGAAAGGAAGGAAGGAAGGAAGGAAGGAAGGAAGGAAGGAAGGAAGGACAGCAGATGGAGCTGTAAAGAATCTAGAATACCCCTGGGGTGGCAGGGGACATGGCAGTCAGGGCATTGGACTCCCACGTGGTCAGCCAGTTTTGAGTCCTGGACCTGGTGGCTTGCTTTCTCGATTTCCCTTTCTCTCTCTCTCTCTCTCTGGTCAACTCAAAAAATAATAATAATAAATTAAATAATTATAAAAAACATAGAATCCCCTAAACAAATTTGGGAGGGGGGAAGACCAGCAAAGTCAGGAGCCTTCTGTCACCTAATTTTGAGACCAACACTGAAAAAACGGTGGTCAAAACTGTGTGGGTCAATGAACAGACCAGAGGGTCCGGAGCCGGGCACATGGTCAGTGGACTCTGATGAAGGTGCCACGGAAACTTATGAGAATGAAAGTCTTCTTCAACAAACGCTGCTAAAACCACTAGACGGCCGCGTAGAAGGAGGGTGTCTGCTGGCTAGCCACGGGAACATCAACAGCGCGCCTGGCACACAGGTGGGCACAGGACAGACCACAGACCAACGTCACGCCAGCACGTGGGCCCGCGCGCGCTGCAACCGGTGCGAGCTGTGTGCGGAAGGCTGCACCCACATGGCCGACCAGGGTTTGCGTCCCGGTTCTGAAGGCTTACATACTGGGCACATGCGCACACATGCGTGCAAGACGTGTGTGGACAGAGCCCTGGAGAAAAAAGGATGGCAGCATAGCCCGGCCTGGTGCTTTCTCTCCCGCATGGACGTGCCTTCTTGTATAAAATGAAGCTCAAATGGTAACGTTTTTAGAAGAAATTGGTGCTTGGGGGTAAGCAAGTATTTCTTGGGTCACAAAAAGCATAAATTGTAAATAATAATAATAATAAACTGGACCTTATCAAAATGTGAAACATGTGCTCGTTGAAGGATTAAGAAAGTGAAGAGAGTGTAGAATGAGGGCGGGGCCGGGGGCGGAGCGAGCGCACCCACACCATGCGGGGCACCCACACCATGCGGGGTGGGGCCGGGGGCGGGGCGAGCGCACCCCCACGGTACGAGGGCGTGGATCTGGGACGGAGCGAGCGCACGCACACCGTGTGAGGGCGTGGGTTGGGCGTGGGTGGGGGGTAGCGAGCGCACCCACACCATGAGGGGGCTGGGGGCGGAGCGAGCGCACCCACACCGTGTGAGGGCGGGGCCGAGGGCGGAGCGAGCGCACCCACACCGTGCGAGGGCGTGGGTCTGGGACTGAGCGAGTGCACGCACTCAGTACAGAGAAAACGACCAACTTTAAATGGGCAAAAGATTCAAAAACCACTTCAACAGAGAAGACGCACGAGTGCCCGGAAAGCGCCTGGAAAGCTGTCCCACGCCATTAGTCACCAGAGGAGGGCAGGTCAGAACCACTGCCCTGGGATGCCTCAGCTCAAAGGGGCGGACAGCGCCAAGTGCTGGGTGGGACCCCAACGGGGAGGCGCCCACATCTGCAGAAATGCAGACTGGCAAGCCAGGCGGACGGCCGACTGCGGGGATCGAGTGCCGGACCTGACAGGTGGGAGAACATGCCGGCATGTGTGCCCTAGGGCAGTTTGGAGGAGAGGAGACTGCTGCGAGGCCACGGCCCTGGGGGCGCCTTCTCATGGTCTCCATCTCTCTTTCTGATGAGTACACGTGCCCTCCAGCAGATGAGAAGGAAAGGAGAGGGGCCGGCAGGGGCGTGGTGTTAAGGTGCCGGACTCACACAGCCTCCCAGTTGGAGCCCCAGGCCCAGTGGCCTGAAAACCAACAATGTGTGCGCATGCCTAAATCCCGAGAGAAGGGAGGGGGCAATGGGGGTGGTTTCTCAGTTTCCTTCTCTCCGCATCTCTCTGTCTCTCTCCAGAGAGCACATGTGCCCTACAATGAAACCCTAAAAAAAAAAGAAAGAAAGAAAGAAAGAAGGGAGTGGGGGACGGGGGAACAGGACAGTGAAACTTGGCCACAGCCCCAGCTTGGATTCTGGGTCTCCGATGAGGTGTGCAAGACACCACAGCCCCAGCAGCCTTAGCCCCCTCTGGTGGCCCAGGCTCCTGGGGGTTGTGCCCCTGCCCTGTGTGGGCTGCCCCACCCCAGCCCTGCACTCTCCCAGACACACCCTGGCCCTCGCCTCACCGCGCCATGCCAGCTCCTTCCCAGAGCGCAGAGCCCAGGTGCGGAGGCTCTGAAATGGCCCCAGGCTGGCCCTGAGTCTCCCATCCCAGGGGAGCTTTCCTTCCTGGGCTAATCACCCTGCCCACTGGAGAACCCCTGCTAGCCTGTCTCGCCGGCCTGGCCCAGACAGAGGGCACCGCCACTCCTGCCCCGGGCAAGCCTCCAGCAGGAGTGGACTCAGGGCCTCCCACTGCCCCGAGGACCTCCACGTCAACCCAGCCTTGACTGAGTTTTCCATTAGTGCAGAGGAAGCAGGGCTAGCAGCGTCCCCCGAACCCCATTTATATCTCATGAGCTTCTGCCTGCATTCCGAATGAGAACTGCCTGACCGGCTCCGCGTGCCCCAGCGAGCAGCTTTCGTCCCCCTCCCGCACGGTCGGCTGCAGATTAAGTGGCTGCGTAGCTTTTATCTGGCCGCGGGTTTGCCGGGTAACAGGGAGCCCGGGGCTCAGTGCGGGCCAGGAAGGAGGGCCACCTTGGGGTTATCGCCCGGAACGTGCCCCGGTGCACCCGCCCACACACACACACCCGACTGCACTTGCACACACACCCCACCGTGCCCGCCCACGCACACACACCCCACCTCACTCGCTCACTCACACATACCACACCACACCTGCCCCCACACACACACACCTCATTACACTTGCCCATACACATCACCCCACCACACCCACCCACGTACATGCACCTGACTGCACCCGCACACACATATGCACCCCACCGCACTTGCTCACATACACACACCCCACTGCACCCGCACGTGCACGCGACGTACCCACCCACACACGCACCCCCCCGGCACCCACCCATGCACATGCACCCCACCGCACCCACTCGTGCACGCAACCACACCTGCCCACGCACACGCACCCCACAACACCCGGCCACACACATGCACCCTACTGCACCTGCCCCCCCACACATCCCACTGCACCCATCCACGCACATGCACCCCACCACACCTGGCCACGCACATGAGCACACAGGCCACACATGTACCTACAGGCACACACACATCAAGTGCACCCCACACACATGCACACAGAGGCACATGCCCCTGAGAGCACCCACACGCACACACAGGCACACACGCTCCCACTGCACCTGCACACACATGCAGGCCCACACGCTCCCAGTGCACCCGCACACACACACACAGGCACACATGCCCCCGAGTGCACTCACACATACACGCACACACAGGCACACATGCCCCCGAGTGCACTCACACATACACGCACACACAGGCACACATGCCCCCGAGTGCACTCACACATACACGCACACACAGGCACACATGCCCCCGAGTGCACTCACACATACACGCACACACAGGCACACATGCCCCCGAGTGCACCCACACCCACACTCAAGCCCTCAATGCCCCCGAATACACCCACACGCACACTCAAGCCCACACGCTCCCAGTGCACCCACACGCACACGCAGGCACACACAGGCATACACGCCTGAGTGCACCCACACACACACACACAGGCACACATGCCCCCGAGTGCACTCACACATACACGCACACACAGGCACACATGCCCCCGAGTGCACCTACACACAAACGCAGGCATACACGCCTGAGTGCACCCACACCCACACTCAAGCCCTCAATGCCCCCGAGTGCACCCACACACACACAGGCACACATGCCCCCGAGTGCACCCACACACACACATGCAGGCATACATGCCTGAGTGCACCCACACCCACACTCAAGCCCTCAATGCCCCCGAGTGCACCCACACGCACACACAGGCACACATGCCCCCGCAAAAAAAAACGAGTGCCCCCACACGCACACGCAGGCACACATGCCCCCGAGTGCACCCACACGCACACGCAGGCACATGCCCTTGAGTGCAGGCATGTGTGCTCCCCAAGAGAGGCAGAGCCCCGAGCTGGCCCCAAGATGGGGAAGCTGGGAATACCTGTCCCCAAGCACCACAAGGGGTCTCTCTCCCGTCTTGGCAGCTGGGTGCGTGCCTGTGGTCGACTGCAGGACCCCTCTGCTTCGCTTTTAGGCCCTGCAGTGCCGCCGCCATCAATGCAGGGCTCCAAGCTCGCCTATTTCCCGGCGGGAGGACAGCGCCGTCCCTCAGGAGTTGGCCACACCACTCGCCCCTGCGGGTGGGCCGTGACCCCCCACTGTTCCAGCTTCCCCTGGTGTCCCCAACAGCTAGTGGGCCTACTGTGGTTACGCTGAATTTCCATGACAGCTTACTGCTGCCAGCTTGCTCTGGCACTATCTCAAGCCGTCCGGGGCTAGCTAGACCCCCACGTTGCTGCTCCCACCAGAACACGCCATGCATGGGTACGGAGACTCGGGGCAGGGAGAAGGCGGTGAGCCAGCCAGGCAACCTGTACAACCTGGTCATGGTGCTGCCAGGTGAGCCGGGGCAGCAGGCAGCCCTGTGCCTTCCCCAGTGTGAGAGTCGCCTCGAACTTTCCACTTGGCAAAGAGTAATCCCACCCATCAGAGGTGACCTCCCAACACCGCCTCCCCTATTGTCCACTGGCTACAGCTCCCGAGTTCAGACCCAGAGCAGTGGGGGAATGGACACAGAAGGGGACTGGCTTGGGCTCTGGGACACCCTCACCTCCAGGCCTCCTGGTGGCCTCACCTAAGTGGTGCGCACTGGGACTCCACGACCCCACCCCCTGCACTGTCAACCGGGCAGCCCCTGAGGGGATGCCTGCTGCCCCAGACACAGCCCCTTGGAAACGCTGGCCCTTCAGACCACGCTGGGCTGTGGGGCTGCAGAGCCCAGGACCACCCTGAGCTGTGTGGCCCTGGGACATGTCGTCCTGGCTTCATCACAAGGAGCCCCGTGGGGAGAAGAGAAGCCTCCAGCCCAGGTGCCTGGTGCCCACGGTGCCAGCAGTGCCCACAGTGCCTGGTGCCCACAGACTATAGTGCCCAGTGCATGGCGCCCATGGTGCCCATTGCCCATGGTCCACGGTGCCCATCATGCCTGGTGCCCATGGTGCATGGTGCTCATGGTGCCCAGTGCCCATGGTCCATGGTGCCCACCGTGCCTGGTGCTCATGGTGCATGGTGCTCATGGTGCCCGGTGCCCATGGTCCATGGTGCCCACCGTGCCTGGTGCCCATGGTGCCCGGTGCTCATGGTGCCCAGTGCCCATGGTCCATGGTGCCCACTGTGCCTGGTGCCCATGGTGCATGGTGCCCACCGTGCCTGGTGCCCATGGTGCTCTGTGCCTGTGGTGCCCGGTGCCCATGCTACCTGGTGCCCACGGTGCCTGCAGGGCCCACAGTGCCCAGCTGTGGCAGCCAGGCCTCCCTGAGAGCTCTGATTGGCGGCTGGTGCCGTGGCCTCCATAGGCCCTGACCCGTGTGTGCTCCGTGGAGGCAGCTCCTGCAGCTGCTCCCCCTGCACACGGACACACATGCCACGGCACAACGACGGCTTCCCCCTAAGCCTGTGGATTACTGGCTCAGGCTTTAGGGGTGAAAAGGAAAGAAAGGGAAGCATTGCTAGGCAACCAGCCAAGGGTTGCTATGGCATTTCCAGAGAGCGCTGGCCAATCAGGGCTGGCCGTGAACTGGGGAGGCAGGCGGGGCCATGGCAGGGCAGCTGGCGGGGGGAGGAGGTGCACACCGAGCATCATGCAGTGGCATTTTGAGCAGCAAGGACACTAGGGCAGACCCGGGGTCCCAGACCTGCCACCTCCTGAACAGGCACCGGGCAGCTGCGGCAAGCCCCCTGACCCTGTCCTCACCACCCGACTGGCTGCTCCTCAGCAGGCCTGGCAGTCCTGCTGATCCGGGGAGCCCGACAGGCCCACTGTGCTCTGCCTCTCGGCCCGGCCTGGGCGCCCAGTGCTGCCTGCTGCTGTTTCGACCGGAATCTTCCTCCACGGCTCCGGGCGTGAGGAGGTCTGAATGCCCGCCTGGCTGGGAGCAGGGGGGCACAGGCTTCTGGCAGCTGCCTCGCCACCTGGGCAGCATCTGGCATGGGTGGTTTGGCCGGCGGTGTTGGGACCAGGCTCTTCCGGTGCTGCGGCAGCAGGTCGTGCCCCCGTCGTGGGGCTGGGGCGGTCGGGACGGAGGGACAGAGAGTGCTCAATGTCCTGGCCGTCAGGCCTGATCGGGCAGCGAAGCCCAGGAAGGCCTCAGCTTGCGAGTGTGCAGGGGGGTGGAAAGGCGGGCTGGCTGGATACCCTCTCCCCTCAGCCCTTCTCCCCAGTGAGCCCCACCCCCACCCTCTGAGTGCATGCACCCTCTAGCAAAATGTTTAAAAACCACTGAAATACAGGGGGGGTGGGAGCTGAGCCCCACCGGCCTCTTGGGAGGCTCCCTAGCCTCAGCCTGACACCGGTGACTGTTTCCTGACAAGGCCTCAGGCTGGCTGCAGGTATAGGCGCCCAGTTGGGGCAGAGGCCAGGGAGTTGGGGGCAAAGGCTCTGTGAGGGTCGGCCCTGGGAGTGCACTGCCAACCTCAGGGAGAAGGGGAGGAGGGGTGGAGTCTGGCTGAATCCTGGCCTCGCAGGGCGGGGCGGGGGGTGCACAGAATGGGCAGGCAGCCATGCCCAGCCCTCTGCCCTGGGGCTCCTGCAGGCTCAGTGGCCACTCAGGGAGGCCCTGCAGGGGGCCGCGGG
>NW_006204331.1:393175-394232 GCF_000334495.1 Tupaia belangeri chinensis
TGCCCCGCCCTCGGCCCTGGGGCTCCGGCAGCCTCAGTGGCCACTCAGTGAGGTCCTGCAGGTGGCCGCGGGTGGAGACACACGCTCCAGCTGTCCTGGCCCCTCAGAGGACAGCCGGGACGCCCCCACCTGTAATCACTTGCTTCCGCTGTCCCTGCCCTCACTGGAGCTCCCTTTTGCAAGCCCCAGGGCTGCCTGGGCCGTCTGTAGGACCCTCCCATCTGCGGCGTGGGCTTCGTGTGCAGTGAGTGCTCAGCCTTCCCGGAGAACCACTCGGAGAGAAGACCAGAACAAGGGCCATAGCCTTGGTCCAGGACCTGGAGAGCCAGGCCGAGCCGTAGACCGCCAGCGTCACAGAAGCTGCTCTCGCTGCCCCCACCCGCTTCCTGCTGCCCAGGCCCAGCCCAAGGAAGGCACGGCGAGAATCCAGGGCTGTCCCCAGGGACTTCCAGGCCAGTGAGCTGCAACCTGCTGGCCCCTCCATGGTCAGGACCTCCCAGAGCAGCTGCTCCCAGGACAGGGAGGACACGGTGGACGGCCCGAGAGCAGCCTGTCAGCACAGCCCACTGGCCGTAGCACCCGGAGTGCCCACAGCACACTGAGTGCTGGGGCCAGGCAGGCAGCTGGGCACTCCCCGCTG
The DNA here is from genome assembly GCF_000334495.1 of Tupaia belangeri chinensis. NCBI lineage: Eukaryota > Metazoa > Chordata > Mammalia > Scandentia > Tupaiidae > Tupaia > Tupaia belangeri. The sequence goes on from NW_006204331.1 coordinate 393,816, forward strand.
TGTTGGACCCAAGGCCACCATCCACTTCTACCACTGGCTGCTCTCCAGACAGGTTCATCCTCCTTCCCAGAAGCCTGGGTTCCTGGCTCTACACCCTCCGGGGGCTCTCCCAACCACAGCCAGACCAGGGCCAGGGCCCAGGACCTATGTCCACTGGGCCCAGGGCCTCCCGTCACTGAGTGTAGCTGGAGTGAGCATGCACCTGGGCCACAGTCCTCTGAGGGACCCCTGCAGAGGCACCTGAATTAGGTGGCTGGGACTACTAGGGCTCCAGAGTGCCAGGGCTGAGCCCCTGCAGGGGGAGCCAGGTGGGCAGCGCCTCCCCCACCCTGGAGCCCTGGGGAGGCCGCGGAGGCCACGGGAGGCAAAGGGTGCAGAGGAGACCCGTGAGCCTAAACCCTGACACTTGTAGCTGCT
>NW_006204331.1:394884-396068 GCF_000334495.1 Tupaia belangeri chinensis
GGAGAGAAGGCCAGGTCCTTTCGCCACACTGACGACGTGCCAGGCAGGGGAAGCAATTTCTGGATGGACTGGGTCTCGCGAACACCCTCAGGCAAGAGAGGACAAGCAGCAGAAATTTCTTGGCAGAAACAGGAACTTTCTCAGGAGAGACAAAATGGAATGCCATGCTGGTCAGTGGCCCCGGCACCGGCGTCCTGTCTAGACAGAGGTCTAAGATGGCTCAGGAGGCAAGACCCCTCGAGGTGGAGCATGACAGCCCAGGTGCGGCCAGGCCAGCAGCAGGGGCTCAGGGGCTGTCCACTCTGAGTCTCCAGCCGTTCCGGTGAAGTCAGGTAACACGCGTTCTGGGAGCCATGCGGACACCGCCCGCGTTCATACCCCAGCAGGGTGGGCCTCCAGCTAACCCGGAGGAGAGTCCCAGCTGCCAGCTTCCTGTCAGCCCCGGGGTCCTGGCTGGCTGGAAGGCTGGGTCACGGACCACTGAGGGCCCACGGAGAGCGCTGTCCCTCTCTCTTCCTCTCTCTCAAGAAAGAAAGAAAATAACTACACTTTATCAGAAGCAGCCAGGGGAGCCTGGGAAGTCACCACTGTGCAGAGGCGCCGAGGGGATAGGATGAGCCGTGGGATCAGGGCTCTGGAAGACACCGAGGGACCCCGATAGGGTGGCCTCCATTACTGCAGCGTTCACGCCGTGGGCTGCAGCTCGGGCCAGCTGGACACGTGGAGCGTAGACCTAACGCCAGGGACCTAACGCCAGGGCACTGTGCCACCTCAGCAAATGGCCTGCGACTCCAGAAACCCTTCTAAGACAAAGGTGTACCTAAACACCAAGACAAGGGGTCCAGCCCGTGGTGTGGCAGTCAAGGCACTGGATCCCACACGCCAACTCTGCAGTTCAAGTCCCAGACCCAGCAGTTTGACAGACATTCCAAGCATGTGTGTGTGTGTGCGGGCCCAAAATCCCCAGAGGAGAATGGAGAAGGAATTGCAGCATGGCCATCCTCCTTGGGGGATGATTTCTCACTTTCTCCGTCTCTCTCGAGCCAGTGCACATCCCAACAGCAAACTAAATAATAATAATAATAATAATAATAATAATAATAATAATAATAATAAATAATCAGGGAAGGAAAACGTTCTACAGACTGGGCAGTGGGTCAAGGGTGGAGAAGGGGCTCGGGCCA
>NW_006204331.1:399585-403395 GCF_000334495.1 Tupaia belangeri chinensis
CGGGAGCCAGTGCACATCCCAACAGCAAACTAAATAATAATAATAATAATAATAATAATAATAATAATAATAATAATAAATAATCAGGGAAGGAAAACGTTCTACAGACTGGGCAGTGGGTCAAGGGTGGAGCAGGGACTCGGGCCAGACTCCCTTGCCTCCGCTCAGCTCTGCCCTCTAAGTCTGCCTGGACTCCTCCCACCCATCTGTGACGGTCCCTTACCTGGAAGCCAGGGTGGGGGTAAATGGGGCTGGTGGGCAGAGAGCCTGGAGCGGCTACCGGGGATGGTGAGCAACATGGGAAGACCAGCTGGTGCACCCAACTCCACAGCCACCAGGTGCTGGTGCAGAGGGGCCCCCAAAGGGACTCAGCAGATGTGAGTACGGTTGCAGACTATGACTCAAGGTAGAGGAGAGGCAGAACCACCACTGGGTTGATACAGAACAGAGGAAGGGACACAGTGGCTCTACGAGCCAGAGACCAGCCACCCTATATCCAGAACCTGGCCCAGCCATCCCTGTCGGGAGTGCAGGGACACACCCCGAGAGAAGGCAGTACAGCAAGCCAGCGAGGGCACACACACGGCGGACGCTGCTCCTGAGACCCCCACACAGCCATGGCATCAGGGCCCCTGTTCTCTAAGCCCCTGCAGATGGGGGAGCGCAGCCAGGCAGCTCAGTTGTCACGGGGACCTGCTGAGATCAGCCTCCTCCTGGACGCAGGGACGGCTCAGTCACGGAGCCAAGGGGCTGGGGACAAGGGCAGGGAAGATGAAGGTTTCAGGGTTTTGTTCACACTAAACTGGGACCCCACAACCGCTCCTCAGCAGAGACCCATGACTGAGAAAGGGTTCAGAGGTGGGCAGAAGCACTCTCAGCAGGTGGGGTGGGGACACTGGAGTGGCCCAGCAAGTGTGTGCAATGTCCAAACACACGGCAGGGTCAGGGGCAGGTGTGTGCACACAGTGTGTCCGCACGCGCGACAGCGTCAGGGGCAGGTGTGTGCACACAGTGTGTCCGCACGCGCGACAGCGTCAGGGGCAGGTGTGTGCACACAGTGTGTCCGCACGCGCGACAGCGTCAGGGGCAGGTGTGTGCACACAGTGTGTCCGCACACAGGATAGCGTCAGGGGCAGGGGTGTGCACACAGTGTGTCCGCATACAGGATAGCGTCAGGGGCAGGGGTGTGCACACAGTGTGTCCGCATACAGGATAGCGTCAGGGGCAGGGGTGTGCACACAGTGTGTCCGCATACAGGATAGCGTCAGGGGCAGGGGTGTGCACACAGTGTGTCCGCATACAGGATAGCGTCAGGGGCAGGGGTGTGCACACAGTGTGTCCGCATACAGGATAGCGTCAGGGGCAGGGGTGTGCACACAGTGTGTCCGCATACAGGATAGCGTCAGGGGCAGGGGTGTGCACACAGTGTGTCCGCATACAGGATAGCGTCAGGGGCAGGGGTGTGCACACAGTGTGTCCGCATACAGGATAGCGTCAGGGGCAGGGGTGTGCACACAGTGTGTCCGCATACAGGATAGCGTCAGGGGCAGGGGTGTGCACACAGTGTGTCCGCATACAGGATAGCGTCAGGGGCAGGGGTGTGCACACAGTGTGTCCGCATACAGGATAGCGTCAGGGGCAGGGGTGTGCACACAGTGTGTCCGCATACAGGATAGCGTCAGGGGCAGGGGTGTGCACACAGTGTGTCCGCATACAGGATAGCGTCAGGGGCAGGGGTGTGCACACAGTGTGTCCGCATACAGGATAGCGTCAGGGGCAGGGGTGTGCACACAGTGTGTCCGCATACAGGATAGCGTCAGGGGCAGGGGTGTGCACACAGTGTGTCCGCATACAGGATAGCGTCAGGGGCAGGGGTGTGCACACAGTGTGTCCGCATACAGGATAGCGTCAGGGGCAGGGGTGTGCACACAGTGTGTCCGCATACAGGACAGCATCAGGGGCAGGTGTGTGCACACAGTGTGTTGACAGGCATGACCGCATCAGTAAAGGGTCTGTGCAGTGTATCCACGCATGCGACAGGGTCAGGAGCAGGTGTGTGCACGCAGTGTGCCCACACACACGACACGGTCAGGAGTGGGTGTGTGCGGACAGTGTGTCGACAAGCACGTCAGGGTCAGGAGTGGTCGTGTGCACACAGTGTGTCCACACGTGATAGTGTCAGGTGACCTGTGCAGCGGTCATGTCGGAGGATGTCAGCTCAGAAAAAAAGCCCCCCAAGCACACACCCTGTGTAACTCTCACCGAGGTGCCTCGGACGTCAGGTCCACGGATAATGTGGGGCGACGCCGCCGGCCCAGGGAGCAACACTGGATCAGCAGGGTTTGAAGTCCTGCAGGGAGAACGGCTGCACGCGTGCATGTGACTGTCTGAGTCAGCCGTCACCTATGTGTGGGAAAGGGGGTCTGGTGATTACGTGGCTTTCCACAGCCTTCATCGGCTCCCAGACAGTACCCAGGGTCCAGCTGTCCCCCTCGCTGGCTGGCCAGCCCCGAGTGGAGGTCCGGGAGCTCCCCACACACTAGATGGCCCGCAGTCCCTGCCCACTCCTGCCAGAGCCAGGGTCCTGCACACTGGCACGGCGCAGTCACCTGGAGCTGCCCCCTGCCCGCAGAGCCTGCTCTAGCCCACAGGCTGACGCAGCCACGGCTGTCCCAGTGGAGTCCAGCTGCCCATCACCTGTCGGGTACAGGGAGCCTCTGACTCTGGCCCTCGGGTCTGTGGTGGGCCCACCAGGGGAGAGGCGGGTTGTGGCCTCCCTCCCTCCCTGCCCACCTGCTTCCCCACCATGGCCAAGCCAGCACGGTGGGCACCCTGGCCTGGCCCAGGCTCCACCCGGGCACTGCCGGCCTACGCTGCTCTAGCCAGTCCAAGTGTGGCCCATCACTGCCAGGCCTCATTGGGAATGCCCACCACCCTACCTGTGGAGTGTTGGCTACAGAGCCCAAGGAAGATGCCACACAGCTGTCACCACACACAGGTCACCACACACAGGTGACAATGGGACAGAAGCCCAAGGGACCCCAGGGCTCCCAAGGTTGGCAAGGCATCTCTCTGTATGGAGAGTGGGCAGCCTGATGGGGTGACCTGGGGCCCCCCAGCCATGTGTGATGCTGGCCAGTAGGGAGTCTGTGCTGGGAGGAGGCCTGGGGCTCGATGGGCTCAGGGTGGGGGGATGCAGGGAGAGCCCTGGGGTGCCCTGCCCCTCCTTGTCCAACTCAGGGTCCACACTAAGGCAGGACTTGCAAAAACCCAAGTCATGAGAGCTGGAAGCAGAGGAGAGGTCTCGTGCCAGGCCCTCCCAGGGTTGGCCCTTGCCCCAACTGGGCCCTAAGCCTGAGGACCCCTCTGGGCTCCCACCAGCTCAGGTGGTGGGGCACGGGGGGGGGGTCACACCAGCCAGGAACCCTCTCAGGAGCTCCAGGCTGGCCCAGGAGCCCCTGGAGTGTCCCCCTCACCCCTTCACTCTAAGGCCCTACCGCAAGGAGGGTGAGCAATGGGCCTCACCAGGCGTGGTGGGAAGCCGGCAGCACCTTGGACAGCTCCCTGCTGCCTGGGCCTCCTGGCTTGCTCAGCCCTAGCCAGCAGGACTTCGGGCCACCGGCCACTGCAGTGCCAGCCAGGCAGGGTGTCACTCACCTCCTTTCCTAGGGGCCACCAGTACCTCTGGCCCAGGGAGGAATCAGGGCAGCTAGAGCCACAGGGAGGCCCGGCCAGGACAGCAACCCCCTGTCCTCGTGCCCCGGGCTCCCTCCAGACGCTGCCGGCCTCTGGTGGTGCAGAGTCTAGGCC
>NW_006204331.1:403512-406584 GCF_000334495.1 Tupaia belangeri chinensis
CGCTCTCCGCGGAAACCAAGCTCTTCGAAATGGGATTCCGAACAAACAAACTTCTGGGATTGTTCAACTTCAAAGGTGCGACTTCCAGGGACCAGTAGTTAGCGTAATGGCTATGTCGCTGGACTCCCATGCAGTCGACCACGATTCGAATCTTGGACCCGGTGGCTTAAACTCACGCCGGGCGTGTGTGCGTGCGTGCCCAAAATCCCGAGAGGAGAATGGAGGAGAAGGGATTGCTGGAACAAACAAACTTCTGGGATTGTTCAACTTCAAAGGTGCGACTTCCAGGGACCAGTAGTTAGCGTAATGGCTATGTCGCTGGACTCCCATGCAGTCGACCACGATTCGAATCTTGGACCCGGTGGCTTAAACTCACGCCGGGCGTGTGTGCGTGCGTGCCCAAAATCCCGAGAGGAGAATGGAGGAGAAGGGATTGCTGCGTGGCCATCCCCCCTGGGGGGTGATTTCTCGCTTTCTGTCTCTTTGGTGAACACGCGCACCCTGTAGCGAAAAACCTCTCTGAAAAAAAAAAACAAAAACAACAAACATGCGACTTTCCATTAAGATGCTATTTTTAAAACATGGCAAGTGTGATGGCAGAGATTGTGGGGAGTGAGGGCGGTGAGAAAGCACCCCCGGGGGAGGGCTGCATCACGATCCCTGCTCCTCCATTCTCCTCTGGGGATTTTGGGTGCACATGCACACGTGCTTGGCGTGCTTTTTGAGCCCCAAGGTCCGGAACGTGAACCGCGCGGTGGCCATCTGGGACCCAGCCACCTTTACCACGCTTCCTCTGGCCTAGTCCAAGGGTGTTAGAGAGCTTTGTACCCCACTGTTTGGGGGCAGCCACCACTCCTCTGCCCTAACGAAGCATCAGCGGACACAGGTTCTGCCCAGGTCTCTGGCCTGCAGAAGGCTGGTGAGCCTAGGCCATGGCTGAGTGTCTGAGAGGTGACGGAAGACTGTCCTCTGGGCAGCCCCCATCCCGGGCATGCAGCAGACCTCTACTCCAGGCCCTATTCTTACGCACCCCTCCCTGCCTCCCCGATGCGAGGCCTGGCACACAGTACGGGCTGTGCCTTGCCCCACCCGGAGTGCGTGGTCGGGACTGCCACGTCCCCTCCCTGTGGGTCTGCACTGGTCAGACAGAAGGGGGCAGCGCTGCCTGGTGCCCACAGCTGCCCCAGCCCCAGGGCCCTCGCCTCACCAGCCTGGCCTGCCACCTAGGGTCCCAGGTGGAGATGGGGCGGGCTTCCTCAGGACAATGGCCTGTGGCAGGGCCAGCTTCCTACATGGGTCAATTGGACAACAGGGCAGGGAGAGCCCTAAGGAGGACAGGAAGTGCCCCCATCCCTAAGGGCAGACAGCTGTTGGAGAAGCCCCTCCGAAGACCCTGCTCCCCCAGAATCACGCAGTCGGGGCAGGTGGAGGGAGACAGCAGAGCAGGCAGGGAGGGCAGAGGGCATCTTCAGGTGGGGAACCCAGGCTCTGAGCTCACGCTGCTGGGCAGAAACCCCTTCTGGCAGCCAGGAGCACTGGGGTGGACAAGGTCCTCCTCTGCGTCAGACACCTCACCCTGGGAGCTTCGGCCCTGTCTAGGAAGAATGGGGAATCCCCAACCCAGCAGTACCCAGTGGGACTGGCCACCAACAGGAGAGACGTTGGGGTCCCTGCTGCTGGTTGGGGGAACCTGGGCATTGCTGCACAGTGGGACTGGGGTCTGAGCCATCCTGAATAAGGCCCAGCTAGAGTCTCCAAACACGCTGGCCACCAAGCTGGCCCTGGGGCACTACAGGCCACCTGCAGACTGTGGGGACCTGACAATGCCCTGGGCCTAGGGCCCCTGCTCATGTTAGCCAAATGGTCCCCTTGTCTTGTCAGGAAGTCCTCCACGGTCAGTATCTGTACTGTGGCCAGCATCTGGCCTCCACCTCCCTCCCCACCCCTCTCACCTACCCCCAACTTCCCCTCCCTTGAACCAGGGGATCAAGGCTCCAGAGGCCAAGAGCCAGCTGTTCCCAGATGTGGGCTACAGCCCTCCCCTTTCTGGAGGAGTGACAGGCCTCCACAGAGGAGGGCAGGGCTGTATGGGGAGCCACAAGGGTGTCAGTTGGTTTGTTTATCCCACGCTATTCTCTATTCTTGGACTTGCTGGTTGGACTTTCACACCGGGCCTGGGGAGGGGAGGAGCAGGTCTCCACTGGCACCCCTTCCTCCACTGCCCCGCCTCTGCCCTGGAGCCACCTGACCCATCGGGCCAGGCCTTTGTGCACATCAAAGGGCCTCTAGGACCCAGATCAAGCCGGCCTGCTGCTGGGCCCCCACAGTCATGCCCCTTCCCCTCCTCATTGTCCGCAGGACCTAGAAATTCTCAGTGTACTTGGGAGAGGCAACAGAGTGGGCAGCAGAGAGGAAGCTGGGGAGAAACCAGCCAGGCCAGGGCCCTGAGTGGGCTTTCACGAAACCTGCGGAAGCTCTGGGGCCACCACAGTCCTCAGAGGATGGGCTGCAGGCGAGGAGTTGGTCCTTCCTGGGGCAGCTTGCCGCACGCGGAAGGGCGAGCAGGTAGCAGTGGGTTTTCTGGACTTTGAGAGTCTAACACGACAAGAGGAAACACGCCGGCGGGCTGCCCTGAGGATGCCCCTAAGTGCTGTTCTGACCCCAGGGAAGGCGTCTGACCACAGCCTCCCTCCCACCTGGTCCTGGCCTGCCAGCGAGACCTACCAGCGCCAGTGGGAGCAAGAACACAGGGTCAGGCCAGGGATGGGAGTGGTCTGTCAGGTGGAGATGCCCCTGGCTGCAGGCAGAGCCGCCCTGTAGGGAAGGGGATCCCAGAAAGGTTTGGGGCCCGTGAACCTGAGGCAACCAAGGCGGTGTCAAAGAGTCCTCCCTTAGAAGGTGAAGTCGCTCGCTCGGGGGCTGGCAGGCAGGAGGGGGCCGGAAGCCCGCCCTCGGCAGACAGGCCCCAGATTCTCATGGGGAGGATGGGGGTGAGAAGTCCAGGTGAGAAGCGGATTCTGGGCTTGGTTTCCAACACCATGGACAGCGGACTGCAGCCAGGATGCGGGAACC
>NW_006204331.1:406615-408487 GCF_000334495.1 Tupaia belangeri chinensis
CGAGGGAGGAGGTGGAGGTGGGGGTCTCCATGAAGCCGCCAGTGCCCACGCCCCCAGTCCTCAAGTCAAGCCAGTGCCGCAGTAGCTGCTGCACCCATAGGCCCAGACCGAGTCCGGCAAGGCGGGCTGCCCAGCCCAGGAGGAGCGCGGGCTTTGCACGCCCGATGAGAGGGCGGAGGGCGGCCCTGCCCCTGCACAGGTGAGCAGCTGTGGCTGAGCAGGGCCAGACTGAAGCACACCGTGGGGAAGGGTACCCAGGGGTGATGACTGGGGCCAGGCAGAACCCTGAGTCAGACCCACCCTCTCAGTCAGCTACCCACAGGTCTTGACAGGCCCAGAAAGTGCCTGAAGGAGGGAGCAAGCCTTGTGCCTAGGATGGACAGCCGAGCGCTGCTGGGAGGGCAGGGCACAGGGCTGGGCTGCTAGAGAGGAGGCAGGGGTGACTGAGGCCTGCAGGTGCTCCCGGGCCTGGAACAAAGGCTCTCAGGGAGGCTAGGGCCGGAAGCATGGGAAGTCGCAGATCCCCAGCCCTAGAGGGCCGGACCAGGGTCTACCCGAAAGACCTTCGAGCTGGCTGTAGTCGGCTGTGGACGGTCACCGGCATCCCTGGTCTGCAGCCAGCACTCTCCACCCCACTAGGGAACTAGGCAGGAAGAGATGGGGGGGGAGAAGGAGGACAGCCTCTCCCTGCACCACGTCAGCGGGAGGTGAGTGGCCCTTTCCTTGAAGGAGCTGAGGAGCTGACGGGCAGCGTGTGTGTGCGGGGTGTGCCCTGAGTGGGTGTGCGCTCAGCAGGGTGTGTGCCATGAGTGGGGCATGCCCTGAGCGGGGTGTGCCCTGAGCGGGGTGTATGCCCTGAGCGGGGTGTGCCCTGAATGGGGGGTGTGCCTTGAGCGGGATGTGCCCTGACCGGGGTGTGCCCTGACCGGGGTGTGTGCCCTGAGCGGGGTGTGCCCTGAGTGGGGTGGGATGTGCCCTGAGTGGGTGTGCCCTGAGCGGGGTGTGTGCTCTGAGCGGATGTGCCCTTTGCAGAGTGTGCCCTGAACAGGGTGTGCCCTGAGTGGGGTGTGCCCTGAGCGGGGTGTGTGCCCTGAGCGAGGTGTGCCCTGAGCGGGGTACGTGCCCTGAGTGGGGTGTGTGCCCTGAGCGGGGCGGGGTGTGCCCTGAGCGGGTGTGCCCTGAGTGGGTGTGCCCTGAGCGGGGTGTGTGCTCTGAGCGGATGTGCCCTTTGCAGAGTGTGCCCTGAACAGGGTGTGCCCTGAGTGGGGTGTGCCCTGAGCGGGGTGTGTGCCCTGAGCGAGGTGTGCCCTGAGCGGGGTACGTGCCCTGAGTGGGGTGTGTGCCCTGAGCGGGGCGGGGTGTGCCCTGAGCGGGTGTGCCCTGAGTGGGTGTGCCCTGAGTGGGGGTGCCCTAAACAGGGAGTGCCCTGAGCGGGGTGTGCTGACTGTGGTGGGTGTGTGTTGGGAAGACTGGAGACAGCGTGGCCAGGCCGAGTTGCAGGCGTCAGCGGTGGCCCTCGCTGTGTGCAGCTGAGGCGGGCGCTTGGCTAGGCCGGTGGGCGGCAGCTGGTGGGCGGCAGTGTGCGGCCGGCCGAGGGGCTGGGCCTGGGATGCAGAGGTGGTGGCCATGGGTGCGGACGGCCATGTACCGGTTCTGCCTCACCAAGGGCTTGTGTGAGAAAGGGGGCGCCTGTCCGTGGGCGCTCGAGCTGCGCCCCTGTGCACGGAGGAGAGCGCGGGGCAGGACGCGGTGCGAGCGTGCGGGAGGCAAAGGCCGCGCAGTACGTGTGTGCGCGGCGCGCCTGCCCCGCAATTCTCAAGGACACCTCCGGGAGGCGGCGGAGCCGGTGTCCGGGGGACGTCACCGCGCGCC
>NW_006204331.1:408829-409585 GCF_000334495.1 Tupaia belangeri chinensis
TGTCTTCCCACGAACAGCGCGAGCGCCTTCTCGCCGGCCCGCGGAGCGAGGGGAGGGCGAGCTCGCCGGGTTGTAAAAAGAGACTGGTTTTCACCTCTGAGCATGGAGATTCTTTATTTTAACCGCATTCAGTGCGCGTTCCTGGGGCAGGCCGGGAGGGGATGCCAAGGGACCGCGGCTGCAGAGAAGCTGGCCTGCCGGGTGGGAGCGGGCTCTGCACCCCTCGGAGGACCGCGGGCGGGGCCGGCGCGCACGCGCTCGCTCGACCCGGCTCCTGCCCTCCCTTACCGCGATTCCGCGGCCCCGGCTCCGGGCACGCCCCGAGGGACTTGCTGGGGTCTCCTCTCGGCCGCGGCAGGCGCACAGGGAGCTGCCCGGGTCGGGGCGGACCGGGCTGCAGTCTGCCCAGCACAGCGCCCCCGCCCGCCAGTCCCGTGGCGAAGACGCCGGAGCTCCGCGCCCCTCCGGCCAGGACCCCACGCACGCCGGAGCCGCGGCCCCTACCCCGGCCCGGCCGCAGCAGCCCTGAGGGCCCCTCTGCGTGTTCACAGCGGACCTTGATTTAATGTCTATACAATTAAGGCACGCGGTGAATGCCAAGAGAGGCGCCTCGCCGCTCCTTTCTCATGGAAATGGCCCGCGAGCCGGCGCGGCCCGTCCCGCGGGAGGAAGGCGAACCGGCCCCCGGCGGCCCCTCGCGCCTCGGACAAATCCGGCGAACAATGCGCCCGCCCAGAGGGCCGCCCAGCTCCCGGG
>NW_006204331.1:411471-436169 GCF_000334495.1 Tupaia belangeri chinensis
CAAAGGGCCCCGCATGCCTCGGGCGTCGCGGGGCGGGTGGGGGCGACCAGAGGGGAAGCTGCGGCCACCGGCCTCGGCCACGTGTGTCCGCGGCTTGGAGCGCTGCAGAGCACGCAGGGGACGGAGAGGGCCGGGAGACAAAGGGAGGCCCGGCGGGGAGCGGCGTAGAGGGCGCGCCGGGAAATGTGGGCCCGCTTGGGTGGTCGAGCGCTGTCCGCGGTGCTGGCGGCGGGCGGCCCCCGCGGGGCAGGAGCACCCCGGCTCTCCAGGCCACTGTGTCCCAAGTGCCACTTGTCCAGCGTTGGGCTTCCTGGACAGTTGCCACGGCAACAAGGGGGTGGGGTAGGGCCTGAGGTCACGGCAAAGTCTGTCCTTCCCAGGCCGCTTGGCCCAGGCGGAATGGGGGCGGTGCTCACCCAGCTCCTGCCACAGACCCCCCCAACCCGGGGACAAGTCTCAAACTGGAAGTCCGCGTGGCGTCCGGGGCCCCCACCAGGGCGTGGACGCGCGGACCCGCATCCCGCCCCGATCCATTTGGGCCTATGCGGGACGTGACGTGCCCGTAAGGCTCAGCAGCCAGGGAGGGTGACAAGTCCCTCCCCCACCATCTGCAGCCGCAGTGACACCCACTCAGGTTTGCTGCAGGGATATTTTCTGTCCTCGGAAGCCAGCGCCACCTGCTGACGCACTGCTGGCCCCTCTTGGGCTCCTTACCGTCACGCTCCTGCATCCCCAGTGCCCCCAGAGTCAGCAGAGGATGCCCTCCGCAAGTCCCAGCCCTGGCCTTGCAACTCCGCGGCCTTCCCTCTTAGCCAGGTGTGGAGGGCTCAGCCAGCACCTTCCTCTCCCCTGCGTTCTCCCAGCCCCGGGCCCCGGGCAGGGAACAGAAACAAGCACAAACCAGCAGGGAGCTCTGTGCTTTCACTAGGGGAGGCCTCAAGCCTCCATCTTCCCACCCCTGGTCCCCCAGATCTGAGTCCCTGCAGAGCTGAGGAGAGCCCTCTAATGCCCCCTGGAGGCAGAGAGCAGCCCAGGAAGCCCTGGCCTGGCCACAGCAGTGACAGCCCTGGGGTGCTCTATGGCTGGCGGTACCACGGGCACTGGCAGGGTGGCGGGCAGCAGCACGGGAGCGTCGGCCCTGGCCAGTCCCTCGTGCCAAGTCCTTTCCTCAGGAAGACGTGGGCCCTGCTCCACCCTGGAGCTGGAGTGGGACTGAGGCTTCTCACTCCAACTACCTCCCAGAACTCCAGTCCTGGCCAGAGTTACCACTGGGCTGTGAGCCGGGAGTGGGGGCACACACAAGCCCTTGGCACCACCCTGGCCTAGTCAGTCTCCGTGGGTTCTGGAAAGAGCTCCCTGGACTCTGCCCAGGTCAAAGCATTGTCCTCCTAGCACCCTGCCCTGGTGAAGGCCCAGCCCTAGGGCAGACTGTGGTTCCTAAGGCTTCAGTGCAGGCAGAAACGGGGGTGTCGAGGCATCAGGCTGGGTCCCAGGACTGCTCAACCAGTGTGGGGCACCTGGGGGAGCCCCAGTGTTCAGGCCCGATAGGTCCAATTTCTCCCTCCTCCGAGCAGGCCTTGCATGGCTGAGCGCTGCACCATCGCCTGCTGCAGTACAGGGAGACCATGTGCTCAGACCGGGGGGACATGAGCCAGCACAGCTCCGCACCCAGCGTGGACCTGGGGCCAGGAGCCACCACCACCATGCTCTGCACGCAGCGCGGCAGCAGCACATCTGAGCTCAGCCTCCCTTTACCTCTCACATGCAGCTACACACACTCATGTGTATCACATGTGCTCACCTTTGCGTGCAACACACATGCTCCCACAGACCACCCAGCTGCACTCAGGAAAAACTCACCCACTCCTGGCCAGGGCTTGGCACATGGCACCATCCTGGGTGAGTGCCTGGGCAGTCACCCTATGGACAGCAAGCTCGGGAGTGAGCTCAGAGTATCCCCCTGACCAAGGACCAGGAGGGGCCCATGGCTTCTCAGACGGAGGCACTTCCCAGCACCGGGGCAGAGAGCAGACTCCCCCTCTGCCCAGGAACCCAGCCCCTTGGGGAGGACGTCTCTGCTCTGGAAGAAACCTTACAAAGCTGCTAGGGCTGCTGCTGCCTGCCCAAGGCCTCCTCTGGGACTCACAAGCCTCCCAGTGGACTCACACGTCCGTGCTGGGTGCAGAGCATGGCGGTGATGGCTCCTGGTCCAAGAGGAACAGCAGGGACCAGCCTCAGTCGGTTGGGTCAGGGCAGTCCCCTGCCCTCCACACCAGACCCTGAGCCCTGCCTGACCTTCCCTCCCAGAAAATCCTGTAACGAGTCCAGAGCCCCCAACTCCTTCCCAAGCCCAGGCCCCAGGCAGGTGTCTGGCGGGTACAGAGGTGGAGGTGGGCTCTCTGGTCTGTTGCCCCCCCAGTCAAGCCCAGAGCCTGGGCACTGGTGGTAGGTGGGCCCAGGATCTTCGCCCTGGCACCTGGCTCCACCATCATGTCAGGACGGGCCCACAGGCTGGGAGGAGTGGGGCACGGGGAGGACACAGAGGACCCTTCCCCATGGCAAGCAGCAAGGGTGGCATCCCATCACAGGACTGAGAAGGAGCCAGGGCCCTCTCGCACATGCACTCATCCCCACGAGAGAAAGCAGAGTGGCCCACCGCACGTGGCCAGGCCATGCACCGCCGGCCCACCTCGATGTCATCAACAGAAGCCCCAGATGCCCTCAGCCCGACTGCCACCTGCTCGGCTCAGGTTCACTCGGGCCCAAGTTCTCTCCACAGTGGGGAGGGTCAAGTGCCTGGTGCCTGCTGGGCAGAGGGAGGGAGGGCTGGGGCAGGGGCGGCTGCCTGCAGACCGGGTGGGGCAGACCTGGCCCAGGGTTGAGGCACATCTTGGAGCAGGGGACGCTCGAACTGGGGACACCTCCCTTCCCACCTGGCTTCTCACAGCCCCCTGTGTCGCAGTGTGACAGGCACAGGTGTCCTGGCTCCTACTGGGGACAGCATCAGCCAGTAATAGCCACAGGGCCATCCGCACACCCATCCTCCATTCTCCACCTCCCCCAGCTGGCCAGCCCTGGTCCCAAAACACAGGACAGGAACAATTCCCAGTGCCGGAGATGACTCGGAAGAGACCATCACACACAAGCTGTTTCTGTGGGCACGCGTGGAGGCCGGGCTGGCTAAAAGCTGAGGGTGGCTGAGCCACTTCTCTGGTACTTCTGGAAACAGCTGGGGCCCACACATAGAACAGGCCCTGCCGCTGGAGATGCCTGTGGGTCCCCTGCAGCCCTCCTTCCCTGATTCACCACCTGAGTCCCCACTGGCCAGGGAAGGGGCCAGAGGCAGTCCAGGGCCAGTAAACTTGGCACTCCAGCCCGGTCCAGGCTGCTGCTCCACACAAGCTTGTGCCATGAGCTCTAGTATCGGAAGGCCTCTGGGTGTGACCACTGGACCCTCGTACCCAGGCCTCGGCCAGAATCCAGAGCCTTGTACAAACCCAGGGAAGCCCAGCCCCACGTGAATGAAAGAGAGCAGGACAGGCTGGGACACCTAGCTGTGCCTGGTCCTGGCGGGAAGCACAGCAGGCCCAGCCACAGAGGCAGAGCACAGGCTGGTCCCCAGGCTAGGACGCGGCAGGGCTGCACACACCTGTGACTCTCAGGGAGTGGGAGGCGGGCAGGACTGACACGAGAGTGGTGGGTACTACCTGTCTAACCCTCGCACCCTCCCAGCCCACGGCCCACACTCCAGAAGGCACAGTCTCTACAGGGTGGGCCGCGGCTGCCCACAGAGCACGAGGACCAGGCCCGGGCAGGCTCCAAGTACACACGGTCCCTGTGACCACCCGCTCGGGCTCCCGCACAGCCGCGGTCCTCCTTGTGCCTGTGCCCACCACCTGAGGACACCCTGAGGTGCGGCAGAATCCTACAGGCAGGGGAGGGACAGCAGAGGGCAGCCCCCAGGCTGTCTGCTGAGCACTGGGGATGGGGGCACCCCACTAGGAGACTGGCCCGTCTGACACACCTCAGACCAGGGAAGAAGGAGCCCCAGGAAGGCCCTTGCACATCTGGGTACTCTTCGTCTATTCGTCAGTCAGCAGGTATTTCTGGACCCTCTGGCACAGGCCACAGAGTCATTGAGGTCAGGGCAAGCCTGCAGGGACCAGGACACCACGGGCAGAGGAGCTGGGTGACGCCACGGGCAGAGGAGCTGGGTAAGCTCCTGAGCTCTGCCTGGAACCCAGCTGGGACTGAGCCTAGAACAGAACAGGAGCCTCCTGATGGCAGCTACTGGGAACAACCCTCAGCTACTGGGAACAAGGGCACAAGAATAATGCCTGACTCCTGGAGTCAGGACTCACCTTCTGAGTCTCAGTTGCTTCATCTGTGGCTGAGGGTGAGCTTAGACATGTTCACTCATAAATGTGAGCAGTTATTGTCACTGTCATCAGTACCATCACCATCTTCTTTATCACCACCACCATCCCCTCACCACCACCACCTCCATCATCTCCATCACCAGCACTATCTCCATCATCCTATCACTGTCACCACCATCTCTGTCACCACTACCAGCATCAATATCTTCTTCACTACCACAACCCCCATCATCGCCATTGGTTACTGTCTCCATCATCCTCACCACCACCAGTACCATCACCAGCATCTCCATCATCACCATACCATCACATCATCACCATCACCACCATCTTCATCGTCATCCTTGCCACCACCATCACCATTAACATCTCCATCATCATATCGCCACCATCCCCATGACTACCATCGCCGCCTTGATCACCGTTATCAGTACCATCTCCTTCACTATCACCACCATCACAATCATCTTAATCAACACCACCACAAATACCATCATCACCATCAATTGCCATCTCCATCATCATCACGACCATCTCCATCACCTTCTCCATCACCATCTCCATCATCATCACCACCATCTCCATCACCATCTCCATCACCATCACCACCATCTCCATCACCATCTCCACCATCTCCATCACCATCTCCATCATCATCACCATCACCACCATCTCAGGACCAGCAGTTAGCGTAATGGCTATGTCACTGGACTCCCATGTAGTCAACTGCGGTTTGCGTCCCGGACCCGGTGGCTTAAAACTCACGCCGGGCACATAAGCGTGCGAGCCCAAGATCCCGAGAGAATGGAGGAGAAGGGATTGCAGCGTGGCCATCCCCCCTGTCTCCATCACCATCACTATCACCACCAACTCTATCACCAGCACCACCACCTCCATGAGCAGCAGAACTACCATTATCATCATCATCACAGGGCAGGGCCCCTTGGGTCCCTCTGGTAGGTCTCATTTTCAGTTCTTTGAAGTGGCAGGTGGAGAATCAGAATGAAGATGCAGGCCCCCATGGAACTGTGCCACCTGCCCCACTCCAGAACCTCTCCTGCTCATGAGGGTGTTGGCCCATTGCTGGGCTGCTAGATGCAAACTCCTGAGGCTGGCTGATTTGTGATTGATTTGGCTCAAGTCTGGTGAATGAAAATCCCAGAAGTATGAGCCAGCATCTGGCTGGCCCCTGGTGCTATGTCACAACATGGCCAATAGAAGCAGAGGGCAGGTGCAAGCGAGAGAGGCATGCAACCATCTGACGCTCAACTCTCGCGCGGGAGCTAACCTACTCCGGAAGAGGGAGAATTCCCTTCCTCCCACAAGATTCATTAACCTATTCATGAGGGCGGTGCCCCAGTACCCAAACACCGCCCACTAACCCCACCATTTCTGAAGGTCCTACCACTTTTCTTTCTTTCTTTCTTTCTTTTTTTTTTTTTTTTGAGAGATTTTTGCTATAGGGTGCGTGTGCTCGCCAGACAGAGAGAGAGAGACAGAGAGACAGAAAGCAGGAAATCACTCCCCAGGGGGGATGGCCATACCGCAATCCCTTCTCTTCCATTCTCCTCTCGGGATCTTGGGCACGCACGCACACGCACCCAGCGTGAGTTTAAGCCACCGGGTCCGGGACTTGAACCGCAGTTGACTACATGGGAGTCCAGCGACATAGCCATTATGCTAACTGCTGGCCCCAAGGTCCTACCACTTTTCAACACCACTGGGGACCTTGCTTCCAGCATGCTCCCAGCACGGGGGCCTTGGAGGACAGACCACGAATCCGAGCCCTAGTGGAGAGCCCACGTGCTGAGGGTAAGAGGGACAGAGACAGGTGGGCTGAGCTCCAAGTTGAGTGGTGAAGCAAGGGACTCAGGGACAGATTAGCTGGGTGATATGGATTCCTAATCCCACATGAAGACACCTCTCCATGCCACAGAAGCCCCCATCTGCCCAAAGATTAGATTCTATTTCAAGAGCTCAAAGACCAAGCAGCCCACAGAAAGGTCTGCTTCTAGCTTAGCACCGTCTTTGCTCAAGTGCAGATCCCCAGGGGTTACAGACTGGAGGTGCTGCTCTGCCTTGGACCAGACCCTCCCGAGGGTCATCACCATCTTCAGACAACTCTCAGGTTTGCCAAGGCCACGTCCACGTGCCTGTCCATACAGGGCATGTGTACATGTCCATGGCATCTGTGTACAAGTGCTGGTGCATGCATACGTGCATGTGTGCTTTGTTCTACTGTGTGTACCTGTGCATTGGGTTCAGAGGTAGCTACAGGGTAGCCCTCTGGACTCCCAGGACACTCAGTGCCCTCCCGCCAGGCAGCTGTGCCCCACCAACCCCTCCCCCCGCTCCACTCTCAGCTTGCCATCTATTTCTGGTGGGCTTCCCTGACTGTACCGAGGGCAGGTATCAGAACGTTTCTGAATAGTTGAACACACGAAGGCCAGGAAGGCCTTTGCTTATGGGAGAACAAGATTTTCTTTTCTCTGAAACTGTTCTTCCCTACAAAGAAAAGAGCAATAATCCAAACGATTCCTTAAGATGAGTATAAAACCATGGCAAGAGAACTTGAAGAGGACCCTTAATAAATGTATGAATCAGATCAATGGCCATGTGGGTGGGGTTTTTGTCTGTCTTCCTATGAGTGGTGTGTCTGTCCTTTCAGCACACTGTATGAACTACCCACTGTGTCCTTTTGCATACAGGGTCACCTCCAGAATAAATATTTAATCATGCACAGTCAAAACCATGGACTATCAGAGCTTGAAGGAGCTACAAAAACTTCAATTTTAACTTTTTTCGATTATTCCCTTTATCAATTTATCCCTCAAGTTATATTTTACAGATAAAGACAGGGAGATGGGACTATTGCCTTGTCAGTATATATCTAAGTTAGGACTCTAAACCAGATTCATGAATTTCTAATCCTCTGCTCTTCCTGTGGGAGAAGTGGGAAGAGTTTGCATGGACTCCTAACACCATAAACCTAAGCCTATATTTCCATTCCTGGGTGTGAGCTCCCCTTGCCCCTCCCCCAGGCACCCCTCCAGCCCTCAGTGATGGTTACTGACCTGGCAAGGACCAGTCCCGTCGTCCAGTGGTAATGCAGGTCTATCCCCTTTCCCAACAGCCTGCGGCACTCCAGGCCAGGCTCCGTCGGGGGATCTGTCCAGGTCTTCCCCCAGCCGGGACAGAGGCAAAAGCAGAGCCAACTTCAGGCCGCCAGGACAGCCCAGCCTGGAATGGACAGCCCTAAGGCCACCTGCTTCCTACACTGCCCAGGTCACAGCACCCGCAGCAAGGCCAGATGGGCAAGTTTGTCTTGTGGGTGACACTAACGCTCTTGTCTGTCCCAGCACCCTGGGCACCCACCTGCACGTCACAGTGGGCGTCAACTACATGGCCAGGCTCTGACATCGGGAAGGCCTCAGCACAGGCTGCACGCCCACCTCTCAAGTGTGGGACCGATGCAGAGCCTGCTGGGGTAGGAGAGCTCCCCAGAAGCAGACAGGACCAGACCTAGGGGCAGCGCAAGCACTGAGCAGAGGTGCAGCCCCACCCGAGCTCTCTGGGGTAGCTCCAGACCCCTGGAGCCTCTGACCCAGCTACACGGAGTTCCACTCAGATCAGAGCCAGACTCTTGCCCCTCCCTGCCTCCAGACCCAGCTGCCCTGCTGCCCACTGCTCCCTGGGCTCTGCAGCCAAGGCCCAACTCTCCACTACCCACCCCACTGACCATGGAGCTGGGTCTGCACTGGGCCTCTCATCTCCATGCAGAAGGCACTGGTCGCCGGCCCCAGCTCCCAGCCCAAGTCAGTGCATGTGGGAGGGGTGGCGGGAAAAAGCTGCTGTGGGCCCTGGGGGCAGGATGGGAACCGCCATCACCTGGCAGTCCGCACTGACCATGGCGCCCTCAGCCCCACCCCGCACACCGCCTGGCTCCTCACTGCAGCCATGACCCAGCAGGGCTTGGGAGATGGAGGACCACGGCCCCGCCCTGGGCTTGGAGGAAGCCTTCAGGATTGGTGATGTCTACAAGCTGGTGGCAACTACGGGCAGCGGCTCCCAGCCCCTCGCGGTGACCACAGCCCCTCCCACGACCCAGGCCCCTTCCCTCTCCCTGCACCACTCACAGCCTACGCTAACAGCCAGGGGTCAGGTCCTGCAAGGAGCACACGGGTCGCAGACATACAAGAGCCAGCAGGCAGACACGAGGCCGGTAAATGCGCTTTCTACAGGACAGCTGTGGAAGTGCCTAGAGCCGCAGGTGGGGGCGGCAGCAGCAGGCAGCCCCGTGCTCTGCCCTGCAGAGCGTCTGCCTGGAAAGGCGCGGGGATTTCTGGGCTGTGCTGACACTCCGTGGGGCCATCTTACCTCAGACTTGTCGAGGTTGCAGTGTACGCTTGGGTCTGGGGACTCTGTCACCTGTCCATCTTACCCAGAACCATAGCATGCACTGAACCGCCCGACCTGTGTGCCGACTTACGGCAGTGACACCTGCACTCTGACACGGGGACAGGGAGTGGGTGGCCAAGGGCCGTGGAGTGGCAGGACTATTTGCCCCATCGGCACCGACTTGCCCATCTGCAAATCTTACCGAACGCCAGGGACCACGAATGCTGTTACATTCAACCAGGTCTTTTAAAAAGCTCCTCTGGGAACCAGCAGTTAGCGTAATGGCTATGTCGCTGGACTCCCATGTAGTCGACCGCGGTTCGTGTCCCGGACCCGGTGGCTTAAAACTCACGCCGGGCGCGTGTGCGTGCGTGCCCAAGATCCCGAGAGGAGAATGGAGGAGAAGGGATTGCGGCGTGACCATCCCCCCTGGGGGGTGATTTCTCGCTTTCTGTCTCTGTGTCTCTCTCTGTCTGTCTGGCGAGTGCACGCGCCCTACAGTGAAAATCTCTCCAAAAAAAAAAAAAGCTCCTCTATCCTTTCGACAGAACATAATGAGGGGCCCGTGGAGAGGTTAGTTGTTCACAGTCCTAAGCAATCAGCCCTCCTCCAGACATAAGGGAGGAGACCCTCAGACCTCTGGGCACACGCTCCCGGCTTTGCTGGCAGTGACCCGTGAGCTGGCTCTGCAGTGTGACACACACCTCAGCCTTCAGGCCCAGGCGACAGACGAGTGACGCAAGGCTTGCTAAACAGTGGCTGTTTATTAAGGCTTGTATTCTCCTGGAGAAAAGTCATCCCATATCGTCGGAGACCCCGCACGGGCAGGAGTGGCGAGCGTGCCGTCTAACAGAAGTCCAAGGGGTACAGCTGTGCAGACTCAGAGGGCCTTCAGGGTGCGGGTTTCAAAAGCCATGTGCTGTCCACGGCAGCAGAGACCCTCATGAGGCGAGGTGCGGCCCGGCATGCGGGTCAGCAGCACTGCGGCCACGCTCCGTCGCCACTCCGGGCGCTGGCAAGCTCCTCCACAGTCCCTCGGTCACAAACCACATGGCAAATTCATTTTCTAAAAGTTTTTTTTGCCTTTTTTACCCATTTGACAGGAAAACAGAAGAGACACACGTGGTGGAACTAAGCGCAGGGCACCGTCACTGCACGCACCCTCGGGTGCTGCGTGGACAGCGGGCATCGCTGCTGTCACAACGGCGGGGGCTCTCCCAGCAGGGAGAGGCAGAAACAGTCTGCGACGAGCCCCCGGAACCCATCACGTCACCCTGTGGTCACCCGGCAGGTTGCTCAGCATGGCACGCCATGGGAAGGCAGCTTTGCTGAGGGACAGACATGTCCTCAAGGCTGAGACACTTCGTTTATCCTTCTGCCTCGTAGAAAACCTGGGTGGGCAGATGAGCGATCGAGACGGAAGACACAGATGTTAAAAACGGCAGGCTGGCTGAGCTGGAGGGCCTCTCGACGGCAGGGGTTTGGAGCGATTTAACGGAGTGATCGGAATGATGGACTAACTGGGGCTCCTTGATCCGCACCAAAGGGGCGAGCCCATGGCTGTGGGCGCCCGAGTGAGCACGTGACTCCCTCCGAGGGAAGAGCCTCTGACGTGCCGGGGTCTCCTTCTCAGGGCACTTACATTCCACATTAGGTCAGTCTGATAAGCTGACAAAAAATACTCCTTTATTAGTGAGTTCTACAATATTATAATACAAAGAAAAATACAAACGAGCACAGATCTGTCTGGGCGAAAATAAACTACAAAAAAGGTGAAGATGCAAGAAGCCGACCCCGCACAGGACGACAGGCTGGCGTGGCGCGGGGCAGCACCGAGCACGCGCGGAGCTCTGCTCTTCAGTCCAGCGAGAACCTGCCCCCGAGCGTCCTCACTGTTTGCTCCGATTCTGCCGTTCCTGTGGAGAGAAAGGAGAGCTGAGCGCCAAGCAAGCAGGCCACCCAGGAGCAGGCCGGCGGGTCTGCAGCTGCCCTGACTCAGCCCCGGCTCATGCCCACCGTCCACGCGGCAGCCCGGCACTCTGCCCTGCTCCCTCCCAAGAGCCCTCTCTACAAGCAGAGAAGCGACAGCTGCTCCAGTTCCGTGGGTCGCCTGCCTGCTGGGAGACCTCGCTGCCCTGTTCCCAGCTTCCCCTAACATGTCTGCCGTTCTCCAGGGAAACACACAGTCACCGTGCCCAGGAGAGCACGAGTGTGCACTGGGTATGTGCGCATGCGGGCACCGGCCAGCTGCTCTGCCGTGTCTACCTTGGGCACAGAGGAAGGGCTGGGAGCCCACGGGGAGTTCAGGCCCTTCCTGTGCTTGACGCTCTGAAGACCAGACAGAGCCACAGTCCCCAGCAGTTCTGCCTGAGTCCTGGCCAGGAACCCCCAGCCAAGGCTACTCCCCATTCCACACAAGATGGGAGTATTTTCCAACACCCCAGCTCAGGACGTACACCTAAATCTCATCCCACACTTGCCCACTGGGCTTCTAGAAGTGAGGTCCAGACCATCTCCCTCTCTCCTACAACGCATCAACTGTGTGTGCAAACACACCTCAAGGAGCACCCCACACTCCTCAGTCCGCGGCACCCCTGGGGCGTGCACTCTCACTTGGCAGCCTCTCCTACCCAGCCTGCAAGCTGGCAGCAAGGCCTGCCAAGCAGAAGGCCCAACGCTCACGGGGAGCCTCCATTGCCCAAAGAGGACCTGAGTGCCTTGGACTAACAACGGCACTTCTCATACCTCGCTGGTGCTGGGCCAACGCACCTCACGATCCGGGAGGCTCTCAGCCCTGGCTGTGCTTCACAGGGACCTATGGTTTGGTGCCCTGTCCCCAAGGTACGAGAAGGTTCTAGAACCTGGATCAGCGAGCTGGACAGGCAGCCTCTACTCTAAGGATTACCATTTCTTTCCTACCCCAAAATATAAGCACTGGAAAAATGAACAACTATCAGGTCGTTGAAAAAATCATGATGTGTTTTGCATAAAAAAACATGTCATGACTCTCCCAATAATCCAATATATTCTGCACTCCGTTAAACATTTTCCTTTAACAATCTCTCCAAAAGGGGGTACTGCCACTTCCAGGGAGCAGAGGCCCACCGCTCTGCTGAGTTCAGACGGCACTGTCAGAGCCCCTCCGTGGGCAGCTCTGCAGAGCTATCTCCCTTTGGCCCTTACAAATAGCCACGAAGTTCACCATGTGCTCTTCCCAAAGATACTGCTACTCACGAGACCTCTCCAAAGAAAAAAGAAAGCGGATCAAGAACAGCTGGTCCGCTGGTCCGCTCTAGACACACCCCAAGGACCCAGCTCCAGCCAGCCTCGCCCTCTGCACCTCCCACTCTGAGCCAGGCCAGGGTGTAGCTAGATGCATGCCATGGAACTCACGCTGGCTTAAGCACCCTGGAAGAGGCCACTTACTGACTTAACCCAAAGTCATCAACTCAAGAGCTGGGCTTGACACCTGTTACCATACAACCTGGTGCTTCCTTAAGAAATCAGCTCCTCAGGGCCGGCAGGTAGCATGGTGGTTAAGGACGCTGGGCTCCACATGGCCGACCACAGTTCAAATCCTGGACCTGGCAGCTTGCTTTCTCACTTTCCCCCTCTTTCTCGTTCTGTCCCTCCCTGGTCAAATTAAAATAAATTAAATTTTTAAAAAATCAGCCCCTTGCAAATGTTCCCTGAACACCACTCTCACTTCATCCCAAAGCACAAGGCATTCCC
This sequence comes from Tupaia belangeri chinensis, assembly GCF_000334495.1. Lineage (NCBI taxonomy): Eukaryota > Metazoa > Chordata > Mammalia > Scandentia > Tupaiidae > Tupaia > Tupaia belangeri. Next base: position 423,981 of record NW_006204331.1, read on the forward strand.
TTTGTCTCGATCGTCTGAAATTGATGGGGTCTGAGTAACAAGCCATGGTGGTCTGCTCTCTGGTGTCCTGAGACCTCGAGAAACTGCCCAGCAGCTGCACAGCAGGTAAGTGCTCCACAGGACAGGCAGGGAGGGGCCCCTTCTGACTCTCCTCACCTTGCCCTTCAGCCCAGTGCACCCCTTCCTGGAAACCCAGGGGCAATACATGCCAGAAGCCAGAGCACCCGAGGCCCAAACTCCCGACTGAGCTGGCCAGCCCCTGCCCCAGGCCGCCCAGGAACTGCCTGTCACCGACCCATCCCCAGGGGCCACGCCACCTGTGCCTGCCCCGGCCGCTGCTGCTCGGGTCACCTGCTGTGAGCACGCGACGCCCCGCTCACCTTGCGCACCACCTCCTCCTCCTCCTGGCGCTTCTCGTAGTGAGAAAAATCATCGAAGATGGAGGTCGTGTGCTTATAGGACGCGATGATCTTCAGCACTTGCTTTGCTTTCTCCAAGGGCACCTCCTGCGTGTCTCGGGAGTTGGTGACCGGTTTATTGTCGTTATTCTCCAGCCTGATGTGCCGGAGCTGGTTATTGGGCACATCCTTGACGAAAATCCACTTCACGTCGAACTTCCCCTTCCACTTGTCCTGAGACCAGACCCCGGCACTGGTGCCGTAGTCCACGGGCGACTTCATCTCGGCCAGCCCGCAGAAGTGGCCACTGCCGTTGACGCTGAAGAGCAGGTAGACAGGCCCCCTGCTGCCCAGGGAGCGGAAGGCACCGTCCAGGCGCTTGTTGCCGTGCTCCGTGCTGCACCAGATGCTGTACTTGATGGAGCGGTGCACGTCGTCCTCCGAGTAGCTCTTGATGATGAACACGCGCCCACTCTTCAGGTTCCAGTCGAACTCCCTGGGGTTGTAGCTGTGGGCGGCTCTCAGTTTCTCGAGGACGGGGTGGGAGTCTACGCCTGGGCCAGCACTAGGCAAGGCGTTCCCGGGAGAGTGACTGTCACTGCCTGCCCCCCCGCTCTGCCCGGACGCCGCATTTCTGTTGCGAGGGGCAACCCAGCGGGTCTGGGGCGGCTGCTGAGGGTTCTGATACTGCGGTTGGGCCACGGGGGGAGGCTGGGCTGGGAGGGGCTGCACCACTTGCTGGGGCACTGGGGTACTCTGGGGGGCTGGCACCTGCTGGGGGGCCTTGGGCATTGGCCCCTTATCCCAGGTGCCGATGTCCATGTTGTGCTTTATGGGCGGGGGGGGCAGTGCACCCCCGAGCACAGGCCCACTCTTGGTTCTCATTTTCGGCTGTGGCTTTGCAGGCTTTTTTGGTCACGCAGCGCGCGAAGTTGGTTTTGAAACAGGCATGCTGACATTTGTCCCACCATTGCCAGAAAGGACGGCAGTCAGTGCCACACTGTTGACAACGGAACCCACCGTCTTGACTGCAGAGGTGGTGACGTCCCCAATCTTCAGGCCCACCATGCCCTGCTCCAAGCTGTTCACCCCAGGGGCCTTGTTGAGAGCGTCACCGTGAAAGCCCGCCTGCCCGTCGACCACTGTGCCGCCCAGGGAGCTCGGTGGGTAAGTGTAGCTGCTTCCGTACGCAGAGCTCTGGGCCTGCCCTCCCTGAGAGCCGCCTGTGCCCCACGCTGAGAACGCAGGGCTCTCGGGGAAGAAGCTGAACCTGTGCTGGTAGAGGTTGCCCCCCAGGCCCCCAGGCTGCCCGAAAACAGCATCGTGCACGAAGGGGTGGTCTCCGTTACTGAGCTGTCCGTAGGTGGTGAGGTACGGAAGTGGGGGGTCCCCTGCAGTAGACCATGGAGCCTCGTTGAGGGAGTAGGGGAATCCAATGGACGGTGGGTAGTAGCTGGACAGGTAGGGGTCGCCCATGGAGGGGTAACTGTTACTCTGCAGAGACAAGCGTGTAACAGGTTAGACCGCCTCTTGACGGAGGGTGCCAACCAACGCATCCTTGAGCATAGGCTGAACAGGACTGGCTGGGTACAGGGCTGGGCTCCTCCTTCCAGAAGAAAGCGGGGCTGCCAACATGGGACGATCCACCGCCTCGCCTGCACCACCTGAGCCCTAGCTGCCCTGAGCTGAGCCTCCTAGGCCTGGCTGGGCAGTGAGCCCTTCCCCCGCTCTCACCGTTCAGGAGTGGCCATCCAAGTCGGGCTGGAAATCAACCCCTTCCTGTTGGCTGTCGTGCTCACGACTGACACTGACCCAAAGCGGAAAAGGAGAACAGCCTTTTTTTTTTTTTTTTCCAAGAATTATTTACTTTTTATTCATTCACTCATTTTAATTTGACAAGAGAGAGAACACGTGAGAAAGTCAACCCACCAGGTATGGGACCTAAACCCTGGTCAGCCCTGTGGGAGTGCCCGGCGCCTTAACCACACACCACCTGCTGGTCAGTCCCCCAGGAGAACAGCCCTTAAAGGGCAGGGAGCAATTCCTCCCAGCAAACCTTTAGGCCTTTAGGGTTACAAGGTGGTTCCTTGCAGCAGATGGAACTCAAGCTCACTGACTGCTGGCCGGCCCAGCCCAGGCCTTCCCTCTGAGGGCTGGCACCCCTTCTGGAAAGCTTCTAAGCACTGCCCAGGACTGCTGCGAGCCCTCCCCACCTTCTCCAGGTGGGCCCTGCTGTCTGGCGTGGCCTGGCTGCCTGGAGGCCCAAGGCTGGCTGCAGCCCCTCACCCATGAGGACACCTCCCAGACATGGGGACTCTGCTCTCTCGGCACTGGGACCCCCGGGTGGGCATCGACTTTGCCAGGCCTGTGTGACGGCTAGAACCTCAGAGAGCCGTCGCGAGGTAGCTGGACCATGAGGCACCGGGCCTGGAGATAATATGATCTTGCTGCAGCTCAGGGTCCAGAAAAGCTGCCCAGTGTGGATTTAGACTCAGGGTCAGCAGTTCTGAGACAACCACCCAAGCACCTGGTAAGACCTGGGGCTGCGCCCCCATGTTGCTGCCTGAAACAGTACAATCGCCCTCCTGGGGCGGGGAGGGGGGAGGAGGGAGGCGTGCCGGCATGAGCGGCAGGTGGGCACGGACAGGTGTGAGCGATGTGTGGGCATGAGCGGCACGTGGGTAGTGGCCCAGCATGGCAAGAAGGTTCTCTCGCCCAGAGCCCAGAGTAAGAGAAAGAAAGCTGCTGAGAACACTGTGTAGTGGTCCACGGTCACCTTTCCAGTGTGTCGCCCCTGCCTCACTTTAAATCATCCCGAACTCCTCCCAAGTTGCCCAAGTACCTAGAAACTGCACAGAGAGAGCCTGGCTAGAGACCTGCCACCATGGAGAGAGAAGCCCCTCCCCCCATGTAATCCCTGGGAGGGGTGCAAGACTGTCCTGGGCAGGAGGCAGAGTCCTGGGTGCAGTGAGGGCATGCAAGAGGGAGGGGCCGAGGCAGGGGAGGGCTGGGGTGGCGGCTCAGGCAGCGACCTGTCCGTGGACGGGGCATCCATGCTGACCAGCTCTCCCTGGTCCCATCCTGCTTTGGGGGCTCAGGAATGCAAATACTGACCGCCTGCCTATTAGCCACACCACTGGTCAGCAGACCAATCCAGGCTCGTCTTTTGAAATTAAGTAACACCTGCTTCCTTGTAATGAAAACCTTTCAGATTCTCAGAGAATAAAATACAACAAACAAACAAACAAACAAACAAAAAACAAATGAAGCCTGGGACACCAGCACTGTCCTGGGGATGCAAGACTGCCACTCTCCCCTGGGCAGGGGTCAGAGGCTCTGGCTCCTTCGCAGCCACCTGCCCCACCCTCAGCATGTTCAGTGGGGAGATATGCGCAGATGTGCCCGCGGACGGTCCTCCCGAAGGGACACAGCTGCTCCACACTCTCAGCAGCACCACAGCTCACCGACACGTCCTCCCTCCCACGGAGCAGGGGTGGGACAGGGAAGGCGTGACTGGCTGCGTGGCATTCTGACCCACATGGCCACAAAACCAACCAGAGCCAACAGGAGAGAGGCCACAGAAAGAGATGCCATGGCACATGCATATCTCAACCCTCAGCCCAGAGCAGACACGAGCCAGGACAGGCAGTGGCGGGTGGCGCAGCAAGCGTTACTGCTAATGGACACACCTAGCACGTGGGCCCATGAGTGCCACCAGGCAGCCCGTTGCCCGCCCCACACTCTGGGCTGTCTCCAGCTGGAGCTGGATGGAGGGCAGGAGGAAGCTGCTCTGCAGCACCCTTGAAACCAGCCCTCCCCGATTTGGAAGCCGAGTAACCCCCCACTGCACACCCTGGGGTCCCTGCTCCTTCAGGGCTGATGCCAAGACCCCAGCCACCTCAGCCTGCACAACCACAGCACCCCAGAAAGCAACAGCAGGGCCTGTCGGGACCGTGCAGGGAGGAAAGGCCGAGGCAGGAGCATCTGGAAGAAGAAACCGGGCACCCCAGGTGGCAGAGCCTTGGAGGGCCCCAGGGCCCATGTCGGGGCTCAGATTTGAGGTGGGGGTGTCACTAGGAAATAAGCAACAGCAGAGCTGCAGCTTTCTGAGGAAGGGGGATGTGCAACTGTGCTGGCTACCTGAATCTACTAGATCTTCTCCAGAAACTTGAACTCATACAACCAAAGGGCAAATACAGCCCCACTCCACACCCCCAGGTAACGGGCTGCAGTGTGCCAAGACCCGTCAGCTGGGGCACACGGGGCGAGCCTCCCAGTGGCTCCTAGCCCTACTACGTCACAGCGCCCTGGCCACTGTCGGCGCTCCCTCCTTCCTAGGGTCCACAGGGCAGTGACTGAGGTGCTGTGGCCCGATTCCATTCTTTATCCCACCTCAATGATGGCCTGTTTTCTGGTATTTTCTGGCATATTTCCTGCAAAACTCTAAAACTGAAGAGGCAAGATACCTCGAAGTCTCTGAAGCGTGCCACTGTGGGCATCAGAGCGCCCAGGGCACTCCACACAGGGGCTGGGCTGGCTGCTCTGGGCTTAACCAACGGTGACTCTTCTAACTGAGGACCGAAGTGCAGGGTCGGGCTGCCTGGTGGACATCGCCCCTCCCAGAGCCTGCAGCCTCCTCCTGCCTGTGCTTAGCAGGGTGCGGCTGCGAGCTCGCCCATTGGCTGGTGCTCTGGACGAGACATGCTGTGAGCCAAGCCCCCCTCAGACCTGCGACCCCACTTCTGCAGCCTCTCAGCCCTGCAGCCCCCAGCCCTGTAGTCCCACAGCCCCTCAGCCCCGCGGGCACTTAGAGACGCACGTGCAGGTCTTGGTCCAGGGAGGCCCCCAGAGGAGAAGAGATGCCAAGCTCTCTTGCCGGAAAGGCCTCCGAAGAGGCTAGAGGCATGGAGGTTATGGTGGCCGGATGCTGCATGGCCAACTATACAGTTCAGCCCGGACTGGGGCTTGAAAAACATGCTGAGTGCATGTCCATGTGCACCTAAAACCCTGAGAGGAGAATGGAGGAGAGAGGACTGTGGTGTGGTCACCCTGGGAGGTGTCTCTCTCTCTGGTAAGAGCACTTGCCCTGTAGCCAGTCAGCCATCCTCTGAGCAAGTGTGCTTGCTCCGGGTAAACTGGCAGCAGAGAGCAGTCCCTCTGTGGACTGTCAGGCGACAACACCCCTCCGCGCCTGCACTGCCCTCCCCGAGGCCACTGACCGCTTCTACACGACTCCTGGGTGCAGCCGAGGCCCTGCCAGTGCTAACGATAGCAGCTGACACCCTACGAGGTGTACGAGTCCACTGACGGAGGGAAGTACAGATGGGGACCCAGCGCTGTGCCCGGTGACCAACTCGAAGACGGACGACCCGCATAACGACATTTGAAATAACCAGTAACCACGGTCCTTAGATTACTTGAATCCAACGGTAAGACACCAAACAGTAGGAACCAAACAGGAGAACATGGGAGAGCTGAAATCTGCTCCAGAGTTAAAAGTGGTGTTGCCGTGACCAGCAGTTAGCGTAATGGCTATGTCACTGGACTCCCATGTACTCGGCCGCGGTTCAAGTCCCAGACCCGGTGGCTTAAACTCACGCCGGGCGCATGTGTGTGTGTGTGTCCAAGATCCTAAGAGGAGAATGGAGGAGAAGGGATTGCGGTGTGGCCATCCCCCATGGGGGGTGATTTCTCTCTTTCTGTCTCTATGTCTCTCTCTGTCTTTCTGGCGAGCACACGCGTCCTACAGCAAAAACTAATAAAAAATAAAAAAAAAAAAAGAAGAACAAGAAGAGTGGTGTTCCCACTTACTCAGTCACCCACAAGGAAAGAGAAAGAAGGTCTCCCACTCTCAACAACCAGAACTGGTTAGGTGGCACTGTCCCGAGCTGCTCTGAGGAAAGCCTTCCGCCAACGACAAAGTGCCTCAGGGGAGAACAAGGGCCACCTGGAGTGCGAGAGGCAGCCTCACAGAACAGAGCACGCTTGTCACCGTTCCACCGCATCCCACTAGGCTCAGTGCTGACAAGCCTCAGAGCGATGGGCTCCTGGGGACCGGAGCGCAGCCAGAGCTGGGTCTGCAGCAGCAGCCATGAGGAGCATGGCGGAAAGGTCAGGGAAGTGCCCGCCCTGACTGGACCCCTTGGCCACTCACTCCCTGACCGATCTGCTCTCTGGCCCACCTGGGCCGCAGCCCCTTGGCCGCGGGGGCCGCGCACTCACCTCACAGCACACCAGGAAAGGCCTGCCAGGGTCTCCGCATCCTTCCGGCTGCACTCAGGAAAGCAGTCACGCGGGCAGAGGCCCATGCATGGTCATCAACATGGGTATTCTCAGGGCCACGAGAAACCCAGGCCAGCCATGTCCTGGGGGACCAAGAGCTGTCCGGCGACCCTCCAGCCTTTGTTCGCGGGTCGTCCGTCTTTGAGTTGGTCACCGGGCGCAGCGCCGGGTCCCCAGCTGTACTTCCCTCCATCGGTGGACTCATACGCCTTGAAGGGTGTCGGCTGTTGTCGTTAGGGCTTCGGCAGGGCCTCGGCTGCGCTCAGGAGCCCATGTGAAAGCGGTCAGTGGCCTCTGGGTGGGCAGTGCAGGCGCGGAGAGGTGCTGTCACCTGACAGTCCACAGAGGGACTGTTCAGACCTGCCCAGACTCAGCAAAAGGCCACATGCAACCAACCCCTTATACACCTAGATAAGACGTCTGTGCCGCTGGGTGAAAAACCACCCAAACCTGCCATCGGCCCTGGGCAAGAGGGCAGGGTCATCCTCAGTTGAGCCTGCCTCCCGGGCCTGAAGTACTCGCGAAGCCAGCATCCTGCAGATGATGTGCGAACGCCACCCGCTTTACCGCACGAACAGTGCGTGACTACGTGCACACGGGGACTTCAGGTGCGCCACCAGATCTTCGACCTCCCCCAGCATGGCCAGTGATTATTTAAACTCGGCTCAGTCCTCACATAGAGGATCAGATGGACAGTGTGGCTTTCTGAGAGCCCAGAACAGACTCAGGCTGATGAGAATGACCAGCACCGGGACGCCAGGCAGGAAACTGACGGACTGCCCTCGGAGAGCACAAGCCCGCTGGTTCTGAGCACACACCTATGTCAAGTCTGCCTCTGCTGCTCCGTGCCCTTCAGATGTGACCAGGCAGCTGAGTGCTTGGACCACAGGGTAAAGTGGCCAGCTCCCCCTGCACCCAGGCACCCCAGGTCACAGGACACCCACGTGCACAAGCCGGCCTGCAGGCCATGGCAACCATCCCAACGCAGACATCGCTCAGAGGCAGCCTGGGAGCCTGGGCGCAGCTCCCAGCCACACCGCAGTCCTTCCTTACTTCGCAGAAAACACCGGCGAGCTGAGACCTAGGAAGCCCTTCAGCAGACACGGCCTCCAACAGGCAAATCGGGATGATCGAGTCTAATCCAGAGTCCGTCACTCCTGAGCCCCTCTGCCCTTCACATCCAAAATGCTTTCTCACATGCGTCCAAGTCAGACACCAGAGAGGACACCGCTGCCCTGCCCACACCACAGGGGCGAGTAGGAAGGGCACCCTCTGGCCAGAGCACAGCAAAGGGCCAACCTCCCTGGAGGCTGCATGCTCTAAGGCAGCAAGCCCACGGGTGCCTGACAGCCCAGCCTTGTGGACGCTCCAGTTCCCACAGCACCCCATGCCCTGCTGTCATGAGGGGGGCGACTACAGCAGCCTCCGTCTGGCTGCTCGGAACCACGACCAGGTGTTGTCATCCACCACGAGGTGTGCCCAGTCACAGTGGCACAGCCAGAGGGCACAGGTTCAGTTCCTGGCCCCACCTTGACAGGCTGGGCAGCACAGGGGCGTGCACTGTGGTCCAAGCTCACTGGGAGGCCGGCAGATCGCGACACAATGTGTGGCACGACTGTCCCCAATCCCCCCATGGATGTTCCGGCTCGAGCTCTCATTAAAAAGGAAACCAACAGGACCGGCAGGTGCATGGTGATTAGGGCACTGGGTTACCACGTGGCCGGTCTCAGTGTGAGTCTGGACCTGGGAGCGTGAACATCATGTGCGTGTGTGCATGCGTGCCCAAGATTCTGGGAGGAGCGTGGAGAAGGGATTGCGACATGGCTATCCCCCAGTGGGTGATTTCTCACTTTCCCTCTTGCTGTCTCTGTCTCTATCCCCAGCAAACAAGCACATCCAAAGGCAAACCTCTTAAAAAAACCCAGCAGGTGCGTGGTGGTTGAGGCACTGGGTTCCCATGTGGCCTGCCTCAGTGTGAGTCCGGACTAGGGTGCATGAACATCACACTGGGCGTGTGGCGGGTGCCTAACATCCCATGGAAAGAATGGAGGAGCGGGTGGACATCCCTCGGGGGTGCTTTCTCACTGTCGCTCTCTCTCCAGTGAGCGCACACACCCTATTGCAAAAATCAAAACAGAAAGTAAAGTGCCCCAGAGCTAGCAGACACTGTCTGCCTCTGCCGCACCCCTGGCTCCACAGGCGTCTTGTGTGAAGGTCAAGTTATCAACTGTACTCTCCAGGGCACACCTGACCATGTATCGGAGACGCCTGTGCAAAGCCACTGCACACGGGCACACACGTCCCGCAGGGCACCACACACACCGGCCAGCCACACCTAACCTGCCCACTAGCAGAGCAGCTGCATGGACAATGAAACTGAGCTCCAACCCGGGAACTCGAGTGAGAATGTTTCCAAACAGGAGTCCTCGTCACCAGAGTCCATCTTGGAGTGATGACCAGCCCCAACGCCCTGGGACTGGAACGGTCAGAGGAGGAGAATCCAAGGCAAGAGGCAGACAGTGTCGTGGCCCCACTGGAGAGACACATAGCACAGAAGAGAAGGTGACCCTGTGCTAGAAGCTGGGGTGGCAGGACAGGGAGGGGACGATGGGGTTGGGGCCCACACTGCCATGGAGGCACCATGGCCTGGCCAACCGTGGCCTCCCAGTCTTTGTCTACACTAAGACAACCAGGAAAATGAGGACGAGGATGCAAGAGCTGCCCTGTGTCACTGAACATGTTCCACGCCAGGTGAGTGTCTCTGGAACTGTCCTGACCAGTCAAGAGCTTGGATCCCTCCGAGGAGTATGCCAATTAAGCAGCCTGCAGAAAAGTGGACACCTGAACACGCAGAATGAAGGGCCTGCACCGACCCCCACGAGTCCCGGGGCTCCTTGGGTGAAGCAGAGCTTTGGCTGACCACCGACACCTACTCCCGAATAACACCCAAGCTCTAGCTTCTGTATTTCAACTGCAGTGAGGCCACGTTCCCCTCCCTCCAGTTAGAAGTCAAGTCTCAACACCGTCAGTATTAAAGTTGAACAGAAAGTTAAGAAAAATGCTCACACACAACGCTCCACTTAACTTCTTGCCTCTGCCTCTGGCTAAAAGCCCACTGCCCAGGTCAGGATGCCAGATCCCACCCAGAGGGGCAGATCCTCAGAGGAGCCAAGACTTGATGGGTCCAGGTGCCACACTGCAGCATGCCCAGTGCAGTGAAAAGGAGGGCAATGGGGGAGGCCCTAAAAGGCTCGAAGACACGGCTCAGCTGTGGTGTCCCCAGCAGGAGGGCGCTGCTGTGTGGTGGCCAAGGCCACACAAGGGTCCATCCAAACAGGCTGGGCATAGTGCTGCGCGCCTGCAGCCCTGGCTACCTGGAAGGCTGGGGAAAGTGGAGGCCACGCACGGGGAGACGTTCCTTTGTCTTTTCTCCCTGACATTCAAGAAAAACCTAAGATGCTTTACAAAGGCACAGATGAGTGAGAAAATGGAGAGATGGGCTCTCCTCCAACATAAGGGAGGGGCAGAGCCTGACCACATCCTAGACACAGAGATTACACTCTGACGGGCACAAATGACAACATACTCTAATTCCAGCTGGCCCAATACTTTCCAGCCAGGGCGATTCTGTCCCCCAAGGGACAGCTACCAAGCCACTTCTGATTGTCACAACTGGGGTGAGGGTGAGTGAGTAGAGACTAGAGCAAGTGTGAAATACCTACGACGCACACGACCGCCCCAGGCAAAAGCTGCTCCAGTCCAGCGTCCACAGAACAAAGCCGGAGCACCCTGGACACCCTGCAGGGCCAAGGGCAGCTGCCAACCCCGCCAGCCTGGCCTGGCCCTCGAAAACCCAGGCCTGGGGCCAGCAGGTGGCGTGCTGGGTAAGGCTGCTGGACTTCGGTTCAAGTCCTGGACCTCATGGCTTGCTTTCTCACTTTCTCTCTCTCTGTTCCTATCTGGTCAAATTTAAATAAATAGTTAATAAAAAATAATTCTTAAAAAAAAAAAAAGGCCTACATCAGAGACTGCAAGGTGTCATTTTCCCAATGATTCCCTGAGGACTTGATTCAATCTGTCATACCGAAAAGGAAACCAGGGCCCAGCAAAGGTCACATGCTCCAGTGGGGTACAGGGAGCTGCACACCCAGGGCAGGGTCTAGCCTCACATCCCAGCTGCTAGCTGCTCTCATGGGTCACACTCCAGTCACCCAGAGGTCCATGGTGCCCAGAGAACCTGGGGGAAGTGCCCATTGTAGCACGGGCGTGCCACCCCCCACCACCAACGCCAGGACCAACAGAACCCTGTCTGCGCCCCGACCCACCACTCTGCCCGTGCTGCCCAGACTGAGCACTTGCAGCCCCCTCTGCCATTTCTAGCACTGCACCGCCTGCTCCATCGTTACTCAGGGCAGTAAGAAAATGAGGGATTTGATAATAAAGGTATATGCGAAATGTCTCTTATGAACACGCAGACGTGATACATGTACACATACACTCACGCACACGACTTAATTAAAACCAACTTAAATAGAGACCTACATTGATAAAAGCAAACTCACCTGATTTGACTGTCCAGAAAGGTAGGGCTCAAAATCATTGTCGTGCACGGCATCCTTCTGATGCAAAGAGCCGTTTTGTACTAGAACAAGAAGTGGCGAATGTCATCTTCGAGTTTTAATAGATTACTTTGAAGCAGAGAGCTTAAGGTTAGAAATGTCTGTGTTCATCAACTCATAAAAATTCTGCCTTTAATTAAAAACAGGCACCATTAATAGACCTCATATTTACATAAATCATTAGAACGGTGACACAAATCTTTCAGTCTTCGAGTTACTGATTTTAACAAAGTTTCATCGTGACTCAGTAAGATGCTGGCAAACCGAAGCGCAAGAGAGAAGCTAGGACCGGGACCAGGCTGTGGTGAAATCCCCACCATCTGGGAAGACCTCCACTGGCGAACAGCCGCTGGCGAACAGCAGCAAGCCCGCGAGGCCAGGCGGCAGCACCGGGAAGCCTGTGCTGTCGCGGCTCCCACCACCCCTCCCCACTGCTCTCCCAGCTCGGTGGAAAACCCAAGGCCGGAGGAGCGGGCTGGCGCCCCCACACGCTTACAGCGTCTCCAGCAGCGTGCCACAGGGTTCCCGGTCACACGGGCGGAGCGGTCCCAGGGGCCACAAGCGGCTCAGGGAACGAGGGCTGGACGTCGCCCTGCCGGGCCGGCAGCTGCCCACCCGCCAGGCCGGCCTGGTCCTGGGCAATGCCCAGCGCCGCCTCCCTGCCCCAAACCGACGGTCGGGGCCGGGGCCGGGCTGCAGGGCCTCCGAGCCCCCGTAGCTACTTCTGGGAAGTGCCTAGGACCTGTCAGATCTCCCGGAAACGTTGCCCGCCCGGCGCTCTCCCCAAGCTGCGCAGGAAAGCAGTCTCCGGTCCAGTCGCAGCTTCAGCTTCGCAGGCCCGGCCGTGCCCACGCGCCGCCCCGTCCCCGCCGCCCGCAGGCCGCCCCCGG
>NW_006204331.1:436879-441802 GCF_000334495.1 Tupaia belangeri chinensis
GGGCCCGCGGGAGGGGAAGGGGGTTGGCGCCCAGCCCCCCCTCGGCCCCCTCCCCCTGTCCGGCGCCCCCCAACAGCCCCAGCCGCATCCGCGCTTTAGCCCTGCGTGCCTGGTGCTGTCCAGCAGCCGCTGCCTGGTCAGGCTCTCCTCTATCCCCTTGACTCTGTTGGTGCTTGCCCTGCGAGGGGCTCCTCAGTTTATAAACATTCGTATTTATGAGAGCCTTGACGCCGGCTTCATCACCAGGAAGGAAGGGGCTGTGCTTGGTGCCCAGCCCACGCGGGCGTGGAGTCTGCGGGTCTTGGTTCCAGGGTAGCAGCCGCTTCTTGGCTCCCACCAAGGAAGAAAGCAGTTTCCACTCCCAGGCCCCAGTAGTCCCCAGCCTGGACCTCTCCATACAGCTTTAAACTCCAACTCCAGTGGCCAGCAGATGGCGGAGTGGTTCCGTCGCTGAATTCCCACAGGGGCAACCGCCGATGGAGTCCGCCACCCGATCATTTGAAAATCATGCTGGATAGGTGTGCGTTATTCCCAAGATCCCAGGAGCAGGAGGGATTGTGGTATGGCCGACTCCCTGCGGGTGATTTCTCACTTTCCCTCTTAGTGTGTGTGTGTGTGTCTGCCTTCAGCGAGCACACAGGCCTTAAGGCATGATTTAAAAAAAGTCTTAAAACAAACAAACAAATGAAAAAAAAAAAACAGCTCCAGTTCATGGTCACTCCCCCTAAGGGCCAAGGCAGTGTTTTCTCTCCAGCTCTGGCAGGTGTGCAGTCCTCAGTGGTCCAGACTGGGGTCCATTCCATCCCATTGGAAGGAGAGAGCTAAGTTTGAGTGTGTCCCCCAAGATTCACATATTGAAATGTGGTCGCTTCTTGACACTGAGGGTAAGATACAAGCTCAGTCCAGCTGCAGGGTAGGTGATTAGGGCTGCCGTCACATGAAGGGGTCCCCGTTGTTGGATCCTGGCGAGAGACCAGAGATGCAGACGTGGACACACTCCTTGTGAGGCTGTCCACCAGGTTGTCTGTGGGCCAGACATGGCCCCTAGCCTTGACCCTCCCAGACATTGCACGAAGTGCACCCTGCTCTTTATGAATGACCCAGAGGGTGGGTAGTCGTTAGCCTGAGGTCAGACTGAGCAGAGCACACTGCAGTGCTGGTGGGGGACAGGCTCTCAGGGCAGTGTCCTCCACTGGACCCAGGAGGGCGACAGTTCTGCGTGTCCTGTCAACCCAGCACCAGCCACCGTCAGTCGTCACCACAGGAGACCAGCCACTAGAGAGTGTGTCACTGGGGCGTCCCGGGCCTAAAGCTGACATCCGAGCCCTGCAGACAAGCCTGTGCCACAGGCAGCTTGCACCAGCACGGAGTCTGTGCGTGTGGAGAGGTGGCACTGAGGTACAGCTCCACGCTGAACTCCTCTCTAGGTTGGAGACTTGCTTTTCCTTTTGCCTGGAGCACACAAGTGATCAACACTTCTGCTGTCTTTGCTAAGTAACCTGAAACTCCCTACCCTGAGAAGTCCCTTAGTGAGGTCATCGTCAGTGGACAGACCCTTGTCCTGAGCCATGAAGACCATTGACATCCTAGAGTGCTTCTGTAGGCATGGAACACCCCCTTAGGGATGGTTAACCTGCTTCTTCTGCTTCTGCCTAAAACCTTACCCCCTGCCCTTCCAAGCCCACCCCACCTTGTCCTTGTGAATCCTCACGTTGTCCCGGAAAAAAATTGTGCATTTTTGGCCTATACAAGCTCCCTTCTCCTTTCACACGGGGCCGTGGGTTTTGAGAGAGATGAGTCCCCAGATGCCGCCGGCTTAATCAATAAACTCCAATAAATCCGGCTGTGTCTGGGTGTCCTCTTATTTCTCGCTGAGTGGACTATAGCAGCCCATGTGGGGAGACACCCTAGGCTGCCACTGCTGCAGGGGCCTCCCAGGTACTCTCCATATGCCCACCTGCCTCTGTGCTCCAAGCCAGACCCATGGAGCGGGGCCCAGAGCTGCAGGGTGGCCAACTTGACCCTCCTCCCCAAGCCCACGCTCTTCAGACCCGGGGGTTGAGGCCACTTGGCCAGTTGTGGGTCCTCCACCTTCCCGGTCTCCTTCCCTTCTCACTGGCAGACTGACCGTGGCTCGGGCAGCTGAGCTAGGCAGCTCAACCGGCCAGGGCCACAGTGGCACCAAGCTTATCCGGCACCCTCACCATAAATGCCCAAGGAGCCACCGAAGACCTTAAGGGCCCTGCAGGAAGTTTGGCCACTTGAAGCTTAAGTGGCTTCCTTGGTAGCCAACCAATAGGGGTACAGAACACTTGAACTGTGTTGGTTTCCAAGGGGCTGCAGTAACAAGTCCTGTGAACCCTAATTTGGGGACCAGAACCCATGGCTGAAGTCAGGTGTGGGCAGGGCCATGTCCCTCCCTGGAGGAGCCTCCCTGCCTCTACCTACAGTGGGGCCCAGAAGCCTGTCCCCTGGCTCCCAGCCCTGCCCCACACTCCTGGCCTGGCCGTGGGTCTTTGTGTCTCCTCACACGGGCGCTCAGTGTTGGTCACAGGACTGGGCCCTTCCAGGCTGACTGCAGCACATTGTGGTCACATCTGCAGAGACCTATTTCCAGGTAAGCCCATGGTCACGGGCGCCAGGTCAATGCGACTCAGGCTCCCTCCAGCCCTCTACGAGGTGATGGGCAGATCTTAGAAGGGAGAGTCCAGGGACTGAGGGGTTCCCTGGCAGTATGGGCATGGTGCCTCCTGGCTAGCAAGGGCACCCAGGGCTGCTCACCCTCCCTGCTTTCCCAGGAATAGCTGCAACTGCTTCAAGAGCATCTTCCCCCTCTGTGCCAGGGTCACAGTGGTGGCCTGGGGCCCAGGCTGAGGGAGCGAGCACAGACACACCTTACTCACTGAGGTCCCAGGGAATTGTTTTGCCCTTGATGCTGTGCCAGGCACCCAGGGGGCTCTGCTCAGGCCAGCGCTGGCCACCGGGGGGCAGCTCAGTCAGCAGAGCTGGCTCCCGAACAGGAGAGGCCTCCCTTCCTCTCTTCCTTCCGTTGTCTCGCCCAGGATCCACCGTGGCAGCTCTTACTACGTGGCTCCTGCCCACGGGAGCAGCCCTTCAAGCTTCCCCTGTGTCTATGCATCAGCCGAGCGTGGAACATGGTACATGCACACATGTACTGTGTTCTGGTTCACCAGTGAGGTAAACTTACGATGGAGGGTGCAGGTCAGGGAAGAGAGAAGCAGCTGCACAGGGTCTTGCCCTCATGACCCCTTCCCCAGCCGCCCTGCTCATCCGGGCTAGCTCAGAGCTCCCACCCAGCCAGCCTGTGACTTCCAGCACTGCCACCAAGCACCACAGGCAGTCAGAGAGAGCAAGGGAAGGGGAGGAGGAAATCAGGGTGACGCAGAGCCAGAGGGACAGCCCGAGCCTCTCAAGCCTCACAGCTTGAGGTATAGCAGGCCCACTGGGGAGGGGCCACTACGGCTGACTGGCCTGGGCTGGGAGTGAGGAGGGTTAGCCCTCAGGACCCGGCCAGGCAGGTTAGGGTGCAGGAGGGACAGCAGGAGAGGTCCTGGATGTAGGGAAGGAGTGTTTTTCTAGCAAGAGACATCATGGTCCTTAACCTGCCCTTGAAAACAGCAGGCCCTCCCCAGGGAGCACCCCAGCCTGGAGCAGCCTGTCCTGGAAAAATGAAGGCCACTCGGCCTCCCCCTGCATGGATCTTGCCAGCTCTCCTGGGTGGCCACGCCGTCCTGGTGGGTTGGGGTGGCCGCCTCACCTGGGTGGGCCTGGCCTGAACCCGTGAGCTGTAGCCCAGGGTGGCAGCCAAATGCCCCTGGACACGGCACTGGCCCGGAGGGGAGCAGGTAGGCACAGTGCTGTGTGGCACCTACCTGCAACCTCCGCTCTGTCCGTGTGCTCCTGTCCACTCAGTCTCGCCGAAGCTTGGTCGGTGTCACCTGTGGCGGGATTCCCAACTACAAGGACAGTGGGGTATGTAAACCTCAGGCCCAAGGCCGAGATCCACGGAGGAAGCTCCTGGGGCAGCCAGGACCACCATGGACCCCACACCCTCCACACACACATAGATCTCTCCCTCGTCCCCAAGTACCCCTGGGCTTGGCTCCAGGACCCCTTCCTGGCCATGCAGACCTCTGCGCCCCATGCACATGCACCCACGAGCCCCTGCCCTGCAGGCTGCTCTCGTCCTGATCTCCGCCCCTCTCTGAGCTGCCTGTGGCTCTCTGAAACTTGGTGCTCACTCTAGGGACAATTGAGACCACCCGGGTGACCTGCCTCTGGAGCCTCCCAGGCCTGTGCTGGCACCCCCTTTCCATCCAGCAGAGGGAGAGCTGAGTCAGGAGTGAGAGGCCAGGCCCCCCAGCCCAGATCTGCTGGGTCTCCCCAGCTGGGAGAAGGTACGTGAAGAGGGGCAGAGGAGCTCCCGCTGGGGCGGGGCCGCCGCAGGGCATCTCCTGCTTCCAGGCCACCACCCCCGCCACATCCCAGGGGCTGCAGTGATCCAGCCTGAGGCCTGGAGAGGCTGGCTGAGCCCAGCCTCTGCTTCCTCCCTGCCCTCCCACCCTCCCCCTTTCTTCCTTATTGTGGCTTCAGGCAGGGGGCCCAGGGGGCCATCCAGCTGCAGGGCCTTGGCTCGCCACCGCTTCTTGTGTGTCTGTGGGCTCTGACTTAGAATCCCAGACACCCAGGGCCGGGGGACAAGCCCAGAGGAAGATGGTCGGCAAATGGGTGTCGGGGAGCGTCCTCACCCTGCGCCCAGGCTCTGAGAGCTGGGCCGGGCTGGCCTGGGGGTCACCTCTGTCCTCCAGCTGGCCTCTGCACGTCCTGCTCAGCCCCTGGCCCAGAGTCTCCAGTGTAGACCTCCCCAGGCTCAGGTACAGGCTTAGCACTGTTAATCCCGCC
>NW_006204331.1:441825-443070 GCF_000334495.1 Tupaia belangeri chinensis
GCCCGCCCTCTGAGAAGCCGGGAGAGACTAGCTCACCCTGCAGTGGGACTGACGCGTGGTCAGCCGCGGGTGACAGCCAGGCAAGAACAGGCATCCGGGGAACGGGGCAGGACACCCGTCCCCCCCACGGCTCACTGAGAGCTGACCACACGGGTTCTGGGACTCATGCCCGCTCCGGCTCCTGGCGCGGGGGAAGGGGTGCTGGTCTCACCCTTTATTTCATTACCTAAGCTTTCTGCAAGGAGTTGCCAGTTCACCGTGACACACCCCGTCCTGCGGTCCCGCACATGCGCCCGAACCCCGGGGCTTAGTGGATACCCCACTCCCCGCCTGGGCGGCACGGTGACGGCAGAACTGTCCCTGCCCAGGTCTCCTGCCTCCAGCGTCCACATGGCATGTGAAATCGGATAAAGAGCTAAGATGGCAGCCCTCCCCCAAAACCCCGCGACTAGACCCCCAGTCAAAGCACCCAGCACCATGCCCATGCCGACAGTCCACATGCCTTCCTGGTGTGGCCGTACTTTTTCTGTTAAAAATCACTTTTTAGGACCAGCAGATGGCGTAGCGTTTATGTCACTGGGCTCTCAAGTGGCCGACCACTGTTTGAGGCCCAGACTTGGTGGCTTCAAATCCATGTCAGACACGTGTGTGTGCATGCCCAGGATCCTGGGAGGAGACAGGACTGCAGCCATCCCCTCTGGGGTGATCTCTCAGTTTCTGTCTTTCTGTCACTCCAGAGAGTGCGCACACTGCGGCAGAAATCCTTTTTAAAAACTTCACTTTTCTACTAAAAACCTCTCTTTTCCTACTTTACATGTTTATGGCTTTGTTCGACATCTCCAGGTGGGTCTCTAACCTTAGAGATCTGGGCCCAAAGAACTGTGTCTCTCCCAGGGCACCCCAGCTCCCATCCCACATGGCAGTTTAGAGGCACACCCATCAGAAGCTGTGGGGTGAAGGTCTTGGAGACAGGCTTGTCCTCTGGAGGCTCCCCTGACACCCAAGCACTCACAGGGCTGTGTCCAGCCAGCCACACATTGCCCAGTGGCCCTGGGCATCTTGAGGTACAGCTAGAGACCGCCCCAGTGGCATGCAGCTTGGTGCAGGGCTTGCTGGGGGCGGGGCTCCACACGCCGCTACAGTCTTCTCTGCTGTAATGGGCCAGCCCGCCCTCATGCCGGGAGGACGAGGGATTTTCCAACTTTAAAATGTTGAAGTAGCTGCAGGGTTTTTTTTTTTTTTTTG
>NW_006204331.1:443648-447688 GCF_000334495.1 Tupaia belangeri chinensis
TCCTCTCGGGATCTTGGGCACGCACGCACACGTGCCCGGCGTGAGTTTTAAGCCACCGGGTCCGGGACACGAACCGCGGTCGACTACGTGGGAATCCAGCGACATAGCCATTACGCTAACTGCTGGTTCCTGAAGTAGCTGCAGTTTTATAAGTGGCAGGGGTAGGTGTGGGGCCCAGCGCCCCGCAGTGCCAGGTTGCAAAGCTGCCAGGCGACGTCATCCCTGGTGCCCTAGAGGCACCACAGAGTGGGGTCAGAGACAGTTTACCCTTGTGTTCAGGACTCCGGCTCTCCAGGAGGAGCGCGGGATGGGGGATTTCAGTTGGCCTTTTCTGTGTTTAAGCACGCGTGGGCACTTCCTGCTACCCAGCCTTCTGAGCTGCAGAGAGCAGACAAGCCTCCCCCACCCTGCCCGCCTCACATGCTGCAAGTGCTTGGAAGTGTCACCTCTGGGCCTGGAGGAAAGAGGCGAGGGGACCTTGTGGCCATGCACCTGGGAGGGCTTAGCTTACACCGCCCCCCGGTCAGCTCCAGAAAGTTCCTTCTTTCCACTGGAATCAGAATCAGTCCCCGTTTGCAGTTCCTGAAAATGAAAGAGCCCTGTCTCTTACAGCCGCGGGCAGAGGTGGGGCAGGCCCGAGGTTGCTGAGCTCACAATGACCGGACCACCCCGCACAGGCTCCCTGCTCCTTGCTCTTCCTCCTGGAGCCGGCACAGGAGGCGGGTGCTGGGGCAGGGCACGGGGCTTGTTCAGGAGGCTGGGGGCCTGCTATGTCCAAAGACCACTGTCCAGTCTGGCTGTCCACAAGGGTGTTAGAGGGGAGCGAGGGGAAGGGGCACAGTCCGTGTGGCCAAGCCCCCAGTCACCATCTCTGCAGATCCCAGACAGTTGTCTCCCTCGTGCGGGCGGCTGGGCCTGGCCTCAGGGAGCTGCCTGCACCCTCCTCCAACACGTCTGTCCTGCGTTGCTGCCCCGTGGCCTGGGCACCGCAGGGCCTCCAGAGAGCCTTTTTTTCTCTTTTCTTTTTGGAGCGGTTTTTGCTATAGGGCACGTGCACTCGCCAGAATGACGGAGAGAGACAGAGAGACAGAGAGACAGAGAGCGAGAAGTCACGCGTGGGGGGCCACGCCGCAATCCCTTCTCCTCCATTCTCCTCTCTGGATCCTGGGCACGCACGCACACGCGCAGGGCTCGAACCACGTCGACACAGCCATTACGCCATCTGCTGGTCCCGGGAGAGCCCTGACTGGCTCTCGCAGGCTCCCAGGTCTGAGGAGCTGCTTTGCTCCCTCTCGTGGCCGGGCCTACATTTCAGGCACTGCAGGGGGGGACACAGGCGAGGTGAAGGCCAGGTCGGACACTGTCCCAGCCCCGTCCCTGCTCCCAGGGCCTACCCCAGACACGGCCTCCCCTCCAGAAACCCCTCACCCCGCCCTCGCAGCCCTCTTCTGATCAGGCCTGGGATGAGCACGGGCCTTGGGGCCTTGGGGCGGCAGAGACCCTGGTGCCACCGGGTCTCCAGTTTCCCGCAGGACATCCAGTGGCTTTGGACCTCTGATAGGACAGGGTCTGGGGGCTCCTGTGACCCTGGCTGTGTCAGGCTCAGCAGACAGTGATCGGGGCTTCTAGGAAGACACTGACTAGGCCCTGCACTAAAGTGGGGGGGCTGGAGCGAGGGTCAGGCCGGGAAGGCAGGGCGTCCAGGGCGGTTACGGGCCCCTCCCTCCTGCCTAGCTCTCCTCTCCTTCAGGGCCCAGCTGTGACGGCGCCAGGCCACCCGCTATGGCTGGGAAGATCAACCCGTCCCGCCTAGCCTGGCCTCGCTGAGAGGCGCTCTTCATCCCTGTGTGAAAAAGCCTCTCCACGTTCACAACCAGGCTGCGACAGCAGACACTTGGACGGGCCTGTTAGGGTCCCCAGGAGCCTGAGCTGTCCGCTGTGGGTGAGGCGGGGACTGTGGGGTGCCCATTCCTCTCCCCTCCACCCCTTCCTTGCACTTCCCATCTGCCCACCTGGGGACACCAGCTTCTCTGGGGTGACACCCCTCCTCCTCCCCCAAGCTGCTGGTGTTGGCACCCCTCACCTGGGGTGAGCCCTGGGCGCTCGAGGCAAGGACTGGGAAGAGAGCCACGACGGTGCCAGCAGAGAGCATGTGGCCAGGACCGAGCTGAGGGCCAGCCCGGTGGAGACGGGCACTGCAGGGCAGGGACTCCCACCTGGTCCTGGAACCACCCAGTCTTCACCTGGGCTCCCCAGACCATGAGCTCAGGCTCCAGACCCGAGCAGTCCTGGCAGGGAGGGGCAGAACCCAGGGGAGGGGGTCAGCTCTGAGGCAGAGGAGAGGGCGGCATGGGTCCCTGTGGGCCCTGGGAGGAGAGGGGTGGCCTAGGAAGCGGCAGGACAGTGGGTGTGGCTGGGACCTCAGAACTCCCCGAGTGCCCTGTCGCCTGGGTCACAGCAGACGAGATTCCAATTCAAAAGGAAACACCCTGCACCCTGGAGGCCTGACCCAGGGGCTGAGGGGCTGAAGCGGGATCCAGGGGCGGCCAGCCCAGCTCCTCAGGAGCCCAGGGGAGTCACAGCCTGTCCTCTCTGTGGCTCTCAGGTCCTGGGAGCCACCCTGCTCTCTGCAGGGCCGCGTAAGCAACACCTCGGGTCCTTTCTAGCCACAGAGCCCAAAGGATGCCTGGTCAGCCTGCCTCCCGAGCCCGCCAGGTTCAGGTTAGACCCAGCGCTGGGCACGGGCTACACCTGCCAGCATGGACTGACCTGGCAGCTCCTGTCCAGTCTGAGCAGGACATCTGCTGGCTGAGGCTACCCTTGGCACCGGGTCCCGGACTCCAGAGCTGGCTGAGGCACCGTCGTGGCTCTCTTCCCAGTCCCTGCCTCGAGCGCCCAGGGCTCACACAGGTCCTCTAGACAGTGTGACCACCCTGCCCTGGCAGGGATGTCTGTGCTCCGGCCTGCTGCCTTGTTCTGAGAGGTGCTACCTGCCCCGTGGGGTGGAGTAGGGGCCCCATGACACACCCCCACTACACAGAGCATGTGGTCCCTCTGGCAAGCGGCCGTCCCCTGGACACTCCCCTCCTCTGGGCCCCTGGTAAACAGGACTGTGATCAGTCTCCTCTGACAGCTGTCCTCAGGGAGGTGCCCTGAGGCTGGACAGAGCTGGGGTTCTCCCCATGGAGCCCAAGGGCAGGACCGAGTGCTCGGGCGCGTGGAGCCGTTGGGCAGCCGGAGAGGGCCTGGCCGGGGAGCAGCATAGGCTGTGCCCTCCATGGGGCTCTGCCCAGGGCCAGGACGACATCGATGGGCAGATCCTGGGTCAGCTGCACCCCCCTGCTGAGGGGGAAGGGGAGGCCGGGCCCGCCTTCCCCGGGATGGGCTCCGAGGAGCTGCGGCTGGCTTCCTTCTACAGTTGGCCCCCGACCACGGGGGTGCGGCCTGAGCTGCTCGCTGCCGCTGGCTTCTTCCACACGGGTGAGTCCTGGGCCTCCCAGTCCCGGTCCTGGCATGGAGGTCTGGGCTGCCCGGAGATTAGGTGGTCCTGCAGACACCCTCCACCTGCTAGAGGTAACGCTGACGTCCATGGGCCCTTCCCACACAGGGATAACAGGGGCTTAGGAGATGCTCGCTGGGGGCCACAGCCCTGAGTGCTCGCTGGGGGAGGGTCCCTGGGCTGATCCCCAGTCGGCTCGTGGTGCCGGTCAACTCTGGGCACAGCCCCCAGAACCCCTGTTCTAGTTGAGGCAAGGGGCCGCATGGTGGAGCTCAATCCCACCCCCACCCCTGCCCCTCCCTGGCGGAAGTGGGGCAGGGCCCCCAGGGAGTGCTGGCACAGCTGCAGTCGCTGTCCCCAGTGAGCGGGGGACCTGTCCTCCCCTACCAGGCACTGTCCAGGTAATAGGCCAGACTAGCAGGGTGCTGGACCCTGGGCGGGGCTGTAGTGGGGACTGCTCACCAGCCTCCCCAGAGGGCGAAGGTCAGGGAGGACGCCCAGGAGGTGTGACATCCAGGGACAGCCCCCCCCCCCAGAACTG
>NW_006204331.1:448913-454190 GCF_000334495.1 Tupaia belangeri chinensis
GGGGGCCCCCCGGGAGGGGTGACATCCAGGGCCAGCCCCCCCCCCAGAACTGGCGTTGGAATGTACCTTCGGCCCCTGCTGGCCGCTGCCGGGGGAAGTGGGGCCTCGGGCAGGTAGACAGACAAGGGAGTGCCCCAAGACCAGCCCTGGCACCAAGCTGGCATCCAAGGGGCAGCCCCCCTTCATCTTGCCAGAAATCCTGGGGAGGTGGTGACTGGGGAGGGCCCTTCTGTCCCTGAAGCACCACAGTCACCGCTTTCCCACCCCTGGCCCAGTGACAGTGGGAAGCCGGGGGAAGTGGGGCCTCGGGCAGGTAGACAGACAAGGGAGTGCCCCAAGACCAGCCCTGGCACCAAGCTGGCATCCAAGGGGCAGCCCCCCTTCATCTTGCCAGAAATCCTGGGGAGGTGGTGACTGGGGAGGGCCCTTCTGTCCCTGAAGCACCACAGTCACCGCTTTCCCACCCCTGGCCCAGTGACAGTGGGAATGCCAGCTCAGTCCTTTCTGGAAGGCGCCAGTCTGTCCGCCCAGCCCTAGGCATTGTCCCCTTTGGCCTGGGAGACAATGTGACCACCAGACCCTCAGCGGGTGCCGAGCCATGCCCACACCAGCCCAGTCCCCCCACGAGCTTCCTGGGAGGAGAAAGCACCGGAAGCACCCCCAGCCCTCAGCCTTGTCGTGCCTTGTCGCAGCCGTGGGCGGTGGGGGGGGATGTGCTGGGGTCAGGGCCCACATCTCTGCTGTACCTCAGGCCGGCAGGACAAGGTGAGGTGCTTCTTCTGCTACGGGGGCCTGCAGAGCTGGGAGCAGGGGGACGACCCCTGGATTGAGCATGCCAAGTGGTTCCCCAGGTATGCGATGGGCGATGAGTGATGGCCACGGTCAGGTGTGAAAGCAGGGGGGCTGGCCCAGATCCTCCAGGTCTCCCCCCTCCCCAGTCCCAGGGCATTGGAGGTCCCTCTGGGGGGCCTCTGGGGCACGCATGCTTCCACAGTGACTTCCTGGAAAACAGCCTGCCCAGCACGTGCAGACAGGCAGGGAGCCCTGGGCCCACTGCAGGCAGAGTCCACCCCACGGGGCTCGCGGGCGGGGTGCCTGGCCAACAGCCCCACTCTGTCCACAGCACAGGAACTTTTTCCTTAGGTGTCAGTTCTTGCTCCAGTCCAAAGGGAGGGCTTTCGTCCACAGCGTCCAGCAGTCTCCCCCTCACCTCAGCTCCTGGGTGAGTGCTGCCTGCCCCGAGGGGCCTCAGGGCTGGTCGCTGTGGGCCTCCTCTTACTAAGACAAAATGTTCTCTGGCCCCTCCCAGGGCCTGTGGGAGGAACCTGAAGACGCCGCCCCCCACACCCTCTCCGGTGAGAGCACATCACAGCCCATGCCACTTCCTAGCCACCATCCCCCTATGCTGTGGCCAAGGCCACTGGGTGTCCACCTTCCCTGGGGAGCAGGGAGAGTGAGGCCACCTGGCAGGGAGTGAGGCTACTCCCTGGGGCTGCCATGTACTGTGCACATCCACAGCACTGCCCTGTGCTCCCGAGCGGGTCGGTGTGGGCACTGGCTGCCCCGGGGGTGCTGCCAGCGCTCCCTCTGGAAGCTGACTCAGCTGCAGCCACAGCCACAAACACAAAGCCTGGGAGGGACTGGGTGCTGAGTTGGCCCCGGGGCGAGCCCAGGGCCTCTGGAGCATAGTCTCCCAGGAACTCGAGGGGCCCAAGGGGTGGGGGAGTCAGACCCTCTTCTTCCCTCCACTTCTGACATTGGCAAGTGACTTCTGAGCCACAGTGCTTGGGTGCGGGTGTCCAGGTGCAGGGTACCCAGGTGCAGGGGTGCCTGGGTGCAGGGTGCCCAGGTGTGGGGCACCTCGGTGTGAGGTGCCCGAGTAAAGAGTACCCAGGTGCGGGATACCCAGGTGCAGGGGTGCCCGGGTGTGGGGTGCCTGGGTGTGGGGGTGCCTAAATACGGGGTACTCAGATGCAAGGTGTCCAGGTGCAGCATGCCTGGGTGTGGGGTGGGGTGCCCAGACGTGGGGTGTCTGGGCACAGTGGTGCCCAGGTGAGGGGTTGCCTGGGTGCAGGGTGCCTAGGTGTGGGGAGCCTGGGTGTGGGAGTGTCCAAGTACAGGGTACCCGGGTGCGGGAGTGCCCAGGTGCAGGGGTGCCCAGTGCCGGATGTGGGACTGGAAGGACCACGTGGTGCCCCCAGTACAGCGCCTGGCCCGGGAGGCCCACCGCAATAGCACATAGCCCCACCTGCGCCCAGGGCCCCCACAGACAGGATCTCGGAGCACAGCCCTCTGAGAGGGCCCGACCCTGTGATGTGTCCCCGTGGCCATGGCAGACTGGCCCCTGGTAGGGAGGGTGGCCCCGGCCTCTCTCGCCCTGCCTCGCAGCCTCCAGGGTAGTCAGGTGGTAGAGGTGTGGGCCGTGCTCCCTGGGCTCTGACCAGAGCCTGATGCGGTGCCGGTGCTGAGCAGGAACCGTGCGGGTACAGCTGGGTGGTGCCCGCCTGGCCCTCCCCGCTTCCTGCCCTCACCCGTGTGCTCTGCACACAGTGTCTGTGGCCCCCAAGGGAGGCTGGCTGGGACTGGGGGCTCCTTGACGATTCCTCAGGAAGATGCGGATCCTGCGTGCTGGGGGAGGGATGCCCTCCAATCTGCAGCCCTAACTGAACCTCACCAGCATCTGGGTCAGGCCTTGCTGTCTCTCCAGGCCAAGGCTTCACGTCCATTCTACCTGCCCACAGCTGCTGTCCACGAGGGCCCCGAGCTGCCCACACCCTGTACAGAAATCCAGTCCGAAAACGCCAGGGAGCCAGGTGCAGGCAGGGGTTGGGTAGGGCCAGGATCCCCTCCTGCATCCTGGGCCAGCCCTGAGGGGAGGCAGACGGCACTGTGGGGCTGGTCGACTTTGACATCAGGCACCTGGGGCTCTGCCCACCTCCCGCCATGAGCCAAACTGAGGGTGGGGGCGAGGGTCACAGGCTGCACTGGGCGGAGCCCGCCCAGTCAGTCCGAGGGTGCGGTGGGTCTCACACCCAGGAGCTGGAGATGCGGCGGAGCAGCTGCGGCGGCTGCAGGAGGAGAGGACCTGCAAGGTGTGCCTGGATCGGGCCGTGCGCGTGGTCTTCGTGCCGTGCGGCCACCTGGCCTGTGCCGAGTGTGCGCCCAGCCTGCAGCTATGCCCCATCTGCCGGGCGCCCGTCCGCAGCTACGTGCGCACCTTCTTGTCTTAGGCCAGGTGAGGCCCCCCATGTCCTCCTAGCTGGAGCCAGGCTGCATGTCACACTGCCTCGGCTCCCTCGCACGCGAGTCCCTCCTGCCACAGCACCTGGTGATGGGGCCGCGGTTGGGCACGTTGAAGGGTGTCTGCCGGGCACACTGCAGTCGGGGTGTGCCCTGTCCAGCTGGGCACACAGGGCTGCAGCAGGCCAGGTAGGCTCGGGAGGTGTGCGTGGGAACATAGCAGGCCGGGTTGGGTCTACCCCAGCAAAGACAGGCTCAAGTGAGGCATGAACCCCAATTACAGGAGAACCAGTGGGCGGGGGCAGGAGCCCCAGCTCTCAGCTCTCAAGAGCCTTGGAACCCCCAGAGGCACCTGAGGGCCCATCTGGTGGGTGAGCACTCACCGTCACCTACCCCATCCCGCCTTCTCCCTTCAGTTCAGGCTCCGCGGCTCAGGTGCACTCCTGCCCATCGGCTCACACGGAGCAGGGCTCTACCGAGGGTGGCTGCACTGGCACCCACTGCCGACCAGCTCGACTCCCAGATGGGAGCCCCCGTGTGGAGGGTGGGGGCAGTTTCACTGCACCTGTTCAGATGTTAGTGCAGAGCAATAAAGTGCTGGCTCCCTGGAGAGTGCGCAGAATGGCTTTCTGGGCTTGGCCTTTCCCACCCGCCCCCAAGGCAGGCCCTGCCCTGCTCACATCCCAGAGCCCCTCCTCTTCGGAGGAGGCCCCTTTCCCTGTTCTCTGTATTTGAAGGACTTTTAGAATGGACTAGTCTCAAGGCATCAGCCTGTGGCCTGCTGATGAAGACGACTGAATTGCACATGATCCACTGTGTGGTTCAAGTCCTGGACCTGGCAGCTTGCAACACACACCAGTTGCATGTATGTGCATGCCCAAAGTCCTGAAAGGAGGGAGAGGTGGAGAAGGGCCACAGCATGACTATACCCCACGGGGTACTCTCTCACCGTCCCCGTCTTCTCTCTCTTCTGTGAACACACGTGCCCTCTGGCAAATTAAAAAACAAAACCAGAAGGGACTAGCAGCAGTGCTCCTGCAGAGAAGGGCGTCCTGGGGGCCAGGTTGCTCTTCCCTTGCCTCCTGTGGACACTTGGGGGCTGCTTCAGGAATCCCTGTCCAAGATCCTTCTGCTAACAGCTACACCCCACAGTATCCAACAGCTCCCTGCTCTGTGTGGCTGCAGTCCCGCCCCGCCCGCAGCCCGGGATCCGGCCTGGCCACTCCAGCACAGAGCTCTACCAGGCCCTGCAGCTCCCAGGGTGCTGGGGGTGTGTGCTGACTGGGGGGAGGAGGTGTGACACCTTTCCTGTCTCACTGTCTCTTAGACAGCCCCTGTCCCCAGAGAAGGGCCTGCAGCCTGTGGG
Source organism: Tupaia belangeri chinensis (assembly GCF_000334495.1). Taxonomy (NCBI): domain Eukaryota; kingdom Metazoa; phylum Chordata; class Mammalia; order Scandentia; family Tupaiidae; genus Tupaia; species Tupaia belangeri. Next base: position 453,520 of record NW_006204331.1, read on the forward strand.
TCACTGCCCCCACACCAAAGGGAGCCCTCTACGGTGATCCGAGGCCCACTAGGAGACCCCAGTGCTGCCAATGGAGCCTGGGTATACGATCGTCTTCACTTTCTGTCTTTTCTTCCGCAAACTGCCACAGTTACAGCAGCCGCCCCGCTGCCCCACGCTGGGACCTGGGACCAGGGTGGGGAGGTGAAGGGTGTGCCTGAGACCCGGGGTCTGGGTCTCCTGTCCACCCTGTCCATCAGTGGCTGAAGCTGGATGTCCCAGGGGCAGGGGCAGATGCTTCCTTACCTATGACGGCCAGTGGCCCAAGGCAGGTCAGAGGCCACCAGAGGAGTGGCCAGGGTGGGCTGCTGTCTCCACCAGCTGCCAGCTGTGTGGACACAGCAGCCTCACACTTACAGTTGTCCATGTGGCGGCCTAGAGCTGCGACTGAAAAGCCCCCCCCGGCCCCCCATCCCTGCCTCCCCTGAGCCTGTTTCTGCTCCATAAGATGGAACAAGGGGAGTGCCCAATTGCAGATGCCCACCTCCTCAGTGGGGGACACGTGGGTGAGGACAACGGGCAGCGAGTTGGGAAGATGGCCAAACCAGCCTGGATGGGGCGTGGGGGCAGGGGTGAACACGAGGCCCTCACGAACCTAGCCCTGGCCAGCCCCTCTCCTGCCGCAGAGTCAC
>NW_006204331.1:454567-459230 GCF_000334495.1 Tupaia belangeri chinensis
AAAAGCCACCCCCCGCCCCGCATCCCTGCCTCTCCTGAGCCTGTTTCTGCTCCATAAGATGGAACAAGGGGAGTGCCCAATTGCAGATGCCCACCTCCTCAGTGGGGGACACGTGGGTGAGGACAACGGGCAGCGAGTTGGGAAGATGGCCAAACCAGCCTGGATGGGGCGTGGGGGCAGGGGTGAACACGAGGCCCTCACGAACCTAGCCCTGGCCAGCCCCTCTCCTGCAGCAGAGTCACAGGTCCCCAGGTGGACGGGCAGACAGAGGGCCAGGGCCGCACAGCCATGGGTGGAGGAAGAGGCTGCCACCCAGCAGGACAGGGTTGGTGAAAGGTGCTCAGGGTTTGGGGGCGAGGGCAGCCCTGTCCAGTGCCATGGTCCGTGCAGATGCCCAGGGCGCATGGGGCAAGACCCTACAGGCAAGGCAGGTCCCCTCCTCGATGCCCACAGCAGCCTAGGAGCTGGCATGCCAGGCTCACCTGCAGCACGAGCAACTCACAGCAGCTGACAGAAGGGGTGGCCTGCTGCAAGTGCCATGGCAGCCAAGGGCCATGCAGCACCTGGGGACAGCCAATGTGCCCCACCCAGGGGCCTCAGGAGGGGCTGCCACTCAGCTCGCCCTTGAGACAGTGCACAACCAAGCACTGTGTGTGTGGGGGTGGTTTTCTACAGAACTTGGAGCCTGGAGGCATGGCTCAGGAGGGGCGAGTTCACACCCTCTGAGCCTGTCCTTGGTGGGCTCAGATGTCCCGCCAGTCCCTGCAGCCCCTCTCCACAGTCTGTTCAAGCCTGGAGAAGCCAGCGACATGGGCAGGATGTGTCTGAGTAGGTTGGCCAGCAGGTGCCCCGTGGGAGGTTGGAAGGAGGGAGAGGCAGGCCGTGTGCCTCCTGCCCCTTCCCCGCAGGGCTGCCCACTGCAGCCAGCTCATGGTGCTGCTGCACCTGCCCGGCTGCTCTGATATACCCTTCTAGAACACGACAGGCCCAGGAGGCATCAGCTCCAGCCTCAGGAGTGCACCCGGAGGACCCCTCCGGCTTCTGGTCTGAAGGAGCAGCTGGTTGCAGGGCAGCACCTCTGGTGCACAGAGAGGCGTGTCGAAGGCACAGCGGGGCTGGGCCAGCCTCTGCCCAGGAGTGTCAGCAGCCCAGAGCACGCCAGCCGTGGGAACGCCTGTCAGGGAGCCGGGAGGGCGGCCAGCAGGTGTTCTGTGATCCTGGCTTCCTGGTGTGCATCATGGCAGCGTGGCCACAAGATGTACACAAACTCAACACCGTGGTGATGTCTTCCTTCATAGTCCTGGCCCTACGGCCTCCCCGGAAAGGCCACCAAGAGAGGCCCACAGTGTGCCCAGCTGGGACTACCCTGCACCCCCTCCCTGGGCCTCTGCAGCAGGGGCCAGCCCCCACCCCGTTATGCCTTCCCACCAGCCTTCTTGGCTCCACACTCCAGCTAGGGGCACCCTGTGGCTTGTCCCCCGTCCCTCCCCGCCCCCCTCCACACACACTGAAGACACGCACCAGAGGAGGTGGGAGGCTTGGAGCTGGCTGTGGTGCTGAAAATGCGGAGCCAGCTCATACCAGGCGATGAGCTGCCCTGGCCACGTGCCCCAGCACACCCTGCCTCCTGCCGCCACCTCCTTGGCGGGCTCCCTGGGCTGCCCCACCCTCCCTGCCCCACAGGCTCCACCAGACCCTGCAAGGCAGACAGGGGCAGGTGAGCACTGATGACGAAGGGGTCATGAGAACCGCACTCCATCGGAGAAGCCCCAATCCCACAATAAGCACAGAGCGAAAGGGAGGTCCCGCCCTCCTGCCTGGCTCCTTTCTGCTCTCCTCTCTGAGCTCGGGGCTCTCTCCTGTGCCAGGGCACACGATGAGCCCCATGATGGAGACAGGAGAGACACACGGTGTCCACTGGGCAGCGCTTAATGAACTGGCAGGTTATCAAAAAGCAGAGGCACCACGTTGGCCACGGTGGTCCCAGCCCAGGATGCAGCCAGCTGCAGAGGCCTGCATCCGACTGCTGGAGGTGAGCATGCCAGACTACACCCTCCCCACTCTGCTCCCCGCAGGACTGGGAGCAACTCCCAGGGCTCGCTTCCCTGGCCCTGCTGACCTTTGTCCCCTCCACCCACACACCACAGGTACCAGTGCAGGCCCTCGTGGCATTCTCTCACTCAGGGGAGCCACCTGCCCGCTCCTCCCAGGACCTTGACCTTCAGCCCTCCACGCCCACACACCCCATAACCACGTCTGGCCCACTCCCCCATTCTTCCCACACTGCCCGGGGGCGTACACCACCTCTGCAAGGAGGCCTGCGTGCTGGTCTCTTTCCTGTCCATCGTACAGGGAGCTGCCCAGTCTTAGCTACCACTGGCAGGACTGTGGGTAAAAGTTTCTCCACAAGGCAGGCTTGGGGAACAAGAGGCCCTGCCCTGCTGAGCCCGCCCTGGGCAGTGGCCTTAGGCAGGGTGGACTCCACAGCTCTTGGTCAGCCCCACAAGGGTGGCCATGTGTGGTCAGGCTCAGATAGGGCAGTTTCCAGGGACACAGGTGTGGCAGGTGGCAGGTGGGAGGTGAGATGCCAGCTGGGGCCCTGGTGTGGGCTAAGCTCTGGAGGGAGGAAGGAGAGGGAAGCCCATGCTCGAAGGCCACAGCACGATGGGAGCCATGTGGGCCGAGACCAAGAGACACGCAAAGAGGTGAAAGCCTCGGGTGCCCTGCGGACCTGCGGAGTTCAAGCTCCTTGGGCCTTTTCTGGTAACACGCGGCTTCCTTTAGCTGACATTGCCTTGCAGCTCTGACATAAAGGCACAGCGTGTATTCATTCGCCAATGGCTTCCCACTAGCCTTGCAGGGACAGCCCAAAGAAGCACACGTGTGTAAAGGCCACCACTGTGCTGCTCAGATCTGGCTGTGCCTTACGAGGGATGTATGCCTTGTCTACACCCCACTCAGGACCAGAAATGGAGTCAGGGAGGTGAGTGAGGTTGGCCCCGAGTCTCCCCACAGACAGTAGGCCTTTCCCTCGGCCCTCTTTTCCTCCTGTGGCTGGCTCAGTCATGCGTCTCCACCAAAGGCTCTACCTAAATGGCAGCTCAGGGTCTGCCTCCAGAAAAGGGGCCTGTGGCCTGGTCAGGGCGACCAGCTGTCACTCACAGGGGGCAGGCTGCACTAGGGCACAGGGTGAACTTTTCATCTCTAAGTGAAGGTACCCAGAGGTTCAGCACTTTGTGACACTGTGGCCACACATGCAGCAGACAGTTCCGTCAGGTGCAGATGGGTTATCTTTCCAACGACCCGCTGGGACCAGCCCCGAGCCCCTCCCTGGGCCCCAGGAGAAGCCTGGGAACACTGTGGCAAGCGGGGCTGGCTTGGGGTGGACAGAGTTCACACTATCCTTCAGGGAGAGGCTCAGGAAGAGGTGCCCTGCAGCTGGGTAAGGAGAAACTGCTCATGCTTGGCAGAAGGAAAGGATGAACCACAGGAGACCCTGACACTGGGGCCCTACCCACACGCAGTGGCCAGGGTGGTGGCTGGCATCGGGCGACGTCCTGAGGCATGGGGGTGGGGGGCGGTGGGTGCCCGGCTGCAGGCAGGCCAGGCCAAAGCTCCCTGCTATGTTCTGGCTGCGGCTGTGCCGCCCAGGAGGGCACACGACTGTGCCACTCCCTGGGTTGCCAGGCTGACCTGGAGCCCGGAAGGTCTGGGGAAGCCGCTTGCCAGTAAGACGAGCCTTTTCCTGGCACTCCTCGCAGTCGGGCCTCCTTGGCTGACTAGCCACCTAGCCGCCGCACGTGGGCACCGGAGAGTGATATGGGAGTTACTGAGAACCTTTGCCTAAGAGTCTCCTCCCATTATTCATGTACTCTCAGTATTTTGTGTGAACCACATCAAGAACATTAAAGTTGTAAAACACCAAAAAAAAAAAAAAAAAAAAGAGGGAGAAAAGACTGGCCTTTTCCTGTGAGCCGCACCCAGACGCCCAGGGTCCATGGAGCCCCTCTGCACTGCAGCGGCAAGGAGGGCGAAGGTGGGAGGGCAGAGGTGAGAGGCAGCAGGACCCCGCCTGACGCACCCAAGGTCAGACAGGTCCTTGGGGCCACATCTCATCCAGCACAGCACCCAGAACATGCCCGTCTCCTCGGGAGGCCCTGCCCAGCAAATCTGAGTGCGTGGGATCCAGCTCAGTGAAACCACAGTCTCCCCTAAGGCCGTGCTTCCTGAGGCCCAGACCTCAGGGTGGGCCTGGGAGGCCCAGCCCTTCCCACCGTGCAGCAGTCCCCATCCTCGCTCAGGGAGCCCCCCACTGAAAGACAGACGTGGCTGCAGCCCGCCTTGTGTCAGCACAGCCCTGTAGCCCACTCGCCAGCACCCCTGCTCCTTCGCTCTGCTGCAGCACTGCGGGGCCTCCCAGGGAAGCCCCTGGCGGTGGGGGGCGGTCTATACCCGGTGGAGGACAGGATACAGGCCTGCCCAGCGCGGTCCCCCTTCCTTCCTGGGCCCTCTGGCTGCGGGAGCGAGCGCCCAGCGGGCTGAGCCCCGGGGCTCGGGCTCGGCGGGGAGGACCACAGGCCCTTCCCTCCCTGGGCGGGACTGGGCGCTGTCTCGCTGCGAGCCGCGCGCCGTCCCCGGCTCCCTCTGGCTGCAGGAGGGACCC
>NW_006204331.1:459907-463337 GCF_000334495.1 Tupaia belangeri chinensis
CGTCCTCCGCCGCCCCTCGGTCACCGCCCCGGGCTGTCTGTAGTGTCAGCCCCCCCCGGCGGAGAGCAGGTGGCGTCTCTGGTGGCACGCTCTCTGTTGGGTCCGTGGGAGGAGGAGGCAGTGCTGTCGGCCAGGCTTTAGGCGTTCCTGGGTGTTTTCGGAGGTTAGCCTCATTGGCGCCCTGGGAGGTTGGGAGGGTGTTTCCATGTTAGTGCACTTGGGGGGTGCAGAGCCCGTTTGCGTGTGGGAGCGCTGAGGGCCCCGAGCACCCAGGGCTGGTCACGGGGGTGTTTCCTGTGGGTCCCCCTTGTCCAATGCTCTTACGAGGTCCGTTCCTCTGTGTGCACCCAAAGCCCCAGGGCCACCTCCCCGAGGTCCTGCCTCCATGTGCCTGTGTCGTGTGCCCAGGACCTTCCCTGCTGGCCTGCCCAGAGCTGCAGGGGGAGCGTAGGCCCTGCCCCAGCGGCTGGCTGGGGCGTGGGGAAGGCACCTGCTCTCTGCAGCCTGATCTGCAGACCAGCCCGCTCAGGGCCAGAGCCCCTAGGAGGAGGATGGGTACAGAGGGCTTTGTGAGCTGGGCTTCCAGGGCCCTGCCTGTTTCCACCTTCGCTGTTGCATGATGGGCGTGTCTGTGACATATGAAGGTCCCCTGCGTGGGTCCTTGGGTCCTGCCAGGGCCAGGTCCTTGGGCGTCTGGCACAGAGTCATGAGGGGAAGGGAGTCTGAGTGAATTACAGAAAGTAAACTCATCCCCTAGCTTCAGGTAGCTGGAGAGCTGGAGGAGCTAGGGCTCAGCGCTCACCGGAGGTCTTAGCAAGAGGGGGGGATCTGACCCTGTAGGGGGCCAGAATTACCTATGGCGGCAAATACCCAGTTTCTGCTCTTCTGCGTGCCTGAGGTCGAGAAGGAAACAGGCTTTTCTGATTCTTTTTAAGGTTTTTGCCATAGGTACATGGGCTCACCAAAGAGAGACAGGGGAAGGAGAAATCACCCCTGACTGCAGTCCCTTCCTCCCCCTTCCCCTGGGATTTTGGGTACGTACACGCGTGTACCCAGCGTGATTTTTTTTTTTTTGAGAGGTTTTTGCTATAGGGCGCGTGCGCTCGCCAGAGAGAGACAGAAAGCGAGAAATCACCCCCCCAGGGGGGATGGCCACGCCGCAATCCCTCCTCCATTCTCCTCTCGGGATCTTGGGCATGCATTGGGTCCGGGACGCGAACCGCGGTTGACTACGTGGGCGTCCAGCGCCATAGCCATTACACTAACTGCTGGTTCCCTGAATCCGTACTTTTAAGCACTCCCCCTCCCTTCTATCAATTTAGAACATATGTTCACCAAACTGAGTCCTTATCTTAAATTCTCAGACCTCACGTTTGTGGATACCTCTCTCTCTTTTTTTTTTCTTTGTAGAATATGGTCACAAGAGCATTGTGGTAGTGAGGGGGCTTTCGTGGGATCTTTGGAATATACCTAGGTTCAGCCAGGAAGCCAGGGCTGGTCTGGTGGCTTTTAAGGGTAGGCAGTGGGCAGAGTGCTTGCTGCTGCTAAGAGAAGCGCATGCTCCTGGCTCAGTAGCTGCTGTTAGAGCCCTTTTTCTTGACTGGGTTCAGATTTGGGAATTCAGTTTAGTTTTCGCTCATTTCATTCTTTCCCCTCACTGTCCCTCTTCTCTGCTATTGAATTCAAGATGTGTGTTTGACTGGTAGTTGTTAAGGGTGGCCTTCTACCTCATGATTTTACTGGAAAATGTTTTTCTTTTTATTTATCCTTTTCTTTCATTGGCATATTTACTCATTTCTTTTTTCCTTATTTCCTTTCCATTTTGAAAGAAAATTTAAGAGAAAGGTTTTCTGTTCTTATTCCACTAGCAGTGACTTGTAGGCAGAAAGAACATTTGTATCTTTACTGTGGAATACTTGTTTTAAGCATTTTAAAAAATGTTTATGTCTTAGGGACCACCAAGTGGCATGATGATTGAGGTGCTAGACTCTTAACATGGTCAACTATGGTTCGAGTTCTGGACCTGGCAGTTTGCTTTCTCACTTTCTATTTCTCTCTAGTGAATTAAATAATAATAAATGAAAATTAAATAATTCTTAAAAACAAAAACAACAGCAGAAACATGTTTGTAATTGCAAAAGGGCACCAAGGGAAAATATAAACTGTAATTGTTATATTGTCATATTGTTAACATTCTAGAAATCCATAATACGAGAGTACTTTTCTGTGAAAGAATGCCTGCAATCTATTTGGAGATAAGGCCAGAAAAGAATAATATGCTGTTTAATCCAATTTTGAATTAGACCCCCCGTGATTTTCAAGCCACCAAATCTGGGACTCAAACTGCTTGGCCAGCTGGAAGTCCAGGGCTGTTGTCACCGCGCCACCTGCTGGCCCTACTTTCAGGTGTTTTATGCTTCTCGACCTGAAGCACCGTCAGCAGGTCTTGGCCTTGGCAGTTCAGTAGCGAGGACACAGGTGTGCTTTGCCTTGTCACTTACAAAACACTGACATGCCACCCAGATGGTGTGCGTGGCCACCGGACTCAGGGAACATCACAGGTCCGTTCACGGCCCAACAGTGACACATTTGCTTGTGATCTGGGCCCATCAGGGAGGCCTGAGGCCCAGATCCGCTCTCCAGGGCAGAAAGTGCAGGCCCAGCGGGTACATTCGTGGCACGCCACAGCTGGCGCACTGCCTTCCCGTGATGAGAGCCGTGGCTCCTGGCTCTGGATCAAGGGGCTCCCAACCAAGCTGAGCTTAGTGAGAGCAGCAGGGCCACAGGAAGCACTGTCCTCTTCTGCCCGCCTGCTTGCTGTCCCCACCATGTCCCTGGCGGTCCACAAGCTACTGTCCTGTCCTGCTGTGGCCACACCATGTGTCACCTCCACCCCTCAGGATGGCCCCATGGAGGACCTGCAGGTGGGAGGTGGCAGGCGGGAGTGGGTGTCCAGCTCCTGGGCTCCTGAGGTTGAATGTGACCACTCCAGTCCTTCCCGGGGAGATCTGTGTGTCTTGTAGAGACAGCCCTGGCCGTGAGCGTCATCCTGGGAGGGCAGAGCGTCCTGTGGCTTGCAGTCGTGGCTGCCAGCACTGTGGCCTGGGAGCTTGCTCAGGGCCTGGGGGCAGGTTTCTGCAGGAAGAGGGGACATTGCCCTGCGGCTTCCTCCACACAGCCCCTGCACATTGTCCTGACGCTTCCTGTTGTGTCGTGCATCCGAGCTGGCCAGATCTCCCCTCCTGTAGAGCAACCTGCTCGTCCGTTTGGAGAGCTTTTGGCCCCTGGTGCAGCAGCATGGCCAGCCCGCGAACCAGGAAGGTTCTGAAGGAAATCAGGGTGCAGGCCGAGAACAACGTAAGTGTGCACTCCCAGTGGTGCCCGTCGGGCGCGCTGCCCCTCGGAGTGGCCGGCCGCCGTGGGGGGGGGG
>NW_006204331.1:464886-471120 GCF_000334495.1 Tupaia belangeri chinensis
GCGGGCAGGCAGACCGTCAGCCGTGCCTGAGACTCAGTGCGGGCCCGGCCGGGATCCACCACCTTCCTCGGCCACGGTGCCCTGAGGACACCTGCTCGGCACTCCTGGCCACGTGTTGCCTTACACTGAGGCTCTCCCCTTGGGCAGGTTCCGACTGGCTCTGTCCCGTGCCCTCAGACCTCAGGCGGCCCGCCGGGCTGGTTAGCACTGGCTCTCGTCCAGGGCCTCCCGCTGCCTGCATCTCCCTGCCCCGCCCCGGGACTGCCCGAGCTGTCTGCAAGTTGCCTGTGCCTCTTCGCAGGTCTGTTTCGAGTGCGGCGCGTTCAATCCGCAGTGGGTGAGCGTGACCTACGGCATCTGGATCTGCCTGGAGTGTTCAGGGAAGCACCGCGGGCTCGGGGTGCACCTCAGGTCAGTGGCTGGCGCTCAGCCTCCGAAGCCCAGGGGCGCTCGGCTGCGCCCCGTTGCTGGGCCTCCGTGGGGCACGCTGGTGCTCTGGCTCTGCCCTGCACAGGCACGGGTGCACACGGGTGTGGGCTGGGGCTCGTAACTTGGTCAGCGTCTGGCCTCCAGCTTCGTGCGCTCGGTGACCATGGACAAGTGGAAGGACATCGAGCTGGAGAAGATGAGAGTGGGCGGCAACGCCAAGTTTCGAACCTTCCTAGAGGCGCAGGACGACTACGACCCCTGCTGGTCCCTGCAGGAGAAGTACAACAGCAGGGCCGCGGCCCTCTTCAGGGACAAGGTGAGGCCCGAGAGGGGCAGCCACATCTGTGGGTGCTGTGCCCGCAGGGCCGTGTGTAGTCCAGGTCTCTGTCACACCCGAGTCGGGGCCTTCTACCTGGAGGGAAACAGGTGGCCTGAGATTGACAGGGACAGCCCTGGAGAAGAAAGGACCTCGATCCGCGGGCCACTTGCACATGTCGGGCAGCCCTGGGAGAAGGCCGTGAGGCCCGTCATTGGCGGGGGGGCGCGGGTGGAGCTCCGCTGGGCAGGGGCAGCCGCTAGCACCTGGCCAGGCGAAGGAGGCTGATGTGGGCGCCCTGTCTGCTGCGCCCGGGGGCTGGTCACGGTGTCTGCAGCCATCTGGGACCGCCTGTGCTCACTGCCCTGTGTGCCCTGGCAGGTGGCCACTCTGGCCGAAGGCAGAGAGTGGTCTCTGGAGTTGTCACCTGCCCAGAACTGGACGCCCCCACAGCCCAAGACGCTGCCATCCACCGCTCACCGGTAACTCCTCTTCTGGCCTCTGGAGGGCCCCCAGTACTGCCCTTGGCTTGGGGCATCTTAGGTGCGACTCGGGGTCCCCAAGGACACCGGGTGTCCTGCACCGCGATGGTGACTGTTCACAATTGGAGCCAGGTCCCAAAGCCAGTGGGAAAAGTAGCTCTCAGAGGTGTGGCGTGTGTTCTCGGTCGCAGCTCCTGTGGCAAAGCTGCACCTGAGCAGCAGTGTTATCCGCTCCGGCCGGCCCTGTCCCTGCTCCGGCCGGCCCTGTCCCCGCTCCGGCTGGCCCTGTGCATCTCTTTCTAGGCATGCGTGGTGTGTGCAGGCAGGCCGTGGCCCAGGGGGTGTGGCCAGTGCTTGTCAGCACGTCGCTGCGAGTCAGCTTGTGATGGTCACCGCTGCAGAGATCATCAGGCAGTGACAGGGCCACAAGAGCACCCCCCGCCCGCCTCCCTGTTGTTGGCAGTTTTGTCGAGGTGCTGCTGCGAGGTCCCCAGCACACCTGTAACACCTGTCCCTCCTCCCTGGCCTGTCCCAGCTGCTTCCACCGCCAACAGCACAGAACTGCTGCCCCCCATGTCTGTGAGGCCAGTGCAGCCAGGACTTCAGGGGCCCAGGGGCCTTTGGAACAGTGGGAGGGCAGCTGGCCTTGGTGCTTCCTGTGCCTTGGTGCTTCCTGTGCCGCTGCTCGCATGGCTGCCCGCTGTGGCCGTCTGCCCTGCTCTGTCCCCAGGTCGGCCTCACTGACCTTGGCTCTTGATTTCAGAGCCTCCGGCCAGCCACCAGTGGTGACCGCCTCAGCAGACAAGGCCTTTGAAGACTGGCTGAACGGCGACCTCGGCTCCTATCAGGGGTGAGGGTCTGGGCGGAGGCCCTGGGAGCACACAGCCCCGTCGGCTGCACTGCTCCTCCAGGGTGGGCTGCCGTGTGTGAGACGCAGTGTCTGACAGCGAGGAGCCTGGCCAGCCTGGACGGTGGGCTTGGAGGGAAGGGGAGACCTGACGCTGGCTCCCGCGGCACACTGAGCAGCGACCGCCCCACACTTCGTGGCTGAGCTGCCCTGTCATCCCCTGGTGGCGCTGGGCGTTGGGGTCTGGCCAGGGGGCAGGGAGGGCCGTGTCAGAGGGTGGCCCGGGGCTGCTGGCCTCACGGAGGCTCAGGTCACCACAGGAGATGGCACATGTAGTGGCACATGTGCTTGGCGTGTCCCGGAGGCCTGGCCTTTCTCCTCTGGGGGTCTCAGGCCATAGGGGGGGACCCCTGTGTCAGCCGCTGTGTGTGCTTCACTTCAGAGCCCAGGAGAGCCGCTACGTGGGCTTCGGGAACACAGTGCCCCCGAAGAGAGAGGACGACTTCCTCAACAACGCCATGTCATCCCTGTACTCGGTGAGGGCACAGCACACGTGGTGGGCTGATCACAGGTCCCGGGACACATGCTGGAATCTTTTTTTTTCTTTTTTCTTTTTTTTTTGAGAGTTTTTTTTCGCTATAGGGCGCATGCGCTTGCTAGACAGAGAGAGACAGAGACAGAAAGCGAGAAATCACCCCCCAGGGGGGAATGGCCACGCTGCAATCCCTTCTCCTCCATTCTCCTCTCAGGATCTTGGGCACGCACGCACACGTGCCCGGCGTGAGTTTCAAGCCACCGGGTCCGGGACGCGAACCACGGTCGACTACGTGGGAGTCCAGCGACATAGCCATTACGCTAACTGCTGGTTCCCTTTTTTTTTTTTTTCATTTTTGAGAGGTTTTCTGTATAGGGTGCGTGCACTTGCCAAAAAGATAGACAGAAAACAGAAAGTGAGAAATCACCCCCCCAGGGGGGATGGCCACGCCACAATCCCTTCTCCTCCATTCTCCTCTTGGGATCTTGGGCACGCACGCACACGCGCCTGCCGTGAGTTTAAGCCACTGGGTCTGGGACTTGAACTGTGGTTGACAACGTGGGAGTCCAGCGACATAGCCATTATGCCAACTGCTGGTCCCCATGAATCTCTTTTTTTTTTTTTTAAATTTTACTTACTCATTTATTTTAATCTGACCAGGGAAAGACACAGAGACAGAGAGGGAAAGTGAGAAAGCAAGCCACCAGATCTGGGACACAAACATGGTCGACCATGTGGGAGTGTCCTGCACCTTAACCATCACACCACCTGCTGGTCCTCTTGCGTCTCCTTTTAAGAATGTGGTTGGAACTACCTGGACACATGGGTGTTCTGTCACTCACCTGCCTTGGCCATAGGGGATATATTTCCAACCCACGAGGCTCCACCCTTGGGAGACATGGAGGTCTCTGGCACCTTCCCTGCCTTACTCCCAAGGGGTGTGCTGAGCAGGACAGGAAGCTGTGGGCCTCCCGGGTGCCTGTGGCTATGGCTGACCCCTGTGCAGCAGGGCCCTGCGAGGGGCAGCTCCAGGAAGCCAGCCCTAGGGCTGCCCGTGCCATCCTGCTGCCCTGGCGCTTGGCACTGGGTGTTGGGTCCTGGGAGCTGTGTGTGGGTCCAGGGCTCACCCTCGGCCCATGTGGCTTCCCCATCACAAAAGCAGTTTGTCAGACTCACTTTTCCGGGAAGCTTGATGGTTAAACATGCCCACTGCAGCACCGTGGTCTGGGGGTGAACACAGAGCCCGGGGGACCAGGTGGGGCTGGTGTGACTCTGCTGTGATGCACCGGGGTCCAGGAGGTGGGCTTTCCACACTGCCATGCCGGGCCTCTGGCTGCAAGTGGGCGGGGCCAGATGCAAGGAGCATGGCTGTGACGCCAGCCGAGGCAGAGCCTGAAGCCCTGGTGCAGTGGTGGCCTGGGGCCACAGGAGACCCCACTGTGTGCCCTCTTCTTTGCAATGACCGACATCTCGGGGGGGACATCTCAGAATCCCACCATGAGTGAGTTTCTTGGTCAGAACCTGCTACCCTCACCTCCCAGGAGCTCCCGTGCGCTTCAGTGGCCCGGGCAGCCCGGAGACCTTGGCAGGCCTCCTGGGGCCTGACTGCTTTCCTCGTGTCGTGGCCAGCTCTTCTCTAGGGAAGCAGAGCGTTTTCCTAGCCACAGCCGCAGCGTGGGTTTGTCTACGCACCGACCCCGGTGTACCTCTTCCTGCCTGGGGGGGGGGGGGGGAAGACGCTTTCTTGCTTTCTCAGCTCCTCGGTTCCCTCTTTCCTGTTTTTAGGGATTTGCCATAGGGCATGTACCTTGGAGGAGGAAGACAGAGAATGGAGGAAGTGGGAAACCGCTCCCCAGGGAGGGAATGGCCACCCGGCAGTCCCTTCTCCAGTCTCATGTCAGGGTTTTCAGCGTACGTGCACGTGCACCGGGCATGATTTTCAAGCTGCTGGGTGTGGCACTTGAATCGGAGTCAGCCATGTCAGATCCAGCACCTTCACCACCATGGCAAGAGTAGCTTTAGCCAAGTTGGAGGGAGACAGGTGCTGCCTATGACCTCTGGCCACCCCGTGTGTGGCCCCTGGAGGGGCAGGAGGACACTAGGGCAGGGGCATAAGGTGGGGGCTGCAGCAGCTGGACCCTTCTGGGTCCGTCCTCAGGCCATGGTGCTCACAGGCTGGGGCTCTAGTGGAGGGACAACGCAGGGCCTCTGGCATGCTCCTTGCCCAGGCAGGAGTGACAGGTACCCTTGCAGCGCTGTCCCTGGCCTGACGTCAAGGCTCATCCGTCAAGTGCTTGAGCCGAGCACAGCACCACAGGGGGCTCATGGGTCCTTTGTCCTTCCTAGGGCTGGAGCAATTTTACCACCGGTGCGAGCCGCCTGGCCTCAGCGGCCAAAGAGGGCGTAAGTACCTGCATAACACATGTTGGCTGCCACTGTCCTGGGGTTCTCCGAGCAGTGGAAGACAGAGATGGGTCCAGGGCTGTCTGGGGCTGGCAGGTGTCAGGAACACGGGCTTTCTGTCCGAGGTCCCCAGGTCTTCAGACAAGGACGTGGGTGCTCTTGCCACGCAGGTGTTTCTCCTTGAGCTGGCACATTTCCTGTGGGCATGCTTGCTTGATGAGAGCAGAGCACAGACAGGACCCCAAGGAGGTCGTCACACCCTGTGTTCCCCATTCCCACTGCACGGCTTCAGAGCAGCATCTCAAGGGCCTCGGCTCTGTCTCCACCACCTGCTCCTTGGCCTGAAAGGGGGTTTATCTGGGAGAGCGGATGGCAGGGGTGGAGCCGGCTCTGAGCAGACAGGCCTGCCGGGGCCTACCACTGTCTGGAAGCCCTGGGCACAAGTAGGCTGGCATCCCCTCCCCAGTGTTCCACATGGCACTTGCCCCGTGTCCTGGTGACGCCTGGCAGGGCAGCAAACCAGGCATCCCAGGGTCCGGCTCCCACGGCTCCGTCTCTGGAGGGCTGTGGCCTTCTGAGCTGCACTGTCTGTGGCAAGACCTCCTCCTCCTCTCGGTGCCACAGCAGTATCCTGCTGTCAGTGGGCCGGGCTGGGGGTTCCTGCAGAGCTGTGGGAGGCAGTGTTGGGTGGCCGTCCCCAACACAGGTGGGGGTGTTCTCTGCGCAGGTGGGCCCTGGGCCTGGCTGCCCAGCCTGGACAGGGAGCTGCAGGCACTTCACCTCCACCCCCCACTGCCGTGGCGCTGGCCTTGGTGCTGACTCCAGCCCACCCATGGTGCTCTGGGCCCTCGGAGCTGCCAGGAAATGCCAGCGTCAGGACACCAGCTGTCCTGGGGCCATCCTGCCAAAAAGCTGCCTTCACTTTTTCTTTTAGGCGACAAGGTTCGGATCCCAGGCAAGTCAAAAGGTAACTGACTGAGCTTCGGCTCCAGCGCACTGTGGGCTCAGCCCGTTGGTTGCAGGCAGTGTCCAGAGTGGCCCTGGCTGTCCCCTCTAGCACCCCAGTGTGGGAGGGAGGGTACTCTGGGCAACTCTGCTGTCTTTCTCTTGTACATCAGCATGGCCTCTGGACCACGTAGGGGCCACGGGGCCAAACTTCTCATTGCTGGCAGCCCACACGGAGGCTGCCTGTGCTGCTCTCGTTCGGGAAGGAATGGGTGGC
>NW_006204331.1:471220-480089 GCF_000334495.1 Tupaia belangeri chinensis
CGGGGGGTGGCGGAACTCTGGAAATTGCCTGGTCGGCCCAGCCTTGGCACCTCTCTTCGAAGCTTCCTAGCCTGGCTGTTAGGACCCAGGTCGGGCTGTCCTCAGGTGCTTGGGGCCGCCCAGGCACCGTGCATGGATGGGCGTTTGGGACGGGGCTCCCTTGCCCGCGAGAGGCAGCTGGCCCTTGCAGGCTGCTCCACTTGCTCCTGGGTGCTGGGGAAGTGCGGACAGGGAGTGGCAGGCTCAGCACAGCAGGCTGGCCCCGGGCTCAGCGCCATCGCGAGCAGTCCCTGGCTACTCAGAGTGGCCCACAGCCTCCTCTCTCCCCTGCCTCCTGGCCGCCACAGTTCTGGGGTCACAAGCAGCAGCCGGAGCCGGTAATGCCACGTGTGCCGTGTGCCATGCATGTCACCCTCGTCCCTGCGGAAACACACCTGCCCCATGCTTGTGACCTGCCCCATGCCATGTGACGTGTGCTTAGCTCAGACCCTGTCCCTGGCCTGTTGGGTGCTGGACACGGGGGGATAGCTCTCCTTTCAGACCCAGATCTGGCTGCTGCCTCTGGATGTTCTGGGCCAGGGACTTGGGGCTTTCGCTTCTGTTCTGGCCCCGAGGACCTTCATCCCTGGGACGGGGAGGCCCCTGTCTGTGCTGAGCGCAGGAGAGGATCCCTCGTGCCACCTCCAGGCCAGGCCAGGTGCCTACTCTAGGGTAGGGACGAGGAGGGCCGCAGCCAGCGTGGGCTGCCGGCCAGTGGGTGAGAGCCCTAGTCCACAAGGACAGAGCGTAGGGTCTTCCGTGGCAGGATCTCGAGAGCCAGCCATGGCTCTGCCCTCTCGGGGTGTCCCCTGCCCGGCCTGCTCCCCCTGCACGCACCATCTCACTGCCATCTGCTGGCC
Organism: Tupaia belangeri chinensis; assembly: GCF_000334495.1. Classification (NCBI taxonomy): domain Eukaryota; kingdom Metazoa; phylum Chordata; class Mammalia; order Scandentia; family Tupaiidae; genus Tupaia; species Tupaia belangeri. The sequence goes on from NW_006204331.1 coordinate 472,120, forward strand.
GCACCCTGCATGTCCAACGGCAGTGGCCCTGGGAGCTCACGTCGATTGCCTTCCCACAGGCTTCTGAGCTGGGCCACAGCCTGAATGACCACGTTCTCAGACCTGCCCAGGAAAAGGTGAGGGCAGCACCGGCTTGGGGCAGGCGGGGCATCACCCCCGGGCAGCACTGGCTGCGAGGCCTGGCCTGGGCTGCATGCTGGCCAGCGCTGGCATCCCTGTGATTAGCACCCCTCAGCTTTCCCCATGTGCCCCTCTCCTGTTCAGGGTCCCTGTGCACCCGAGGCTCAGGCCTAGGGCGGTGCCAGCCCACTGGGGAGGCCAGCCTGGGCTCGTAGTGCCAAGGCCCCTCCACCCTTCACAGCAGAGAGGCTGCACCGGGCTGCCCCTCGGGAAGGGAGGTTACCTGCAGGTGGCGTGGTCACTGGGTGGTGGCACCCAGAGCAGTCCTAGGCCTCACAGCAATGGTCTCGCTGCCGGCGGGGGTCACCTAGCGGCCTGGCTGTGGCGTGTGCCAGGTCAGCACGCCTCACCTGTGGATGCCGCCCTGACCCACACAGGTGAAGGAAGGGAGGCTTTTTGACGACGTGTCCAGTGGGGTGTCTCAGCTGGCGTCCAAGGTAGGGCTGCCCTGCCTGGCGGCGGGTACAACACAGCCAGTCTCCATACTCCGCACTGGCATCGGGCACCCCAGCAGGGCAGGGCCTTGGCCACAGCCGCAGTGCTCAGGTGTGAGTGCGAAGGTGCTGGGTGCCCGGCAGCTTGGGGAGTGTGGAAACGGCCGGGGGGGACACGCCTGCACTAACTCTCGCTTCTTTGCCCACCATGCTGCCGGTGGTCTTTGCCTTGGTAAGTGCCAACACTACCGAGGCCTATCTGTTCCTGCCCGAGGTTCCCTGGGCAGGAGGGAGCCTGTCACTCCTCTACCTGCTCCCACTGTGCAGGCACGAGCTCTCCGGGGCCGAGGGCTTCGTCCCTGGCTTGTCCTGCCTGTGGGCCAGGGGGTAGCTGTGCACACGAGCGGTGCTGTCCCGCCTCCCGCCCAGCTGTGCTCGGTGTCTGAGGGCCCGCGTCTCTAGGTGGGGGCTCTGGGCAGCCCGTGCTGGCGCGTCTCAGGTGCTGCCCGCCCCGTGGGCGCCAGCCTGGCCAGCGTCTCTTTCTGACTCCTAGGTCCAGGGAGTCGGCAGTAAGGGGTGGCGGGATGTCACCACCTTTTTTTCTGGGAAAGCGGAGGGCTCCTTGGATAGGTAGGTGTGCCACGTCGCTTCGGCCCCACCCATGCCCGTGGTGCTCCTGTCCTGCTCTCCCCACAGGATCCCTGCTGGGGTTGGGCTAGGGGTCACCGTGCAGGGCTCCCTGAGAGCCAGACAGACACGTCCCTACCCTGTCCTGCTCTGTGGAGCCCCACAGAGTTGCCCTGCCTAGTTGCAGTGGGAGGGAGAGTCCCCCAGACCTTCACGGGGACTGGCCCTGCCTTTTCCCTCTGGCTCCCTGATGAGGGCAGGGGGTATGGGGCCTCAGACCTGTCCTGGCCCGCCCCTCCTCTGCCTTGCCGTGCCTAGCCTTCTGCTGGCTGCCTCGCCCTCCGACCCCCCAGGACAACCGCGAGGACCTAGCGTGGCTGGGACAGTGGCCGTGGAGAGGCGGGCGTGGGCGCTGTGGGTGGGCTCTGACTCGGCAGGTTTCCCAGGTGGGGCAAGCCCTGCTGTCCGGTTTCCCAGTGGCATAAGTGCCATAGAGGGGGATGTGAGCCGGGGCAGGAGGGCCCTCCAGGCATGTCCCCCAAGGCGGGGTCCCAGAGAGGGTGCCCTGCCTTGAGGACCAGAACTAAGCAGGCCAGGCTGCCCGGGAGTGTCCCCTTGCAGGTGTCTGATCCCCCACCACTGGCTCAGAGCTCCCCTTTTTCTCTTCAAGACCCCCGGAGGGACATAGTTACCAGAACAGCAGCGGGGACGGCTTCCAGAGCAGCACCATAGACCAGAGCTTCTGGGAGACCTTTGGGAGCACTGAGCCCCCCAAGGCCCGCAGGTCCCCAAGCAGCGACAGCTGGACCTGTGCAGATGCCTCGACAGACAGGAGGAGCTCGGGCAGCTGGGAGGTGTGGGGTTCGGGCTCGGCCTCCAACAAGAACAGCAACAGCGAGGGCGGGGAGGGCGGGGCCGATGCTGCCAAGAAGCCTGCGCCGCCTTCTGCCAACGCTGATGAGGGCTGGGACAACCAGAACTGGTAGCCCGCCCAGGCCAGGCGCCATCAGGGCAACCGCCATGTTACTCTGCCCTCATTCCTCCCGTCTGACCCGAGAAACAGCCCAGCGAGAAGACGGCTGCTTGGGAGGGGGGCTGGCATCCCTGCCTGTGTGGAGCAGCCCGTGTGGGGTGGCAGCTTGCCATCCTGTGCACCCCACTGGACTCTGAGCAACCTTCTGAGGCTCGGGCCAGGCTTGGGGCCCCCAGGCCAAGGCCTTGTGACTAGTACTCCGAGAAGCCGGGGCCGGGTGGCCACTCGTGCCCACAGATGTCTGTTCAAGTGTTAGTGACTGTCCAGGTCCCAGGTCTTTCCTGGGGAAGGAAACAGGGTGTTGGAGGTGGAGGTGCCGAGGGCAGTGCTGAAGCGCCTCTGTCACCAACGTCACATCTGGGCCACAGCCCTGGCCTATGCTGTCTCCGCGTCACCCCACGGGGTTTTTCCTTCATCGCCCTGGCAGCACCAGTTCGACCCCCAAGACTTGGACCCTGCACTCTGCTTGTCCCACAGCCCTGGGTGGCTGAAGCAGCCGGCTTCCTGCCCTGGGCCCGTCCTGAGCTCAGCAGCAGCAGGGTGCTGCCCTCCGGCCCTGCTGTCTGCCCTCGGGGTCTCCCTGGACTCGGCGCTGGACGGTGCAGAGCGCCCATGCACCTGTGGCACAAGCGCCTGCCGGCCCCAGCCTCCCTGTACCCTCTGACCCTCCGTGTGACCAGCAGTGCATGCACCTGAAGCCGCCTCGTGCCGTGTGTCTGTGATGTACCCGCGCCCTGCCACAGCAGTGTCCCCACCCTCGGGGCGGTCACAGGAGAGGGTGGGCCTCGGGGCTTGGGGACCCCTCCTGGGAGGCCAGGACTTGTCATCACTAACTAAGAAGAGAAGGGCGATGTCCCCTGACGCATGTCCTCGGCTGCAGGGCTGGTCACAGGAGCAGCAGCCCTGAGGTCAACGGTCAGGCCAGGGTGTTGAGGCCCCAGGAAAAGAGAATGGATGGTCTGCTGGGCTCTGGGCCTGGTGTGGGTAGTTCAGGGAGGGCCAGCCGTGGGCTGTGTGGTACGTGCATGTCCACAGCAGTGCCCAGCTGGGCTGTGGGGGCGTGGCCTGCCTTCAGGGAGGCCTACTCCCAGCCTCCCATGGTGGCCAGGGGGACAGTAAGAGGTGTCGGTGACAGGGCTCAGCACACCGCCCAAGCCCGCCACGTGCTGGGAGTGGTCTGCAGGCCCTCGGGAGGGACAACCACCCTGCGTGTCCGGGTGTGCCATGCCCCTCCCTGTGTGGGGCTCTGGCCAGACGGTACCCCCATACACACCTGTGAGCCTCAGAGGGCCACTGCGTCCTAGGCAGGTGCCAACGGAGGACATGGAGTGAGGCCAGCAGGACCCTGGGGCGAGGACCCGAGCTGCTGGGCACACGAGCTGCACTCCATTTGGGAGTGGTGACCCTGGCCAGAGGGGCAGGAAGGTGAGACCAGTGGTCCTGCCTGGGACCTGGGCGGCCATGGCTCTGGAGGTGGTAGAGGCCTTGGAAGGCCTGGATGAGCCTTGGAGTCCCACACTGGGGCAGGTGGTGGGAGGGTGTTTGCGGGTGGTGTGACACCCCTACCCAAGTCCCGGAGGCTGCTCAGGGCTGTCAGACCAGGACGGGTGGCTTGGAGATACCCGGTTGAGGTTCCCCTTTCTGAGCTGTCACCAGCTGGGCAGCTGCCCCAGTGGCATCCTCTCCCAGGGCAGCGCTTCTGGACAGGTGAGAAGCCAGGTGTGGTGTGCAGGGTACTGTCCTGTCCCTAGGGCTGAGTGGTGGCTCTGTGAGGGGACCACGGGGCCTTAGGACGTTACCACTCCTAGGCCCCAGGGAGATGTGGGTTTCCCACTGTGTCCAGGACTGTGGTCCCGGGGAAAGGCCAGCCAGATGTGGGTTTCCCACTGTGTCCAGGACTGTGGTCCCGGAGAAAGGCCAGCCAGGCCTTTTGTGCCCAGGGCGACCCTTCGTAGCCTCCAGGCCAGGGCTGGGCAGCGGGACCTGGAGCTAGGGGTGGGGAACAGGACTGGACGGATATCCACTTCATGCGTGCCAGGATCTGGAGTGGACGGGTCCAGCCAGGATGGGGTCCTGTTTTCCAGGCTTGTACATCTGCCAAAGCTGTGGTTGGGCCAGCCATGGGGCCACCAGGTGGACGGGGAGGGTGCACCGAGAACAGTGCCCGATGAGCTGGGCAGATGTGGGAGGGTCTCGGAGTGGGGGTCTCGGTGCTGCCCCCAGAGGGTTGGCTTCCTGAAAGCCCTCTGTGAGGCTGGCCCTCTGCTCCCTGTGAGTCCGCCCTGCTGGGACCTCTGTCCCCTCTCTGAGACTGAGGAAGGGAGGGAGTAGTGACGTGATGAGAAGGCCCTCTCATAAGCCCCCACCTCCCTGCAGCCATAGTGGGGCCAGAGTGGGCCAGAGCACAGGGAGCGGGGACGCTGTCCAGCAGGAGGTGGGTGATGCCTGCAGCCCCGGGCTGGGTGGGCAGGGCCCACGGGTCTGCCTTCAGGTTTGTGATCCGAGGGTGACTTTGGCCTTTCAGCAAGCTCAGGGTGGGAGCTGGACTCTGACATGGGGCAGCAAGACCAGGGTGCGCAGGGCCGGGGTCTAGAAGCCCTGGCCTCCCCAAGGCCTTCGTGAGTCTCAGCACCCTGGGCCGTGGCGTCTGAAGGATGGCTGTGTGCGGGCTGTGGGGTTGGGCCTTGGGAGGGGTCAGCTCTACCGTGGGGGTCAGGGCTAGGGGCCTGGGAGGCCTAGGGGCTGCCACCTGCTCTCCGTGGTCAGGCCTGCCTCTGGATGCTCAGTTCTGGCCCAGAGTTCCTGGGAGGGGGCACTCAGCACAGGGCCGAGCAGCCTTCCTGCTCGCCAGGGGCTTCCCCTGAGGAGTCTGGCTCCCTGGTGGGGATGTCCCTGGGCATCCCTGGGAGAGGTGCCTAGGGCAGGAGAGGAGCAGGGGGATGGGGGGCTGGGAGGAGGCAGCGCTCACAGACGCTGGCTGGGAGGACCAGCCCAGACGAAGCTGCGTCACCTCCGAGACCGCAGCAGTACAGCAAGGGCATCAGGGCACAGCAGACCTCGGGCTACCTTGCCGGCAGCTGGAGGACTCCGGTCGCTTCAGCCAGCAGGTCTCACCCCACCTGCTCCCTGCGTCTCCAAGTGTCACCTCTGGCCCCTGGGTCGGCCTAGCCGCCTCTGCCTCTGACCTCGACTCCTCACCCTTTGAGGGCCTCTGGCAGTCACCTGTGTCCTCGTCCCGGCCCAGGGGACGGGCCCAGCACCCTGAGACCTGCCTGCCCTCCTCTCCTGGGCAGCTCTCAGCTCTCACTCTGCTGCCGGCCTGGGGCTGGGGCTGGCAGGGGCTGAGCACGTGTGCAGTGTTCAGACAGGGTCTGCAACACCCAGCCCCGCAGCCAGAGGGCCCGTGAGCAGGACACGAATACTGGGAGGCAGTGGGATGAGGGCTCCTCGAGCCTTGGGTGGCTGGGGGCACGGTGCCCCCGGACCGCAGATCCCAGCCCTCGGGGTGTGGACACAAGGCTGTGGATGGAGTCACTCTGGCCTTGTGGTTGGAAGGGGCGGATGGGCAGGTGAGTGGCTGAAGGCTGTGGCCTCTCCTCCACAGCTGGCACCATGAGCTCCTGCGCCCACCCCTACCCTGGCCTCTGGCTCTGGCTGTGTCTGGGTGCTGTCCTGGGACCTGGACAGGGACAAGGTAAGGCTGGGTCAGGGGGTCCTGGAGACGGTGACTCCCAATCTCCAAGCCTGCCCAGGGTTGTCCTGTCTTGACCTTCCCAGTAGCTGTTCCCCTCTGGGCCGGGGGCGTACAGAATGAACAGCATGCTCTGGCCACAAGGACGGGAGGGGGCGCCGGGTCTTCACTCCCAGCTCAGGCTTGTCCTTTGGCCTGTGGCCTCCCAGCCTTGCCCTGGGTGTGCGCGTGTGGGGCACGCTGCACTCACTTCTCGGTCGTGCCTCGCACAGCCACGCAGGCCCTTACAGCGAGGGCTTCCAAACCTACACCTCCTGCTGCTGGCGGGCGCTGGGCTGCCCGGTGCCCTCCCGGTGCTGCAGCACACCCCACGCTGCGTCCTCCTCAGCGGGAGTCGGGCGACCATGCCACATCCACCCTGAGTCTGGCCACCCCGTTTGGGCATTTGAGTAACTTTCCTTCGGGGCTAACACAGGGCAGGTTGTCTGCAATGCCCCGAAGGGGTGACAGGGCCCCTGTGGTGAGCACCCCCAGGCTGATACTTTGACCCATTCTGGGAGCTGAGTTTTGGTGTCTCTGAAGCGCCAGGAGGCCCAGGGTTCCCACCAGGTGCCCGTGCTGACCAGGGCATCCCCGGCGTGATGTGTTCCTTGTCAGTGTGAAGGGCAGGTGGACGCACACCCGGCCCTGCCAAGGTGTGACGCTGCCTGTCACTGAGCTGTGGGCACCATCCTGCAGCCCAGGCCCCAGGCATGGCCACCTGCCAGCCTTCTGCTCTGCTGGTGGCTGTGGGGGCTCCCACGGGAGACCCCACGGGGCCTGGTGGGCTGCGTTAGCTGGAAGGGAGCCCCGTGCCACTACATGACACACAGAAACAGCCAAGTCCCACCCTCCATTCAGGGCTCAGCACTCCAAAGCCACAGGTCGCTGAGCCCCCAGGGGGCTGGGGGTGTGAGTCTAGCAGGGAGGGTGAGGCCCACGCTCAGGGCAGTCCTTCCTCTGCTGCTGGCTACCCCAGGCCCCTGACCGTGCTGCCCCCACACGAGGAGACAGAGAGACAGAGGGCTCTTCGTGATCCGGGCTAGGCCCCCCGGTCACCCAATACAGTCCTGCCTTTCAGCCGGGCAGCCCAGCCATCCGGAGATCCGCTCAGCTGCCTCCAGGTCTGAATGGACCCTGTGTCTACCCCAGCCGCTGCCCTTCCTGTCCCAGCTCTCAGGGGCCAGCCACAAGACCCTCTATGTCCCCATTTTCCAAAAATAGCTATCCATCCCTGCCCCAGGAGCATTGACTCTTCAGAGGCCCCTAGAGGCTGACCCAGGCCCCCAGTACCTTTCCTCCTTGCAGACAACCAGGGATCCTGTCTTCCCACAGCAGGGGTCGGCCCTGGCCCGAGACCAAGTCGCAGACACGCACACACACACATGCAGTTCTCTACCCAAACTCCCCCCGAGTGGCATGTTGGCCAGCAGTGACCTGCAGCTGGGGCCTGCAGCTGTGCAGTGTCAGCGCCAGATCTGGGGCTGGGGGACCATGGTGGCTGCTGCGTGGGCTCAGTGCTCTGGTCACCAATAGGACAGTCCTGCCCTTCCGGACACGGGGCCAAGTCTCTGTCAGGGTGGGAGTGCTTCTCTGGGAAGTCCTGACTCCCTCCCTCTGAGGCTGCCAGCAGGGCCCTGCCACGTTTGACTGGCCAGCCCTCCTCGACCCCGAGGGGCCTTGGTCTCCCTGCAACCTCTCGGGGCAGGCCCCTGAGGGCCCCCAGGACTGGCTAGGTGAAAGAAGAGGTTGCTGGCCAAGAGGGTCAGCCCTGACCACCTCCTGCCTCTACAGCAAGTGCCCGCCTGAGGCTGGCCGTGCTGCCAGAGGACCGGCTGCAGATGAAGTGGAGAGGGTTGGAGGGGAGCAGCCTGGGCTACCTGGTGCAGGTGAAGCCCATGGCAGGTAAGGTGCCTCCTCAGCTCCGCCCCCTCCTCGGCTCCACCCCTCTTAGGCTTCACCCACC
>NW_006204331.1:481005-484611 GCF_000334495.1 Tupaia belangeri chinensis
CCGGCCCCGCCCCTCACCGGCCCCGCCCCTCCCTGGCTCTGCAGGGGCCAGTGCTAGCGCAGGCGGCGAGCTTGGCCAGGTGTTTCTGTCCGGCTGAAGTGAGGAGTGGGACTGCGAGGTCCCAGAGGGAATGTCTGGTTCCAGGGTGGAGGAGGGCAGAGGGCCCTGCCTGTTCACTCCTCAGCCAGCCTTTGGGGCAGCAGACCTGTACAGGGGTGACGCCTGCGAGGCTTGGGCTCCTCCCCCACTCGGGTCTACTTATTTTCCCTTTGTCAGAGGTGCGTGTGCTCACGGGTGACAGACGGGAGAGCACCCAGTGGGGCTGTCACGCCCCAGTCCCTGCCCCGCCCCTCCTCCTGGTCAGATTTGGGGCACACAAGCACATGTACCCGGCGTGTCTCCGAGCTGCGTCGGAACCAGGTGGTCGGCCACGTGGGATCCGGCTCCTTAGCGAGGCCACAGCCCCCTCCTCTTCCTTCCCCTGCCCGGAATGTGACACGCCGCCCGCTTGTTCCTGGGGGTTTGGGCCGGCCACGAGAGGGCAGTGCCAGGCTGGTCAGTGTTGTGCTGTCGCGCAGGGTGAGGGCCGGGCTACACCCCAGCCCCTACACTCACACCAGCCTGAGGCTGTGGGCACCTTGGGCCCTCTAGGGCACATTCCTAGGACACCCCCTGGCCCTGCCATGAGGCACGCGAGCCCTGCCCAGCAGGCCTCTGCTTCTTCCCGGGCTTCGGCTCAGCTGGGGCAGCTGGAGGACCTCATCCCCTCCTGCTGCACGCATGCACACGTGCACACACGCCTTGGTGGCCTCAACAGCTCTCCCACTCCCACCTCAGGGGACCCGGAGCAGGAGGTGTTGCTGACCACGAAGACCCCCAAGGCCACGGTGGGAGGCCTGAGTCCCTCCAAGGGGTACTCCTTGCACGTCTTTGCCCTCACGGGCTCCGGGCGTGTGCTGCTGGTTCAGAGGGCCTTCGTGAGTACGTCCAGCCCACCGCACCCAGCCCGGGGTGGTGACGTCCCTGCTCACTCACACACTGCCTTGCTCTGAGTCCCTGCTCATTCTGCTAGGCCCTGCAAGGGGGAGGGCGCCTGGGGGGCAGGTCCTGACAGCTCCTGTGTCTCCGCAGTCCGGGATCTGAAGAGCAACACCCAGAGACCTCCGGGCGCGGCCCCGGAGCCCACACCCTCCCATGTGGGCAGCCCAGACCCGGAGCAGACCGCAGAGCCCAGAGTGACCTTCATCCCCAGCCAAGACCCACCTGTCCCTGGTGGGTGGAGGGCGCCTCCCCTGTCTCCCTTCACAGTCAGCCTACAAGTACTCTGGGGGCTTCCCTCAGTGCTCCTGCACGACTCCAGCCAGCACCGGGGTGGGGTCTCACCACCTCAGGCCCCTGGAAGATGCCCGGTGAGGAGCAGAAATAGCCCTGGGCCCGGGCCTGGGCAGGCAGAGCCACACACGACCTGCAGGGGCTGCAGCATGCCCAGGCACAGGCAGGGGCCTGGCGACACTGGTTTGCCCCAGAGGTCCCTCCGGCTTTATGTCCCTATCAGGTTGGGGCTGAAAGCAGGGGTCCACGGTGGGCATAGCCCTTGGGCAGGTCCCTGGGTCCAGCTCCTGTCCCGCCCTCACAGTGAGGCCTTTCTGCACCTCCCTGTCAGGCTCTGCACCCTACTAGGCGTCTCCAGGGTCTGGCCCTGCCTCAGTCTCCCAGGAGCTCCCTCTGGGCACCCCCACCCTGGGGACCCCAAGCAGAGCCCAGCTGTTGCATTGGCCATTGTTACTTGGCTCTCTGGGGAGGGCTTAGTGGGCCGAGGGCACCAATTAGAAACCGTGTGGCAGCTGTCTCTGCCCCTCCCCGTGACAACCCCAGGGCCAGAAGCCATCAGGGACAGGTGGTCCTGGGGCTGGGGCCAGGCTGGGAGCAGCTCAGGGGTCTCGGAGCAGCCACACCTGACCATCACCTCCACTCCTGCTGCCCCAGCTGGTCCCCAGTTCCGCTGCTCGCCCCCCACGCCCGCTGACATGGTCTTCCTGGTGGACGGGTCCTGGAGCATAGGCCACAGTCACTTCCAGCTGGTCAAGGACTTCCTGGCCAGTGTCATTGCCCCCTTTGAAATTGGACTGGACAAAACCCAAGTAGGTGGGTCCGCGCCCCCTCCTGCCGCCTCTGGGCTCAGTCCCGTCATTCCCTCAGTGAAGGGCAGCTCCCAGCACAGGGAGGGGCAGAGGCCACAGTGCAGGTGGCCTAAGGTCTGAACTGGAGGCCAGGAGGGGCTCCCCGCTGGCCCAGCCCAGCAGGGACTCCGACCCACTCCTCTGTGGAAGGTGCAGGCTTTCCCTGAGCCCCTCCTGGGGGTGGGACTTGCAGGAGCTCCAGATCTGAGCCCGCACTCCGACCTCCAGGTCTGACTCAGTACAGCGGGGAGCCCTGGACCGAGTGGGACCTGAACTCCTGGAGCACCAAGGACGAGGTGCTGGCTGCTGTCCGCAGCCTCCGCTACCAGGGAGGAAACACACGGACAGGTGCGGCCCACGCCTCCCGGCTCCATCCAGCCAGTCAGCCTCCCCTTACACTCCTCCCCAGTCGCGAACACTGCAGGAAGGAGGCCAGCAATGCAGGGCTGGGCCAGGCCACACCTCTGTCCAGGGCCTGTTGGCCACAGTGGTGCAGGCAAGCTTGTGCTCACACTCAGGCTGGCTGCCCACCAGAGTACACGGCGTGGCCGTGCTAGAAGCTGCCCTGAGGTCCCTGCAGGCAGATCGCCCACTCCCTCCACAGATGGCTGGCTCATGTCCTGGGAACCCCTGGCCGGCTGGCCCAGGGCAGGGTGTGGGGTGCTGCCTGGGCCTCTGGGGCAGAGGTCCCTGCTCTCGGGCACCCCAGCCTGGGCTGTCTAGTGCGAGGACGGGCAGGCAGGGCCGTGTCCTCTCTGTCCCTGCTGCTCCCAAGGCCTTGCCCTGGCCCACGTGCTAGAGAAGAACCTGAGGGCAGCAGCGGGTCCCCGTCCTGAGGGAGCCACAGTGCTGATTCTGGTGACGGACGGCAAGTCCCAGGACGACGTGCAGCCCGCCGCCCGCGTCCTCAGGGGCCTGGGTGTGGACGTCTTCGCGTGGGTGAGCTATGCTGTGGCAGCCTCTGCACCCTGGTGTCCCCCTCTGAGGAGAGCCGGCAGGCCTCTTGTGCAGGAAGGCCCGCCCGCCTGGCCGTGCAATCACGCATCCCTTCATGATGGGGACGTCTCACACGGCACTTGTGCAAACCCCCAAGCTCATGAGACCACCTTGTCTGCTCTGTCCATGGCGGAACTGCCCATGTGGCGTCGTAGCTGGCCCTGGAGGAGCCTGGGAGCTGAGACTCTCCTCGGTGCCCCGGGTCCCCTCCTGAGCACTCCACCAGCACTGGCGTGTGACAAGTCGGTGGGGCACGGTCTGGCCCCTGCAGGGACCACCTACAGGACCCTGCAGTGCCCAACCCCTAACACAAGGCCGCCCCACTTCCCTCCCTCACTGGGCCCCATCAGGTCCACGGGTCTGGGGCATGAGCTCAGACACGCCCGCCCTCCCGCTGTGGTCAGTGGGCACCGGCAGCGGCTCGAGGCAC
>NW_006204331.1:484704-486460 GCF_000334495.1 Tupaia belangeri chinensis
GTGAGGAGTGCGGACCGTCCTGCGCGTAGGCTCCGGGCCTCCCCACCGCTCGACATCACCGTCCACAGTGTACCCGACTTCTCACGGCTGGGCACGCTGGCAGGCCTGCTCAGCCGCCTGGTCTGCCAGAGGATCCAGGGCTGGACCCCGCGTGGAGGCCCAGGTGAGTGTGGGGACTGCCGGACTGCCGGTCCTGCACACTGGCCCTCTCCAGGACACCAGTGCAGGAAGGCATCTGGGATAGAGGGCTTCCCAGCTCTCCTTGGAGTGGCCATGGGGACCAGGCGGAGCCACTGCTGCCTGCACCCAGGGGGCCACTGACCACCTGCCCTCCTCGCCCGCATCCCCACAGTAGCAACTGCTCCAGCCCTGACCCCGCCCCCACAGCCGTGTCCTGACTCAGGTGACCTCCAGCACCCACCTGTCCTGGGCCTGGCCCCACAGCTGCCCCCAAGTACCTGGCCGAGCAGCCTTCTTCTGGGGGCGGTGCCCCCAGGGAGGTGAGAGGTGGCCCTCGGCCTTCCCCACCTAGGACGGCCTGTGGGGACCACCGTGCAGGGCTGGGGACGGCAGCTTGGGGCTCAGAAGCTGGTCTCAGGTGTGTCCCGACTGGGTAGTGGGGAGTCGGGACCAAGGCTCTCAGTCCCCAAGTCCACTGAGGACAGCGAGGGCAGGCGCAGCCCTGGGCCAGTCCTGGCAGCGGCAGCTGGCTCAGGACAGCTGCAGACGCGCTCTTCTGCATCAGCCGACCGACTGGCCGGGTAGCAGGGCTGGGAATGCCAGGAGTGCCAGAGACCCACCATGCCCTGAGCCCTCGCCTCAGTGGAGGGGCCGCACTTTGGCCAGCTTCATCCTCACCTGCTCCATTCCAGGTGGTACTGGCAGGGCCCGTCCCATCCGCGGAGCTTCGTGACCTGTCCCCCAGCACAGAACACCTGTCTACCAGAGCAGGACCACCCAGGGCCCACGGGTCGGTGACCCACATGGGTGGAGGGGGCAGGGTCTCCTACTCTCGGCCTCCTTTGGTGCCTGGCGCCCACAGGGTGTGTGCCAACACCCAGGACCGTGCTGTCTGCCACTTGCTGTGTCACCAAGGCTGTCACTGGGCCCCTCGGACCCTCAGTGTCGCTGGTGGCACCACACAGCACGACTCACGGCCCCTCTTCCTTCTTAGCCCCAGCCGTCCCCAGGGGCTGCTCTGAGCACCCCACCCCACCCTGAGCAGCCCCATCGAGATGCAGCTCGGTCCGTAAATCCACCTGCTCCACGTGCACGGTGCCACAGCTCGTCCCATGCTCAGAGCTGTGCAGCTGTCACCCCCACCCAGTCTAGAACTTTCCATGCCCCGGAGGGAGACTCTGTAGCCCTCTACCGCCCTCCCCTCCCAGCCCCTGGCAGCACCTGTGTGTAGGGTCACACCACAGGTGGCTTCTCTGTGAGACCCCTTTAGTGCCCTGGAGGCCACCTCCCACCCTCAGGGGTGATGGCCTAACCAGACCTGTGGGTGGCCGTCCCCTCAGAGCTGGGAGCCTAGCCCTCACCAAGGCAGTCTGGGCAGGGCCAGCCTGAGCCCGTGTGTGCGGGCAGCCCCGCCTGGGTTTTTGGACCTCTCTCATTTGTGTGAGGGCCCCTTCTACTTTGTGGACTCGTTTCTGCACGTCCCACATTCCTAAAGGGCCCCCAGCCCCTCTGCCCCCACCCCGGGTGCAGACTCTGGCCACAGTGACACCCAGAACTGTCCGCCTCACCTGGCCGG
>NW_006204331.1:487023-490416 GCF_000334495.1 Tupaia belangeri chinensis
CTCGCGGCCCTTCTTCCTTCGTAGCCCCGGCCGTCCCCAGGGGCTGCTCTGAGCCCCCCTCCCCACCCTGAGCAGCCCCATCGAGATGCAGCTCGGTCCGTAAATCCACCTGCTCCACGTGCACGGTGCCACAGCTCGTCCCATGCTCAGAGCTGTGCAGCTGTCACCCCCACCCAGTCTAGAACTTTCCATGCCCCGGAGGGAGACTCTGTAGCCCTCTACCGCCCTCCCCTCCCAGCCCCTGGCAGCACCTGTGTGTAGGGTCACACCACAGGTGGCTTCTCTGTGAGACCCCTTTAGTGCCCTGGAGGCCACCTCCCACCCTCAGGGGTGATGGCCTAACCAGACCTGTGGGTGGCCGTCCCCTCAGAGCTGGGAGCCTAGCCCTCACCAAGGCAGTCTGGGCAGGGCCAGCCTGAGCCCGTGTGTGCGGGCAGCCCCGCCTGGGTTTTTGGACCTCTCTCATTTGTGTGAGGGCCCCTTCTACTTTGTGGACTCGTTTCTGCACGTCCCACATTCCTAAAGGGCCCCCAGCCCCTCTGCCCCCACCCCGGGTGCAGACTCTGGCCACAGTGACACCCAGAACTGTCCGCCTCACCTGGCAGCCCTTGGCCCAGGTCACCCAGTACCTGCTGCGGTGCTCACCCTCCACTCGGGCCGAGGTGGAGGCCAGAGAGGTTCAAGGCCCTGGAGGGGCGAGGTGGGGCTGGCCGAGGGCAGGGAGCTGGCGGTGACTGCACACACAGGTGCCGGCTGGGCAGCCGTGGCCTCCTAGGCAGGGGCATTGAGCTCTTGGTGCAGAGCCTACGGGTACTGAGGCCCGCGAGGCCCTGGGCGGCTGCTCCAGGACCCTGTGAGTGGCCATCTGGGGCCTTCCATGGGCTGGGCTGCCCTGCCTCCACCCTGGGAGAGCGGGCTCACGGTCCTGAGGCATTGCCCTGCCCTGCAGCCGCCCTGGCCGCCCCCAGACACCTGGGCTTCTCAGATGTGAGCCACGACTCCGCGCGTGTGTCATGGCCGGGCACCCCGCGGCCTGTGCGCCTGGCCAGGATCAGCTATGTCTCCAGTAAGAGTGACCACTCAGGGCAGGTGAGCACAAACCCTGGGCCTGGCCTCTGGGCACCATCCCAGCCCCACTGCCCGGTTCTGGCGGGAGCTGAGGAGGGAGAGGCGTGGAGCCAGACGCAGATAAGCGTGTGCCGGCAGGCCGGGCATGCAGGAGGGGCAGGTGTGTGGACAGACGTGGCCCGCAGGGCGGTTCTGGGGCTGAGCCTGCCACCCTGGGGCTCTAGGGTCCCCCACATCCCCAGCACACCTTCCTGGTTTGCGGGTGTCACAGGCAGTCCCGCTGTAGGGCCCTGTCTGTGTCCCCCTGCAGACGGAGGCTCCTGGGAACGCCAGTTCAGCCACCCTGGGTCCCCTCTGCTCTTCCACCACGTATGCCGTCAGCGTCACCTGCCTCTACCCTGAGGGTGGCTCCTCCACACTGACCGGCCGAGTGACCACGAGTGAGTCAGGAGGTCAGGGCCAGGGGCCAGAAGTGGGCCCAGAGGGTTCAAGTCAGAAAAGTGTGCTAGGCATCTACTCCGGGCCGTGACATGGCCAGGCGTCGTGAGAGGGGGAGTGGGCACCTTCAGGCGGAGATGAGGGCTCACCCCCCTGAGGTGCCACAGCTTGGGCCTGGCCCTCAGCCTCCATCCCCCGGTTCCATCCTCCAGAGAGAGCCCCCAGCCCGAGCCAGCTGTCAGTGACGGAGCTGCCAGGGGATGAGGTCCGGCTGGCGTGGGTGGCAGCAACCCGCTCCGGAGTGCTGGCCTATCAGATCAGGTGGATGCCCCTGGGCAAGGGGAAGGCCCAGGAGGTGAGGACTGGGCCTCCGGAGGCTGAGCGGGCTCGGGGTGCTGCGGCAGTGCTGTTCAGGACACCTGCCTGCCCTGACGTGTGTCCCCTCTCCCCAGATGTCCGTTCCTGGGGACCTCGGCACAGCTCTCCTGCCTGGCCTGGGCAGGCACACGGAGTACAAGATCACCATCCTGGCCTCCTATAGCAACGGGGCCCTCAGCGACCCTGTGTCCCTCCGCTACTCCCCCTGTAGGTGGCCTCTCCCCTTAGCTGAGGTCAGCCCCGAGAAGACCCCAGACTTGCCCAGCTCCATGACCCTAGAACCGCTGAGTCACTGCTGGGGTCTCTGGGGCCCTTAGAGCCCCACGGGGCAGGCTGGGCCTTCTCACCTGGTGTGGGAGGCAGCTTCTGTAAGCAGCAGTTTGGGCGGCAGGGTCTGCTGGAGTATGGTGCAGGAGTTGGGGCACAGGCCATGGTGGGGTTGACTGCAGGGTACCCGCTTCCTGGAGGCTCCAAACCCCAAGCTGCCTATGCTCTTGGGCAGCCGCTAGAAGCAGAAGCCCCCCCCTCCAGCCTGGCCCTGGCCTCGGAGACGCCGGACAGCCTGCAGGTCAGCTGGACGCCCCCCAGCAGCCCTGCCCTGCGCTACCAGCTCACCTATGTGCCAGCCTCTGGCTTGGGGCCCGAGACCACAGTGAGTCTGCAGAGCCCGAAGCTGCCACCACTTGTGGCCTCCAGGAGCAAAAGGAGGGACATGGCCCTTCCCCACCTGCTGGGAGCTGGGTGGCTCTTCTGAGGAAGGCCCCAGATGCATGGAAGCTGAGCCATGGGGCGTGCAGAGGCTCCAAGAAGGCAACTCAGGCTGAGACCCCCCCCCCCCGTGCCAGGGCCTAAGAGCCACACGACACTCCTGGGCCTGCTGGCGGCCAGCGAGTACAGAGTCCTGGTCTCGGCTGTCTATGCAGCGGGCGAGAGCGTGGCCGCGTCTGCCTCAGGATGGACCGGTGAGTGTCAGACCCCAGGCTCAGCTGGACCCCTGGCTGGCCAGACCCGACTGAGCCAGACGACCCCAAGAACTCAGGCAGGGGGCCACTGGCGGGGGCTTGGGCCAGCCTGGGCCGGAGATGGCCCCTTCCCACGGGCAGCCAGAGCTGCAGAGGGAGCAGGGGGCACTAGATCTTCAGGTGAGCCGGCCCATTCTTGGGTGCCAGCCTCACTTGGGGTTGAGACTCAACAATCCCAACAAAACACTCCTGGCCGTGCCCCCGTCATGTCTGGGAACTGGCTGGCACCGGCACTGAGTGCCAGCGAGGTGCAGGAGCTGAGCTGTCCACACAGCTCGCAGGTGGGAGGCAGCTCAGAGAGGCCTGTCTGGCCCCGCTGGTGCGTGAGGACATGGCTGTGGCGGTTCTGCCAGCCCTGGGGCTCCCTCCTGCAGGCTGGGCCCCACTGAGGGGGGCCATGCTTGCTTCATGCCTGGAGAGGAAGACTTCGGAGCTCCCCCCCGCCCGCCTCCCAGCTCCCTGCCACGGGTTCTTTACGATGTGGCTG
>NW_006204331.1:490573-491714 GCF_000334495.1 Tupaia belangeri chinensis
CCACGCCCCGACTGCTTGCCCACACACCCAGGAGTCTCCTCGGCACTGCTGTCTGGGCACGTCTGAGCAGCCGGTGCCATCTCGGGGGGCAGCACCCAGTGGGAAACCCAGCTTTGGCCTCAGCCTCTGCTGGGCTCTGTCTTCCACTGGGGGTGAGGAACTTGCCCCTCCATTGAGAGCCCAGAGGTGGCAGACCTTCCCTGTCCTCAGCCCGGAGGTGTGGGGACTGTGAGGCCCATGAGTGGGCAGCGGATGAGACGTGGCATGGCCCTCCGTGGCCTGGGTGGGCAGAGCCGGGCCCGCGAGGCCAGGAGGCTGCTCTCATTCACCCCGGCCCTCCTCTCTGTGCTCCCAACAGCCTGCCCGGCCCTCCACCAGGACAGCGCCCTCCCAGGTAGGCCTGCTCTCCCTCCCGGCCCCTGCCTGCCCCCAATGCCTGGCACTTCCTGCGTGTGGGACCAACATGGCCTGGTCTGGCCACGTGCCTGTGAACTTGTGTGGGCAGGGAGAGCTCATCCCTAGTTCTCAGGTGAGGGGATGGAGCCCTGCCAAGGTTTTGGCCAGGCTGTGCCTATGCAGGGCTGCGGCTGGTGGCTGTGCAGGGCACTCCCTCCCGGCTGACCAGGAGTTGGAGGTGCAAGAAGCCCAGCCAGGGGCCGCACTCAGGCCACAGGGGCGCTGAGGCCCTCCCCAGAGAGAAGGGTGTCCTGCAGGGATGGGAAGGAGCTGCTGGGGCCCTCCAGGGCCAGCTCGGTGCTGAGGGCTCTGCAGGGACCGTGGGGCTGCAGCTGCTCTGAGCTGTGGCGGCGATGGTGGGGCCAGCGGGTAGTCTGCAGGCTGTGGACGCAAATCAGTCCTGGCCGAGGACCGCCTGCCGCCTCCTGCCCTGGGGCCTGCTGGCGGCGCAGGTAAGACTGGCACGAGAGTTTTCGCCTTAATTGTGCCGGGAGTGTCTGGGAAGGAGCGGGTTCTCTATGAGGAGCAGCAGGGGTACCTGGTGCAGGCGGTGGGACCGGGCAGGGTCAGACCCCCCGGGGCCCTTGGTCACGCGAGGCAGGCGGTGGGACCGGGCAGGGCCAGACCCCCGGGGCCCTTGGTCACGCGAGGCAGCAGGGCTGGCCAGGCGGCGCCAGGCCGGCGC
>NW_006204331.1:491772-498000 GCF_000334495.1 Tupaia belangeri chinensis
TGGGCACGCGCGGCAGTCGGTGGGGCCGGGCAGGGTCAGACCCCCCGGGGCCCTTGGTCACGCGAGGCTGCAGTGCTGGCCAGGGGCCCCATGGTGTGCGCTGCCAGTCCAGCCCTTGCCTCTGGGTCCCCTAAGCCGGGCACCTGGCAAAGTCGGCACTGGTGCCAGGAAAGGAGATGCCAGGTAGGCATGGCAGCGAGGCGCTCATGCCAGGTCCCACCCAGCAGTCCCCGCCACCCTCCTGGGTCTCCTCCTGGCTCCGTGGCCGCAAGCCCAGCCCCCTCTGCTACCCCAGCTGGTGCTCCGCACACCCCGTGGCCTGAATTTCGGCCCCTCCCCGCCCACTCCCGGCTCTGACTGTCCCTGATCTCCCCGGCCCACTGCACATCCCAGGGTTCGACCTGATGGTGGCCTTCGGCCTGGTGGAGAAGGAGTACGCCTCCATTCGCGGCATGGCCATGGAGCGCTCGGCCACAGGCAGCCTCCAGACCTTCACGCTCTTCAAGGACGCCCAGCTGACTCGCAGTGCCAGGTGCGAGGGACCTGTGCCCGGGCAGCGGGAGGACGCCGGCCAGACACTGCATCCCGCCCGTCCTCCTGAACCGGGGGTGGGGTGGGGAGGGCTGTGCCCAGGTGCGGGGGCTCCCAGAGCTGACCAGGCCCCTGAGCATCAGGTTGGCAGTGCAGACTGTGCCGCGCCCAACACGTGCTCAGGAACCCCGCGTGGGCAGCGCGAGAGCAGCCGTGGCCTCTCGTTAAGGACGGGCCGAACCTGTAGACGGGGCGCCGCCAGCTTACGCCGCTGGAGGGCTCGTGCTCCGTCTGCTCTTCCAGCCTGACTTGGCGAGTCTGCCAGTGCCCAGATCTGTGAGGTGTGAGTCTGGAGAGCAGGGGGTGGGCCTCAAGGAGCCACGCCCAGCGAGGCCGTCAACCATACCCTGGGCTGGGCTGTGCACAGTGGGATTGTCCCCAGTTAAATAAAAAGAGTTTTAAATTAGAAAAGTAAGTCAGGGCCAGAGGATGGCGCAGAGCTTAAAGTGGCCGGATCCCACATAGCCAACTGCATGGTTCAAGTCCTGCACCCAGCGGCCCGAAAAACACACCAGGCTTATGTTCACACGTTCCCAACCCTGGGAGGTGGCAAGGCAGAGAAGGCATTGCAGCGTGGCCACCCCGGGCGCTTTCTCTTCCCTCCTTCTCTCTCTGGCTCTGATGAGCACACGTGTTCTACTTGAAAAAACAAAAATATTTTTTGAGAAATTTTTGCTATAAGGCGCAAGCCCTCACCAGAGGTCGACTACATGGGAGTCCAGCAACATAACCGTTACACCATCCGCTTGTCCCGCAAAGATTAACAACAAAAAGTGACTCATACCCTATCATAGAAAAACATCTTTATGGGACCAGCAGATGGTGTAATGGCTACATCGCTGGACTCCACATAGGTGACCGCAGTCGCATGTGCATGTGTGCCCAAGATCCCGAGAGGAGAATGGAGGAGAAGGGATTGCGGCGTGGCCATCCCCCCTGGGGGGTGATTTCTCACTTTCTGTCTCTCTATCTCTTTCTCTTTCTGGTGAGCGCATGTGCCCTATACCAAAAACCTCTCCATAAAAAAGAGAAAAACGTCTTTAAAGTTATTAATTTTTTCCCCTGAGAAAGACTCAATACCCCCAGCAGGACCCTCACACTCCCGTCCACCCACCGTAGCCCACTGGGATCTTGGGACATACCTGTGGGCCCCTCCGTATCTGAGGGGTGGTCCTAGAGCCCTGCTGGCTGCCAGCCCTGTGGGGCTGAGGCCCAGCGCTCTCTGGAGTGTGTCCCAGGCAACCAGTCCTGTGCTGCACCGGTCTGCAAGTTGTGGTCTTCATGTCTTTCCGGAACATTTTCCGCCCACACCAGTTGGCCCATGCAGAGCCACGGGTGAGTGCGGAGTGCGGACCACATAGAGACCACGGCACTGCCTGGCCAGCCAGCTCCCCATGGCCCCCTCCCCTGGCTTGTGGGGTGGGGTAGGCTCTGCTGGGCATGGCTCCCCTCGTCACACTGGACAGCCTCATGGCCAAACCAAATGACAGTCGCCATCCCCAGGCCACCCGGTCTCCCACTGAGCTTGCCAGTCCCGGCTGAGGGTCGCAAGTCCGGTTTCTGTGCCAGCGTCTGCTGGGCAAGCGGGTTCCACTCCGGGGAGGGGGCACTCTGCCTGGAGCCCCAGGGCAGCTGGAGGCCCCTGCCAGC
This sequence comes from Tupaia belangeri chinensis, assembly GCF_000334495.1. Lineage (NCBI taxonomy): Eukaryota > Metazoa > Chordata > Mammalia > Scandentia > Tupaiidae > Tupaia > Tupaia belangeri. The sequence continues at coordinate 494,014 of NW_006204331.1, forward strand.
TCCCAGCTCCCGTTCCTGTTCCAGACAAGCAGCCCAAGCTCAGGCTGCAGCTGCTGTCCCTGAGCCCTCACAGTGGGGCGCTCCTTGCTGAGAAGTGGGGAGATGCCCCTGCAGGTGGGGACACAGATGTCGCTTGGCTCAGGCGGGTCACCTGCGCAGGTGTGGTCACCACCATGGTTCTTGCCAGGAAAGGCCCTTTTCTGGGATGGCCAAGAGGGCACCTGGAGGAGGCGGCAGATGAGGCAGAACCCCTAGGCAGTTGGGATGTGGGTGCCTAGGCCCTGGTCAGTGTTCAGGAACTGCAGGATGTGGCTGGGCTGGGCTTTTGGGTCTGGATTTGTACCCTAAGAGCAAGTGAAGGCCAAACGGAGGGACTGTGGGCCGCCAGCCAGAACTCAGTGTGTGACTGGGTGCTCCAGGGCCTGCCCCGCCCCTCGGGGACCTGCCGGGCTCCATCTGGCCCTGCTCTCCTGGCACACACAGGAGAGTGGGGTTGTGAGGAGCGGCTCCTGAGGGTAGAACTGTGACCCCTGGCCCCACCCCCAAGGCCCAGGGGAGGGGAGGCGTGAGGCCATGCTGGGTTGTCTTAGGCATGTGTTGGGCTGACCTGCTGCGGTGGGGTCCTGTCTGGGCCTCCGGGGAGGGCAGGAAAGGCTGTGTGTACAGCCACGTGCCTCTAAGACAGCCTGTCCTGTGTCACTTGTGGACAACCAAGTCAGAGGAGGCCCTGCTCGGCCTGTAGACCCTGATTCTGTCCCACTGGGCTCTGGGGAACTGACAGTCTCGATGTTGCCCTGCAGCTGGGAGGGGCATGCAGGCCAGAGCAGCTGGCTCACAGCACCCCCTTCACAGTGACGTCCACCCGGCCGTCCTCCCACCTGAGCACACCATTGTCTTCCTCGTACGCCTGCTCCCCGAGACGCCCCACGAGGCCTTCGCACTGTGGCAGATGACGGCCAAAGACTTCCAGCCTGTCTTCGGGGTTCTGCTGGACGGTGATGCGGGGCCCTTGCTGCTCTGGGCTGTTGCGAGGGCTGGCGGGTGGGGCTCCCCCAGAAAGCAGGCGCCCCCTGCCAGAGTCCTGGCTGTGTCCTTCGCCCCGACTTCACTCTGCCTTCCCATCCGGCAGCTGGCAGGAAGTCCCTGACCTACTTCAACCGCGACCTTGGCGCTGCCTTGCAGGAGGTCACGTTCGACCTACAGGACGTGAAGAAGATCTTCTTCGGGAGCTTCCACAAGGTCCAGCCCTCCCTGCAGGCTCTGCCCAGCTGGTCCCATCAGGACGCAGCATGTCTGGCCTGTGAGGTCCTGTGAGCTTGGACAGTGCTGATGCTGTAGTGTCCCCACAGGTACACGTGGCCGTGGGCCGCTCCCAGGTCAGGCTCTATGTGGACTGCCGGAAGGTGGCGGAGCAGCCCATCGGGGAGGCGGGCAGCCCACCCACCGCTGGCTTCGTTATTCTGGGGAGGCTGGCCAAGGCCCGGGGCCCCTGGAGCAGCTCAGCCACAGTGAGCATGCCTGCCCCTCCCTAGCCCCCACCCCACCCCCACTCCCACCTTCGTCCTCGCTCGGCTGGTGGCCCAGCCCTCTGACCTGCCTGCCCTCGCCCTACTCGGGGGCCCGCCCGCTGACCTGCCTGCCCTCGCCCTACTGGGGGGCCCGCCCGCTGACCTGCCTGCCCTGTAGCTTCAGCTGCAGATGCTGCAGATCTTGTGCGGCGACTCCTGGGCCGACCAGGACCACTGCTGTGAGCTCCCAGCATTGGTAGGTGTAGGCGGCGGTGGACACCCGGCCCCACTGAGGAAGAGTGAGGAGTGCCCACTGAGTCGGGCAGTGAAAGGCCCACTGCCTCACTGCTCTGCTGTGAGAGATCAGGGCAGGCCTCCTGGAAGAGGCAGCCTCGAGGGCCAGAGAATGAGCTGGGCTGGCTGGCTGATAGAAGCCTAGAGGCCCAGGGTAGGCCGGATGGGGTGCCCTGGACCTGCTGTGCCCTGAGGCCCTGAGCCTGGGTGGGTGTGGAGGCTGCCCTAGAACCCAGGGCTCCCGAGCTAGACAAGAGCTATGAGAGGCTCCTTGAGGGAGTAGGACCTCTTCTCTTCCAGAGGGGTGGGGAGACGTGCCCAGCCTTGCCTACTGCCTGCACCTGCTCTTCTGAGACCCCCGGGCCCCCGGGTCCCCAGGGACCTCCGGTGAGTGCCACAGCCTCGCCCCTGGGGAACCGGGGCCTCTGTCAGCACAGCCCCTCACCTGAGCCTGGCCCTGAGCCTCCCTGAGCCTCTCAGGTGCCGCTGCCAGGCAGGGGTGGGGCCCAGGCCAGCTGTGAGTCGTGGCCACATGAGGCCTTTGTCCTCCGCAAGTACCCGGGCTGTACGGCTCAGCTCACCTGCAGTAGGTGCAGGGCCTCAGGGAGGCAGCTCTCCCGGCCTGGCCCACCAGGGGGTGCCAGCGAGGCTACCTGTGCCAGCGGGGACGGGAGGGCTGCCAGAGGGTCTTGCTCAAAGCCCCTCCATGCCAGTGAGGGTGGGCGGGTTGGTTGTGGTGCTGGGGTCGCTCAGCCCTCGTGCCTCTGCAGGGCCTCCCTGGCAGGAGCGGCACTCGTGGAGAGCAGGGTTTCCCAGGGCCCAGGGTAAGTCCCGAGGTCCGGGAGGTCGCTGGGGTCTCCTCTGCACCCCAGGAGAATGCAGGGTGCGAGCCGCAGACAGGCCACTCACGGCTGGGCTGGGAGGGGGGCGGTGAGCTGTGGTGCAGCCCCCCCTTCCAGGCTGTCTTCCAGAGAGTCCTGGCAGCAGTGTCGTGGTGGCACACTGCCCCTCGGGGATGGCCGCGAGCCAGTGCGCACGGTGCTGGCACACCTGCCAGGCACGGTCTCCAGCCGAGGACGCGTTGTGCACGGATAGCCGTGATGTGAGGGTGTCCGGCCGCCATCGCAGACACGCCGCGACACTGGCGACCCGGACAAACTCTCACTGCAGCTGCTGGGCGGAGGGTGGACAGCCATGCTGGGGGTCCAAGGGCCCCACACCCGTAGGCCGAGGCAGGCCAGCTGCTGGACGCGCCAGGCCGTTTTATCTGGGCTTCTGCGGGAGCAGCGTGCACGTCCTTGGGAAGGCGCGAGGACCCGCCCCTTCTCCGCTCTGCTCCCTACTTTCCCCTATTACTTTGTGGGCGCAGGTACGCCGTGGAGCCGCCCGCGTCTGTGCCGGGAGGTGTCGCGCCACCGCTGCCTGGCCTTGCTTGCGCCCTGCGTGCCCATTCTGACCTTGGCGCTCACACCCGCGTGGCGACACTGTTCTGTCTCCTGAGGCTTCTGGGTTCAGTACGCAGTCTCCCTAGTCTGGGAGTGGAGACGCCTGCTCTCCCCACACCTGATGCCTTGGGCCCGAACTGTGGGTTCGCTCAGTCTGCTGTGGCCGAGCTCCGCCAGCCGCCAGCCTCAGATACCCAGCTGCCTGTGCGGTGCAGGCCTCTGTTCACCCCAAGGACCACGCTTTTTGAATTATTCCAGGTCTGAGGCCAGCAGGTGGTAAGGCGGTTAAGGCGCCAGACTGTCACATGACCCACCGCGGTTCAAGTCCCAGAACCGGTGGCTTTAAAACTCACACCAGGAATGTGAGCATGACCGAAATCCCAGGAGAGTGGAGGAGGAGGGGTTCTGGCACGGCCATCCCCCTGGGAGTGATTTCTCACTTTCCCTCTCTGTCTCTCTCTGGAGAATGTACACTCCACATGCCCAAATCCTAAAACACGAAAATGCTGGTACCCAGAGCTCACAGGTGGCTGGGCCATGGCTGGGGGCTGTGGGGGCTGTGGGAGTTTGCATGCCTTCCCAGCCCTGCCCCACCTACGTCTCTAGGGGGAGCCCGGGCCACCTGGACAGAAGGGACCTGAAGGCCCTGGAGGTCAGCAGGGGTCACCGGGGATGCAAGGCCACACAGTCCAGGGCCCAGTGGTAGGTACACCCGTCCCCGCCCCCCCCCCCCCCCCCCC
>NW_006204331.1:498882-506157 GCF_000334495.1 Tupaia belangeri chinensis
CCCCGGGGATGCAGGGCCACACGGTCCAGGGCCCAGTGGTAGGTACACCTGTCCCTGCCCCCCCCCCGTCCCTCCTTGCTGCTGAGCCCCTCTCCCTCTCCAGGGCCCATCGGGCATCAAAGGAGAGAAGGGAGACCGTGGGCCCCCAGGCTTGCAGGTAGCTGGCAGGGCAGGGCTGGCCAGGGCCGGGCCGGGCCTCCCCCCTCGGGCGTGGCCTGGCCCTGTCTCAATAACCACCTCTGCTCTCTCCTCCAGGGCCACCCCGGCCACCTGGGAGAGTGGGCCTCCAGGGACCGAAGGTGCTTCCTGGGGCTGGCAGGGTGGGGCGGCTCAGCCCCTTCTGCCCTCAGTGAGGTGGGGCCAGTCAGCACGGGAGGGGTGCATGTGGCAGGACCCCCCAGTCAGCCCATCCTTTGCCTGTCAGGGAACGAGAGGACTGGAGGGCACTGCTGGCCTGCCCGGACCCCCTGGCCCCAGGGTAGGTGCCACTGCCTCCCCGAGCCCTCTCACCCCCACAGCTGTGACCTAGGTCGCCTGGTGTTGGCCTCAGCTGGGCAGACCAAGTGTCCCCTCCCACAAGGGCCACCCTGGGAGGGCCTCGCTTATGACACGGAACAACAGAACACAGCAAGGGGTCATTGTGGTGTGGAGTACAGGGGCGCGGGTCTGCCCAGGCACTGTTGAGGGCAGGGTCTGACCTGGTGGGGGCAGGGAAAGTCCTGCTGAGTAGCCCCTGGGGGAGGCTGGGGACAAGCTAAGGGGCCTTTGCCGCCATGGGCCCACAGGGCTCGAGGGGACCTGACTTCTGCATCTCTGCAGGGGTTCCAGGGCGTGGCAGGGGCCAGGGGAGCCAGTGGGGAGCGAGGACCTTCAGGCATGGTGGGGCCGACGGTAAGTCCTTCCCCACCTTCCACAGGTCAGGGGAGGGTCTGACTGCCCCACAGGGTGGACCTGCAGCAGGGGGAGGCCGGGGCTGCAGGCTCCACAGGCCATGGGACCAGGGACAGGCCTGAGAAGGGGCAGCTCCCGGGGACCCAACCCTGAGAGACGGCCCGAGCCTACGAGCCAGGCAGGGGTGTCCATGGCCCTGTGGTCTTCGGGCTCCAGGTTTCTGGGGGGCTGGGGCGATGGAGGAAGACGGGGTGAGCATGAGCTGGCTCCGGGGTGCAAGCAAGGCCTGTGGACGGGACCCCGGGCTGCCTCGGTCAGGGGAGGCCCCAGGCCCGTGCTGTCTCCCCACCGACCCGCCTTTCTCCTCCGCGTCAGGGACTGCCAGGGCCTAAAGGAGAACGAGGAGAGAAGGTACGTGCCGCCTGGTCGGGGGCTCGGGCTCAGCTCTGGCGATCACAGAGGTCCCGGATGGCCCCGGCCGCTCTGGCCCCAGAGCCACGCCCGACTCCCTTCCAGGGCGAGCCGCAGTCCCTAGCCGCCATCTGCCACCTCGTGAGCCGGGCCTGCGAGTCGGCCCTCGGTGAGCACCCACCCCACAGCCCGCGTGTGCGCAGCCTCTGGTGCCACCGCTGCCAACGCCCTTCTGTCCTCAGCTCACGTGTTGAAGTTCGACTCCTTCCTCTGCGAGAACACCAGGCCCCCGCTGCCCATCTCAGAGAAGGTGGAGCCAGGCAGGCCCCTGGGGTCCCCCGGCAGGCACAGGGAGGCCCTCGTCCCTGGAGAGCGGAGACGCAGCGGCCGGCGCCCTGAGCACACAGGTGCGGCTCCGGACGGGCCTTGCTCTGCGCGTCCCTGACAGGAGCGCCCACCCTGCTGGCACGGGGTGGGGTCTTCCTGAGCCAGTGAAGCCAAAGTGGGCAGGGCAGGGGGATGGGACACTGCCTGTCGTCCTGGGGCAGGGCAGCCCCAAGGCAGCTCTGCGCCCGCCCGGGCTTTGTCAGCAGGCGGCTGAACCCCGCCCTGTTCCCCACGAATGCCAGCCCTGGGGAGCCGGGGGCCCAGAGCCTCTGCTCATGCCATGGGCACCCCCACATGGAGTTGGGCCAGTGGCAGCCCAGCAGAGGGGGGTCATCACAGACACCCTGCGGTGCCCGGGGCGTGGACAGGAAGACGGTGCTCTCAGGACACCCCCCAGCCAGCACTCCCTGCAACCGCACGTGGGCTGGCCTGTTGACCGTGGCCTGGGGTTTCCATGCCCGCCCCCATGCCTTCTTCCCACCAGGTGAGCGTGGACCTCAGGGGAGCCAGTTTAGGACCCACAGAGGGAGCCAGTGAGTCTCTGCACCTGCCCCTGCACAGAGGGGGGCAGCCATGGGGGCACACAGAGGTGACTGCCCCTGTCTGCAGTGAGTCCCGGCACCACGAGGGGGCAGAGGGTCGTGCTGTCCAGGGCCGGGGGCTGACCGCAGGGGGTCACTGCACCAAGCCCCGTGCTGGCCGGGAGGCCTGACGGACCAGATGCCGAGGCTGGAACTCAGACACCTGGCCCAGGGGAGCCGGGGCCTGTGGTATGGCCCTGGGACTCCAGGAGGTGGGCCCCAGGTGCTTTGGTGAGGGCAGGACTCTGGTGCCCTCTGACCTCTGCCCTCCCTCAGATGCACAGGCAGGGCCCCTGTGCACCCACCTGAGGGGCTTGTTTGGGAGCACATAGGGGACGAGGGTCTGGGCGCTGGGTCCCATGGAGCGTGAGCCTGGAGCGTGGGCCTGGAGTGTGGGCCTGGAGTGGTGCTGGCACCTGCGCTGAGCCGACAGGCAGGAGTGGAGCGCGGCGGGCAACGCGGGACAGCTAAGAGCACAGACGGGCAGGGGCAAGCCGCTGGGGCTGGGAGGGAAGCTGGCCGAGGACGGAGTCGGAGTCCAAGCCTAGGCCCTGGCCGGAGTGACTAGGGTTCTGCTCTGCCCACGGCCAGCTGGGCATGGCGGGGACGCAGGAGGCTGGGTCCTCATCTCCGGCACCAGGCGGGCTGGGCCACTGTGTCCTGAGCTTGCGCCCAGCTGTCCACAGCATCTCTCAAACCTGCCCGTGTTGCTTACCTGCAGGGCACCCCCCATGCTGCCGCCATGACCTGCACGTGGGCACCAAGACCGAGCATCCCGGAGAGGCCCGTGGAGCCCCAGGGAGAGCCTAAAGGTGGAAGCAGAGGGAGGCTTGGAGGCCACAGCCACCCCCAGCTCTGAGCGGCCTTGAGGCACCAGCCTCTGGGCTCTCCTTCCCGGAAAGTCAGCCTGGCGGCACCACGGGTGGCCCCAGGGTTCAGACGCCCAGGTCGGCCCAAGATGCGCGGAGAATGGCCGGGACAGCCAGCTCACGCATCTCAACCGGCAGCGGCGGCCTTCCCACTGGGGTTGAGCCAACGGGTGCTGGGACCAGGGAACTGTGACGCTCCACCTGTACCTCCTGGCAGGACCCCGCCCAGCCGCAGACCGGGGAAGTTCCCTCTGGTGTGTGCTCACACTATCAAAATAAAACACGTACACTTTAAAAAGTAAGGTAGAGCCAGCAGGTGGTGTGGTGGTCAAGGCACCGGATCCCACATTGCTGTGTGCATGGTTCGAGTCCTGGACCTGGTGGCTTGAAAACCATGGCAGTCATGTACGCGTGAATGCCCCAGATCTCAAGAGAATGGAGAGGGGATTGTGGCGTGGCCATCCCCCCGGGGGGTGCTTTCTCACTCTTCCGCCCCATCCTGTGCATCCATGCACCCTACAGCAAAAGCCTCGAAGAAAAATCAGTAAAGGCGGTAAAAAGTGGGCAAAGCTGAGAGCATCAGGTCAAGATCTACCCTTCAGGGAAGGGTGAGGGGGATGACATGGAGTGTCGTTGCTCTGGGGGGTCCAGGCGGCGGCCTCACAGAGGGGCGTGCAAGCTGGGGGGAGATTTCAGGTCTCCGACCTAAGGGGCTCAGGTGCCAACCAGGATGGCGTCCCATGTGCCCTGTGGCTTGTTCCTCTGAGACGTTCATTCCTGCCGAGGGGAGGAAGTGCGAAATTCTTCCAGAGACATTTCCAGGGGAAAGCCCGCAGTCTGGCTGAGAAGCACCAGGCTGCCAGGAGGAGGAGGCGGACAGACTCCGAAGTGCTGAGGGCAAGTGCTCCCACGCCACGGCCTGCGGAGCCCGGAGGCCTGCCGCGCGCACCCTCCTCGGGATTTGCTGGAAGGGCTGGCGGGGCAGCGGGGGAGGGGGATCTGGCCCAGCCCCGGTCTGCCACCTACCCAGCAGAGGCAGGTCCACCAGGAATCAGCCAGCCCAGGAGGGCAGCCTCAGGCCTAAAAGGCCCCCAGGTGTACAGACACCAAGCCAGAGAGATGAGACCCGTGCCTGCCAGGGAGGAGCACGAGCCCTCCACACGGCCCCCACGCTGAAGCAGAGCCTGTGCGGGCGACGGCTGAACAAACCACAGCCCGCTTTACTCAGACGCAGCGGTGTGGACGCATCGGGATGTGGCAGGGCAGGAAGGGAGCCCTGAGAGCGGGGTCCTGCCACTCGCGCATGGGGGCTGCGAAGCCCCTCTCTGGCTGCTGCCCGGAAGGAGGTGCAGGATGGGCTGGGGGCTTCCCACTTCCAGAAACACTGACCTGGAGCGCTGATTTCTACCTCGAGGCAGGACCACTAGCAGGTAGCAGATCTGACACAGAGCTGTCCCGTTGGGCTGGTGAGGTGGGAGAGTGCACTTTGTTTTTTTGGAGGGGATCTCTATTATTATTATTATTATTATTATTATTATTATTATTATTATTTTGGAGAGTTTTTTTGCCATAGGACGCATGCACTCGCCAGACAGAGAGACAGAAAGCGAGAAATCACCCCCCAGGGAGGATGGACACGCCGCAATCCCTTCTCCTCCATTCTCCTCTCGGGATCTTGGGCACACATGCACACATGCCTGGTGTGAGTTTAAGCCACCGGGTCCGGGACTCGAACCATGGCCGACTATGTGGGACTCCAGCGACATAGCCATTACACTAACTGCTGGTCCCGGGATCACTACTTTTTTGTTTGCTTTTTGAGCCTAAAAACTAAAACCACGGATGGGGAAGGAGTCTTTATCCCAGTCAAGCGTGAGAGCCAGAAGGGGCAGCCACCCTCCAACCTGAGCCGTGGCGGGACACCTCCATCTCAACCTCCCAGCTGCCCCGAGGCTGGCTGTCTCTGCCCAGGCTCACAGCCCGGGCTGCGCTCCTGGGCGTGGGCTCCCCCAGCACCCTGCGAGCTCTGGCAGGGAGCTCATGCCAGGCAGCCCCGGGAACCGGTACAGGTCAGACCTCAGCAAAAGGGGTTCCAAACACCCTGGGGGTACCAGGAACACGGGGACACTTGAGTCTCTGTGTCCCACTTTTTTTTTTCTTGAGAGGTTTTTACTATAGGATGTGTGCGCTCACCAGAAAGACAGAGAGAGAGACAGAAAGCGAGAAGTCACCCCCTGGGGGGATGGCCATGCTGCAATCCCTTCTCCTCCATTCTCTCGGGATCTTGGGCACGCACCCACATGCACCCGGGACTTGAACCATGGTCAGCTACATGGGAGTTCAGCAACATAGCCATTAGGCTAACTGCTGGTCCCATCTGTGTTCCACTTTTTTTTTTTTTTTGAGAGAGAGAGATTTTCGCTATAGGGTGTGTGCGCTCACCAGACGGAGAGAGACATTAGAGACAGAAAGCGAGAAATCACCCCCCGGGGGGATGGTCACGCCGCAATCCCTTCTCCTCCATTCTCCTCTCGGGATCTTGGGCACGTACTCACATGCGCCCAGCGTGAGTTTTAAGCCACTGGGTCTGGGACGCGAACCATGGTCGACTATGTGGGAGTCCAGCGACATAGCCATTACGTTAACTGCTGGTTCCCTCTGTGTCCCACTTCTGAGCTCTGCACTCAGGACCCCCTTTCGCAGGTGCCCCTAGGAGGGGTGAGGGTGCATAGGCCCCGTGATGCCCCCACTGTAGGTGCGTCTCCACTCAGTTCTCTCAGGCCACCTCGTCCTGCCCCTAGGAGACACTGGGTCTATCTCTGAGCGGTTTGACGCTGAGCCCCAGGGCCGGGTCTCCACCTCTGGGCAGGGAGGCAGAGTTCAAGGGCCCTCGGCCAGCCCGGAAGCCCAGAGGTACCCACCTGCTGGGGCCCTGGGGTCCCCTCCCCTGCAGGACCTGCAATCAAGCCCCAGCGGGCAGTCGTGTCTACAAGCCCTGAGCCTCACAGCCTTCAGTCTAAAATGCCGGGCTATGGAAAACCATGACGCATTTCTGCATAGGAAAATACGGGAAACGACGCCATGGCTTCTCCAACCACCTAATAGGTTCCTCTTTCCCCTTGCGGTCTGCTATAGGGCACATGTGTTCCCCAGAGAGAGAGAGAGCACCTCCTGGGGGACGGCCATGCCAGTCCCCGCCCCTCCTGGGAATTTCGGACATGCAAGCATGCACCCGGTCCCAGCATGTTTTTCAAGCTCTGGGTCCAGGACTCAAACTGCGCAGCTGGCCATATGGGGTCCAGCACTGTAACCCCCATGTTACCAGCCGGCCCACAGAACAGGTTTCCACCACCTCAGGCACCAGTTGGACCCAGGTCCTGTGAGGCCCACTCAAATGCTCTGGCACGGGTTATGGGGTCAGATGGCGGAGCAGAGGTAGCCAGGCCCAGGTGTTTGGGCATGCTGGGTCCCACAGGGATGAGGGGCACTTGGGGCTGAAAGTGGCCAAAGCCTCAGGGCTCCCCTGGGGACAGCTGCTAGGACGTCTGTGACGCGGCGGGCGGTGTCTGCAGGTCAAGAGGAGACACGCACCGTGCTCCGAGAAACTTTAATAGGGCTTGGCCCGAGATGGCCCTACAGAGGAGCGGGCATTCGCGGGCCCCTCCCGCAAGCCTCCGCCTCTGGGGCCTCAGCCTGCCGGGGGCGGCACGCCGACTGGCGGCTCCCCGGGGGCTGCGTATCCTTCCCACGTCGTCTTAGGGCAGGTACGAAGGCGGGGCGACTTGGCAGATGCTTGGCCCCGCAGAGCCAGGCGGCCGGACGCAGCAGTCGCAGCTTCCCTAGATCATACCGGCCAGCCAGGGGGGCAGGAAGAGGCCCACGGTGCCCAGCAGGCAGACGAGGACGAACAGCCAGAGGAAGATGCGGTCGATAACCATGGCCACGTACTTCCAGTCCTCCTTCACCTGCAGACAGACACACGTCACTGCCCTTGGTCCTGCAGCCACACCCACGCTGACCGCGAGGTGCCCCAAAGCGGCTGCCCATGCCTGCACGGAGGGGACCCAGGCCTGGCAGTGAGAGGCGCCATGGGGGCGGGCCAGGACCCTCGAAGCCAAGCTCACCGCAGGGGCGTG
>NW_006204331.1:506331-506872 GCF_000334495.1 Tupaia belangeri chinensis
CCCCCCGGAGGGCGGGGCTGCGGGGGCCCCCTCCCGCAAGCCTCCGCCTCTGGGGCCTCAGCCTGCCGGGGGCGGCACCCCAACTGGCGGCTCCCCGGGGGCTGCGTATCCTTCCCACGTCGTCTTAGGGCAGGTACGAAGGCGGGGCGACTTGGCAGATGCTTGGCCCCGCAGAGCCAGGCGGCCGGACGCAGCAGTCGCAGCTTCCCTAGATCATACCGGCCAGCCAGGGGGGCAGGAAGAGGCCCACGGTGCCCAGCAGGCAGACGAGGACGAACAGCCAGAGGAAGATGCGGTCGATAACCATGGCCACGTACTTCCAGTCCTCCTTCACCTGCAGACAGACACACGTCACTGCCCTTGGTCCTGCAGCCACACCCACGCTGACCGCGAGGTGCCCCAAAGCGGCTGCCCATGCCTGCACGGAGGGGACCCAGGCCTGGCAGTGAGAGGCGCCATGGGGGCGGGCCAGGACCCTCGAAGCCAAGCTCACCGCAGGCGTGTGCACGAGCATCCGAAACTCAGACTGAGCCGACCTCAC
>NW_006204331.1:508067-511644 GCF_000334495.1 Tupaia belangeri chinensis
CAACCTCGCGGCAGGCGTGTGCACGAGCATCCGAAACTCAGACTGAGCGGACCTCACCCAGCCTGCCGGGCCTCCACGCCAGCAGGGGAGACGAGGTCTGGCACCGCCTCCCCTCGTGACCACACCTGCCAGCGGGTGGCCGAGCCTCCTTTGCAGGAGCCCCAGGGCCAGGCAGCTGTGTGTGGAGATTTGGCGTGGATGTGCCAAAGCTCGGGTTATTGTGGAGGCCACTGTACCTCCCTGATTTCCAGAAGTCAGACATTCACGGGGGCGGGGCGTTCACAGGGGCACACCCAGGGGCAGGGCGTTCACGGGGTTGCACCCAGGAGCAGGGTATGCTGAGCCCCCATGATGGGCCCCTTGGCGGGCAAGGCCCCAAAGCGATGCCAAGGCCCGACGGCCCCACCTGCCCACTGGCCAGGGAGGTGTTCACAGCCACACAGCCACGGTGCTGGAGCAGCACTGGGAACAGGCAGCCCTGTGAAGGGCGAGGGCCCAGGACACCCGCTGCCAGAGGGTGGAGGAGGCACACCGAGCCCACGCCACTGCAGTCACTCATCTGGCCCTCTGTGGACTGCCCCCATTTCACCTGAGACCCGAGGCAGGGCACTGGAGGGCAGGGCTGACCCTAGCGAGCCAGGGCAGGTGGCGGCTCCCGCCTCTACCTGGACCTCCCTGAGAGACCCAGAATCAGGTCAGGAGCTAGGACTGCAGGTGAGGGAGGCCGAGGGCTCGGGGCCCTCCTGCCCCACTAGGTGTGCCGCCTGATTTCATCACAGTCCTGGTTAAACGCCGAGAGGCCCCGTCGGCCCCCGCATCATGGCCGGGGGGGGGCAGCCCGGCTTTCGGGGTTCATGGCAATACCCCAGGGCCACTTCCCCAGGTGTCTCAGGGATCCTGAATTTCAGGAAATCTTCAGGGACCCTGTGGATTGACTGCAGGGCGAGCAGCCCCTCACTTCTCGGGGGGACAGGGGGGAACAAGCTCCCTCCCTCTGGCTGGCTAGCACTAGGGGAGGCCCCTTGCCCTCTTCTGCCGTGCTGAGCTGGGGGCTGTTGCCAGTCTGAACTGCAGAAGCAGCACATCGGGGCGGTGGGCCCCAAGGGAGGGTAGACAGGCAGCAAACGTCTACAGGGGGCACGTCTGCTTCCCGGGGGGACAGGCACACGGCCCAGACCCCAGCCCCACCGTGCCACATCCCCTCTGGTGCAGGGCCGCCTCGTGGTAGTGCCATGGTGGCCAGTGCTCAGCAGGGGACATGCCACAGCTGAAGGACTCAGGCAGCAGATGCGTGGAACTCTGGGGGTGCGTGGTGGCTGCCCCAGGACCCCACTTTCTAAGACGTGCTCACCGAGGAGGGCTGGCTCTCTGGGTCCCAAGTCTCCAGATCATCCCGCCCACCCCCCCCAAGGCCATCCTGTCCACCTCACTGGCTGTCCTGCTCATCAGCGAGTACCTGCTTCTCACCAAAGCGGGGAGGGGCCTTGCAGCTGGGCTGGTGTCCACAGTGCCGGCCGTTTCTGCAGTGTGGGGCTGACCAGGGTCGGTGTAGGGGTCCCAGACTCCAGCCTCCCCTCCTCCCAGTGAGGTCCCACCTTCCTTCAGCCCTGCCCACCCCGGCCAGAATAGGTGCAGAGGGCCAGAGGGGCCTGCGGGTCATGCAGGAGCTCGCTGGGGAGACACTGCGGCTGCAGCCCTCTGCCTCTGGGGAAGGCGTGTGGGCCTGCCTGACACAAGGGCACTGCCAAGCAGAAGTCCCCGCAGCCAGCGCCAGGCGCCTCAGGAAAGCCCTCGTGCCATGCAGGAAGACGGAGCCAGCAGCCCCTTGCCCTGCCCTGCCGGCTGAGGCGCAGTGTCCTGAGGCCCCGAAGGGAGGCACGGCCTGTTCCCTTAGCCCCAGCTCAGCCCCAGGACCTGCGGCCAGGTGGGAGGTGGGAAGAGGCGGTGCCCGGAGGACCCTGCTGCACAGGGCAGACTGGGCCCACAGACCACTCATTGGGTAGGCCGGCGTGCTCAGGAGGAGACTTACGGAGAAGTCTGTGTCCTCTGCCTTGAGGTGGTCGGCAACGTACTGGACGCCCTCCACTGCCCGCGTCAGGGCTGGCGACAAGGGCGGGTGCCGGGGCAGGGCTGTGTGTGAGGCGTCTGCGGAGGCCGTGGGCTGCTCCTTCTTGCACGCACACTTGCACGGGGAGGGCTGGTCTGGCGGTGGGAGCTCGGCCGACGGGGCCTTCTGAGAGGCCCGAGAACCATCAGTCGTGGAGGTGGCGGTGTCCCGGGGAGTGCAGTACTGGATACTCCGGGAGCGGCACCGGACCCCGCCCTCTGCTGCATGACCGAGGCTGGGCACATGCTGGACACTCAGAGACCTGGCTTTGGTGAGCCCTGGGGTGCCGGTGCTGCTGGGCGAGGGGCAGGGACTGGAGGCTGGGGCCTCGGATGGCTGCAGAGCTGGGACCCGGGCGGAAAGGGGAGACTCGCAGGCTGTCTGCGGCTCACCTGGGACATCCAGGGGCACGCAGAAGGTAGGGGAGGGCGGCAGGCCGCAGCCACGGACGCCCTCGGGCTCGGGCCAGAAGCGCGGGGCGCTGGCCATCTTGTGCATGGACTCAATGAGCCGCCGGCAGTTGACCTTGACCACAGACGGCCGCTTCATGAAGAGCAGGCGCGGCACGACGTCCAGGAAGACCCTGCGCACCCAGGCGGGCATGGTGTGCGTGCGCGGGGAGCGGTGGTGCACGTTGAGGACGAAGACGGTGATGACGATGGACAGGGTCACGAAGATCATGGTGAACAGCAGGTACTCGCCGATGAGCGGGATGACCAGCGAGGTGGACGGGATGATCTCGGTGATGAGCAGCAGGAAGACGGTGAGCGAGAGCAGCACCGAGATGCACAGCGTGACCTTCTCGCCGCACTCGGACGGCAGGTAGAAGACCAGCACGGTGAGGCAGGAGATGAGCAGGCAGGGGATGATGAGGTTGATGGTGTAGAAGAGCGGCAGGCGGCGGATGACGAAGGCGTAGGTGATGTCGGGGTACACCTCCGCGCAGCACTCGTACTTGCGGGTGTTGTAGGTGCCCACGGCGTCCACGATGACCCACTCGCCGCTCTCCCAGAAGTCCAACTGGTCCACGCGGCGGTGCATGCTCACCAGGTCGATCTTGGCCTTGTCGTAGGTCCAGGAGCCGAACTTCATGGTGCAGTTCTGCTGGTCGAAGGGGAAGAAGGTGACATCGATGCTGCAGGAGCTCTTGTAGATGGCCGGGGGTGTCCACTGCACTCGCCCGTCGTAGAACAGGTGGGCCTTGGTCAGGTGCGTGACCGCGAAGTCCCCGTCCGCGCTGGGCAAGAAGAGGGAGACGCAGCTAAGAGCCCGGACAGCACACCGACTCCGCACGCCCCATGTGTGAGCAGTGCCACCTCGCGGGTCGGCGCAGCCTTGGGCAGAGCAAGGACCTACACCGCCACTTACCCACGTGCCTGGCTGCCCACTCCTGAGCCGGGGACAGAGACACCCGGCCCACGTCAGGTAGGACATCGCCACTCCACTCTCTGGGGCCGCCGGGACCGGAGC
>NW_006204331.1:512775-514546 GCF_000334495.1 Tupaia belangeri chinensis
CGGCGTCCACGATGACCCACTCGCCGCTCTCCCAGAAGTCCAACTGGTCCACGCGGCGGTGCATGCTCACCAGGTCGATCTTGGCCTTGTCGTAGGTCCAGGAGCCGAACTTCATGGTGCAGTTCTGCTGGTCGAAGGGGAAGAAGGTGACATCGATGCTGCAGGAGCTCTTGTAGATGGCCGGGGGTGTCCACTGCACTCGCCCGTCGTAGAACAGGTGGGCCTTGGTCAGGTGCGTGACCGCGAAGTCCCCGTCCGCGCTGGGCAAGAAGAGGGAGACGCAGCTAAGAGCCCGGACAGCACACCGACTCCGCACGCCCCATGTGTGAGCAGTGCCACCTCGCGGGTCGGCGCAGCCTTGGGCAGAGCAAGGACCTACACCGCCACTTACCCACGTGCCTGGCTGCCCACTCCTGAGCCGGGGACAGAGACACCCGGCCCACGTCAGGTAGGCCATCGCCACTCCACTCTCTGGGGCTGCAGGGACCGGAGCCTCTCCCAGCTCCCCCCAGGGCGTTTCATGCCCCCACACACCTGCACTTCCAGGAAGGTGCTGGGATGCCCCGAGGCCTTGGCCTGCCCCGAGGCCTTGGCCTGCCCTGGCTCCTGCCAGCCCCACCTGAGCACTGGAGCTGGTCCTTAGTCTGACCTGGCACCAGCCGGCAGCCTGAAGGCCAGGTCCCTGTGGAAACTCGAGGGCCCCGACCACTGGGGAAGGGAAGGTGGGGTTCTCGGCCCCCGGCCCCAGTGAGACCTGACCTTGGGCAGAGCTGGGCCAGGAGGCCTGTGCTGAGCAGCTGCTCACAAGGCGCCGGGGAAGACAGTTCAGCCGGAGGCCAGGAGGCCACTCTGTCTGCCTGGCCTACACCACGGGCCGTGGATGTGAGACTGGCCCCTGGGCTGCAGAGCACCGGTACACAGCAGTGCTTCA
Organism: Tupaia belangeri chinensis; assembly: GCF_000334495.1. Classification (NCBI taxonomy): domain Eukaryota; kingdom Metazoa; phylum Chordata; class Mammalia; order Scandentia; family Tupaiidae; genus Tupaia; species Tupaia belangeri. Next base: position 513,707 of record NW_006204331.1, read on the forward strand.
GAGAGTACCTCTCAGGGCCAGCATGGCTGGGCACCCTCGGGGCCTGGACCCCTTGACAGGGAGTGGAAGCCAAGGCTGCTGTCGGTGGCCAAGCGCTGAGCACCCCACCTGCTCTTCGCTGCCCCAGGGACTCAGGGTTCCCCTGTGCACAGCTGGCGACCATGCCGGAGCGCAGGGACACGGACAGGCCCACGTCACCGGGGGCTGGTGCAGCAGGCCTAAGCATGACCGTGGTCAGCTTCAGAGCCCAGGACTGTCAGCCTCTGCTTACCTTGGATGTCTACATCCTGCAGCAGTGAGGCCCTGGGGCTGAGCGAGCGGCTCGCACTGCCCCTGTCCTGCAGCTGGACACCCTGGCTCTGGCCGCCACCCGAAACGCCCGATCCAGCCCCTCATGCTGCAACCTGGGCTGTCAGAGTCGCTTGAGACCCGCCCCGCCACTCTAGGCAGCCCAGCCCCCCCAGCCCCAGCGCAGAAGCTGCATCCTGGTAGGCGAGTCCCCAGGCCCCACCGGAGCCCCCTAACCCCACAGCGTGCCGCGGGGTGTTCCTGGGAGAGCTGAGTGTGAACACCAAAAAGACCAAGTGGCTGGGACGGCCTCGGGGCGGGAGGCCGACCCTGCTCCCTTCCTGCAGGCACTGCGAGGCCACGGCCAGCTGGAGGCGGGGCCCGGGCGCTGGAGCCAGACAGGAGCGTTTGTAGGTCAGGATGCTGCCCGGGGCTCAGGGGCTGTGGGCAGATGGCAGGGAGCGCCTGTCAGCTCCGGGAACCGCCCTACCCGGGCAGGGGCGGGGCACCAGCCAGCTCCAGGGAGGGGGAACTGGGAGGGCACCAGGCCCC
>NW_006204331.1:516508-518021 GCF_000334495.1 Tupaia belangeri chinensis
CGGTTCACAGCTGGCCGTCAGAGAGTACCTCTCAGCGCCAGCATGGCTGGGCCCCCTCGGGGCCTGGACCCCTTGACAGGGAGTGGAAGCCAAGGCTGCTGTCGGTGGCCAAGCGCTGAGCACCCCACCTGCTCTTCGCTGCCCCAGGGACTCAGGGTTCCCCTGTGCACAGCTGGCGACCATGCCGGAGCGCAGGGACACGGACAGGCCCACGTCACCGGGGGCTGGTGCAGCAGGCCTAAGCATGACCGTGGTCAGCTTCAGAGCCCAGGACTGTCAGCCTCTGCTTACCTTGGATGTCTACATCCTGCAGCAGTGAGGCCCTGGGGCTGAGCGAGCGGCTCGCACTGCCCCTGTCCTGCAGCTGGACACCCTGGCTCTGGCCGCCACCCGAAACGCCCGATCCAGCCCCTCATGCTGCAACCTGGGCTGTCAGAGTCGCTTGAGACCCGCCCCGCCACTCTAGGCAGCCCCCCCAGCTCCAGCGCAGAAGCTGCATCCTGGTAGGCGAGTCCCCAGGCCCCACCGGAGCCCCCTAACCCCACAGCGTGCCGCGGGGTGTTCCTGGGAGAGCTGAGTGTGAACACCAAAAAGACCAAGTGGCTGGGACGGCCTCGGGGCGGGAGGCCGACCCTGCTCCCTTCCTGCAGGCACTGCGAGGCCACGGCCAGCTGGAGGCGGGGCCCGGGCGCTGGAGCCAGACAGGAGCGTTTGTAGGTCAGGATGCTGCCCGGGGCTCAGGGGCTGTGGGCAGATGGCAGGGAGCGCCTGTCAGCTCCGGGAACCGCCCTACCCGGGCAGGGGCGGGGCACCAGCCAGCTCCAGGGAGGAGCAACTGTGAGGGCACCAGACCCTGGAGGCTGCCTCTGCTGGGGGACCCTGAGGCCTCCCGGCTTCCGACTCTGCAGGACCTGAGCTCTGCCTCCCTCCCAGAGCCTGAGGCTTTGTTTGTTCAGGAGCCTGAGGCTCAGCTCGGGTTTGTGGATCTGACAGTGACGTGTGTCCCCAGGGGCTGAGAGCAGAGGAGAGTTAGGGGCCAGCTGGCGGGCGGGCGGCCTCCTGGGTTCTCCTCGGGTTGGGGTGGGGGGCGGGGAGCTGGGGCATTGACTGAGCACTGTGGGAGCCACTGAGCCCGACCCCCCCCAATCCCTCCCAGCCACCAGAGACCACAGGGGCCAGGGGTCGTCCTCCCTCAGGCCCTCGCCTCTGCCAGGCAGGGAGGGCACCCCAGATGCCAGGTCACAGCCCAGACCCTCGACTCCATCCTCAGAACCTCGGCCTGGGGACGCCTGGGCCCCAGAGCCTCACCCCAAGCTTCCAGTGCCCTGCACCCCACCCTGGCCAGTACAGTATGGAGGGGCCACGGGCGCTGGGCACGTGGGGACTCACTTGTTGTAGAGGACGATGTCGGGCCGCCAGATGAGTTCGGAGGGGATTCGGATGGAAGTGACATTCTCATAGTCGGCGGGGTCCCAGCGCAGCTTGTAGTCATGCCACTCCTGGGCCGGTGGGG
>NW_006204331.1:518107-520710 GCF_000334495.1 Tupaia belangeri chinensis
AGGCAGATGGGAGTCGCAGGGCCGGACGGCCCCACTCACCTGCTTCACCCACACGTTTGTGGTCATCATCTGGTTCTTCTCGTCCTGGAGCAAACGAGAAGCTCCTGACCCTCAGCCCAGCGTCCCCGGCCTGTGCCCTTAGTCGTGACCATGGGGACTAACAGTGGGCAGTGGCCTTGGGAGGGGTGATTCCTGGTCCGCGGGCGCCAAGCCCAGGCCACCGGCCCACAGGGGCTCAGGATAGCGGGCACGGGGAGCCCCCCCTCCCCCGCAGATGTGGCCTAGGGCAGTGAGGTGGCCGTGCTCCTCCTCCAACCTCTGAAGCCAGCCCCAGGGGAGAGGGTCCCCTCCGGCCCTGGGCCTCCCTCTGGCCTCGGGGAGGCCGCTGCTTCCAGTGAGGAGGGCGTGGTCACAGCCCATGAGGCCCCTCAAGCCTCCCCTGGGGCCTGTAGCCCCACCTGGGTCCCCGCTCCGTGTCCCTGACATACTCTGGGCAGGCATACCCGGCACCAGCGGGAACCTCCTGGTCAACGTCAGGCCCTGGGCAAACACACGCAGCACCCCAGCTCTGTGTCCTCACCCCCCACCCTGCGGGGCTAAGCATCGACCTCTGACCTCTGGGAAGCCACAGCTGCGCCCCAGCCCCCAGTGCCCAGGTAGGCTCTCCTTGCCGCGGTCTGGAGTGGCCTCCCTGGGGGAGCGGGAAGAGGCCTGGACGAGGGTCCACACAGCATCCTGGGGCAGCGTCCTGGGCAGTGGTCTCCCGGCTCCCAGGGCCAGCCCTTTCCTCACCGCCTGGACTGAGACAGCCGGTCTCAGCCTGGAAGCACCTGCACTGGCTCCCCTGAGTCCACAGGCGTGCCCCTGCCCGCCCAGGCCCGGCTCTGGCCCTGCTGTCTAGTGGAGCCTCTGGCGGGCCGCCCAACCACCCCAGCTGGTCCGCTCCCTAGGAAACCTTGGAGAGAGGGGAGACGCTGACTGGGGCACACGGGCCACTGCCTGTGCTGCCGTACAACCTCGGCCCGCACCACCTCGGCCCTGCCCGCCCCCCTCCTCCACCGCAGGCTCCAGGGTCCTGGGAACAAGCGTCATGATGGCAGGGCCAGCCAGGTGCCCTTGGAACTGGCAGGCAGTCCATGTGCTCCGGCACATTCCAGGGGGCTCGGCGTCAGCCCTGGGGAGTTGTGGACTGCTGGGATCCCACAGCCTCCACCCAGAGGGGCGGCCGGGCGGCATGGGCTCCCCAGCTCCCACCTCCTGCACAGGCAGTCCAGCATGGCGAGGGGAGTGGGCTGGGCAGGAGGCCGTCCCTGCATGGCGGGGTGGAGAGCCACTCGTCCCCCAGGGAGCCTCAGTGCTCTGTGCACTGCGGGCCTCGGCGTCTCTGGGCAGACAGGGTGCTGCCGCAGGGTGGGGACCGCGGAGAGGGCCTGGACGCACGCAGGTGGGAGACTAGGCCCGGGCCACAAGAGGCCCAGGGCTGCCCTGCTGACCGCTGCTGGCGGTGCTGCAAACCTCAGCAGGGCTGTCTCCTGGCTGGACCCCAGCCAAAGACACTGTATGAGAACCATTCAGGGCCGGTTCTGGGATGCTTCAGGGCGGCCGCTCTGGACAGGACCACTCGACCACCTGGTGTCCACGTGCAGCCAGCCCTGTGCAGGGCGGGGCATGGGCCTGGCCCCAGCCGCCACTTTCTGAAACCTCGGGACATTGCTCGCTCAGCCTGGGATGGTTCACGGGCAAGAGCCCAGGGTGGCTGGGGTCACCCAGCATTCCGGCACCAGCCTAGACCCAGGGCCTCCCAGAGGAAGCCTCAACAGGCCCAAGGCTGGAGTCCCGGCAGGGTGCGCGGTGGGCAGGGGGATCCCCTCCCAGGTCCAGCCCCTCCCTTGACCTTGCAAGCTGGGAGTCGGCAGCCAACCCCTGGCCACCGGACTCTGCTGCGGAGAACTCAGCCTTCGACCCGTTGCCCCCCTCCTGCTGGCAAGGTGCCCAGCCCAGCAGCCACTGGCCGTGCCTCCCTCCGAACAGCTGCAGCCCAGTTTGGGAGCCACGGGGCAGGCCCTCGGGTAGGAGAGCTGTCAGGAACCTGCGGATGCACCCAGGTACCCCAGGAGGGCCCAGTCGAAGGGCGAGCCTGGCAGGAGGTGTGGCTCTCACTGTCCCTGCCAGCCCCTCAGAGCCACCCCAGGCAGCAGCCGAGGCAGCAGGGGCTTAGCTTGAGGGCAGGACATGCTGAGGACAGTGACCCAGGGCCCTGGCACGACGCCCCGACTGCTCCCACCACCCCATGCCCTCACAAGGAAGGTAACAGAACCCGGGACTCATCTGGACCCCCAGTGCCACTGGGCCGGCCAGGGTTAACCAGGCCCAAGGTCAGGGCTGCCAGAACACCGCAGTGCCTGCCCGGCCTCGCCTGCAGAAGCCTCTGACCCCCCGCCCCCCGTCCCCGGTCATCTCCTGTTCTCTCCTGAAGGTGCCCTACGCTGACAGGAAGGAGGCCGGGCCGGCGCTGCAAGGGTGCTGACTGTCCTGACGCTGCTCCCTGGGCGCGGTGGGCCGCTGGCCACCAGCCGGACACACGCGGCCCGTCCTCACCCGCG
>NW_006204331.1:522191-523538 GCF_000334495.1 Tupaia belangeri chinensis
CCCCCCGGGCCCCCGGGGCCGGCCAGGGTTAACCAGGCCCAAGGTCAGGGCTGCCAGAACACCGCAGTGCCTGCCCGGCCTCGCCTGCAGAAGCCTCTGACCGGGCTGGCAAGCCCCCCCACCCCCCGTCCCCGGGCATCTCCTGTTCTCTCCTGCAGGTGCCCCCCCCCCACCCCCCGTCCCCGGGCATCTCCTGTTCTCTCCTGAAGGTGCCCTACGCTGACAGGAAGGAGGCCGGGCCGGCGCTGCAAGGGTGCTGACTGTCCTGACGCTGCTCCCTGGGCGCGGTGGGCCGCTGGCCACCAGCCGGACACACGCGGCCAGTCCTCACTGGGGCCTCAACAGCCACCTCCCTGAGAACCATGTCCCAGTCCGGAGGCCCCACCTACCACGTCGATGAGCTGGGCGATGGACAGGCCGAAGTGGACAAGGACCACGTCCGAGATGTTGGCCACGGGCCGCGACCACTTGTTGTAGCCGGAGAAGAGCTTCTTCAGGAGCCGCTCCTCAGCGTGGGCCCGTGTCTCCACGTGGCTGCCCACTGTGGTGGGAAGGGGTGCAGCTGGGGTGCGGGCAGGCAGTGGGTCCCGGGCACCCCTCTGGCCTCATGCGTGGCAGCCCGGCCCTGCTCTGCCCCGAGCATCCGGGGAGCTCCCCCCAGGGCCTTCCAGACCTCTCTGGAGCCCTCGGCCCCTGCCCTCACCCCGAAGCCTGGAGACGGGTCCCAGCCTGTTTGGGGTGTGGACGTGGCAGGGCGGTGTGGCTCCAGGGCCTGCAGAGCCCAGCACTGGGGCAGGGGGCAGTGGGACCCGCCACAGGCAGGGAGAAGAGTGAGTGTGCCCACCTGGGCACAGGAGACCCTGGACGGATGCAGGAGGCCCCTGGCCGGCACCAGTGGCTCTGCTGGGGAGGTGGGAGTGGGGTGCAGGGGTGTCCCTCTGCCCAGCCTGCCCAGGGCACTGTTGTGGGGAGAGAAGACCCTCCTGCCTGTCCTGCTCACCTGAGGGCCAGGTGGGCCTGCGCCCTGGGACTTGGGCTCCCTGCCCAGCGCCCCCACCAGACCGGCAGACCCAGTCAAGGGAGGCGGGAGTTAGGTCCACTGCACCAAGCCCAGGTGTGGGGAGGGGAGCACGGGCTGCCTTGAGGAGAGGGCAGAGAGGCTGAAGGGGCCCAGCTTCTGCCCGGGGAGCCTGGGGTGGGGGCAGGGGGGGGGGCCAGCTGGGACCCAGGCCACTCCTTGCACTAGGAGCAGAAGAGACGCTCTGCAGGGAATTCACAGAATGAACGGGGCTTGACAAATGGGCCTCTCCACCGGAGTTGGAGCTTCTGGGCTCAGCCCCTGGAACA
>NW_006204331.1:523994-524691 GCF_000334495.1 Tupaia belangeri chinensis
GAAGGAGGAGGGCGCAGCTGGGAGGGGCGGGGAGGAGGGGGAGGGGACGCCCGCGCATGGGGGACCACGAGGCCAGATGCGGACCCTGTGGTCACTGTGCTGCCACTGGGGATCCCCCTGACTCCCTCCCTCCTGACCCAGCGGTGGCTCCAGCCGCTTGCCCAGAGTGGGGGGCACGCCCGTAGGGGTTCTGGGCTCCAACAGGGCACCACGAGGATCTGGCTAACTCCAATCCTCCCATCCTGTTGATAAAGGCAAGCTCTCCTCTTCCCCAGCCACACAGGCGTTGGGGGTAGAGCCCTGTGGCCTGCTAAGTCTGGGAGCCCAGGCCCCGTGGCCCTCCCAGAGGGAAGGGACCCTCAGGAGCAACCACCTCTTGCTGTCCTGAGGTTCAGCCTGGGGTCAGGCTCGTCCCCATCCCACCTCTGCGTGGGAGGGCTGAGGCAGGGGAGGGGAGGGTCAGTGCGGGCCTCCATCCAGAGGCGTGGAGCAGACCCGCGGCAGCGCGGGGGGGGGGTGGGGGTGGGGTCAGAGCCAGAGGCCACAGCCAGATGGCTGGCCTGTGGGGCGGCCCCGCCCTTAGCTGTCCAGCTGTGGCCCCAGCAGCACTGTGCTGGCAGGTGAGGCGCCCTGTGCAGTCCAGGTCTCTGCCGGGCAGGGGAGGCGCTGCCGGGCCGGGCCGCCCGCCCTCTGCCGT
>NW_006204331.1:524896-527556 GCF_000334495.1 Tupaia belangeri chinensis
GACGAGGATGCCGGACCTGGGTGGGCAGAGAGATGGTTGGCCCGGGGCAGCAGCCTGTCCCTGCGGGCAGCTGCTCAGGTGCAAAAGGTGGGTCAGGAGCCCTCCTCGCCCTCCCCTTCCCTCCCTGGCTCTCCTCCCACCTCCCCAGCCCTCCCCTTCATTGTCCCCTGCCCTGCCTCCACACCACCTCCCCTGCACAGGCCCAGGCTGAACCCTCACTTGGCCCATCTGCTCTGGGCCCTGGGTTCCTTCTGCTTACACCTGTCTCTCCTACGCTGGTGTCCGCAGTGACAGCGCAGTCCTGCGGACTCGGGGATTCCAACACCCTGTCAGGGGCCTCTTTCATGTCCTGCTTTATCTTTGAAGAAAGATAGGCACAGAGAGGTTAAGCAATTTGCCCAAGGTCACACAGCCAGCAGTGTGGCTCTGACCCAGGACATCTGGCTGCAGAGTCTGCACCCTGGCCCACCTGCCTCAGGCTCAGGGTGGCCTCTGGGACAACCCAAGACCTGTCCTCCTGGAGACAAGGATAGGCTAACCACCCACAGGCCCAGACCTCACCTGCCTATCCCCAGGACCTCTGCCTCCCTGGGCCTGCTGCCAACCCCGGTGCTTGGGGTAGGGGTTGCTTCCCCAGGTAGGGGGAAGGTGCCAAGGTAGGCGCCCTCCCACCCCCTTCTTCCTCTCCCACCCCGAGCCCTAGCAGTGCCAGACCCTGGGCTCTCGGGTGCCAGCTCTGGGGGGTCTGCAGAGATGGGGCCAGACAAGCAGCTGCCGAGCAGCCCTGTGCGGCACTGGCTGGGGGCAGAGCCAAGCCTCGCGCTGCCAGCCAGCTGACCTCTGCCCCGCAGAGGTCCTCGTACCTGGGCCACACAGGGCCCCTTACATGAGGGCACTGGAGAGGCTGCCAAGCCAGGGGGGCTGCAGTCCCTCTGCAGCAGGACCTGGTCAGTGTGCGCTGTCACAGGGCACAGATGGCAGCCCTGGAGCTGCAGAGAGGGCTCCACGGTGCTCGCTGGGACAGAGCCTGACCGGTCCTGAAAGCTCCAACCGCTGTAGCCTCTCCAGGAAATGGGGCTACTGCTGCACTGGTGTGGCTATCAGGAAAGGTTCTCGAAATGCCAGCATTGGGTGACACAGGTCACCCAGAGAACGCAATGTTGCCTTTTCCTTTCGGCACTCCTGGGCTGGGAACGCCCTCCGGCTCCACGGTTAGGCTCGCAGTTCCATCCTTGGCCTCAGAACACTCAGGGCGTCCTTCTAATTTAGAGTCAGAGCAGAGGTGGGCACAGGGGAGCCAGGTAAATCCATGAAGGATCCCTGGAGGAGGATACATACAGGACACAGAGCAGGAAAGCGTGGACATGCATTTGTAGCCATGCAGAGGGGTTTACCTGGGCCGACCTGGTATCCCATCACCCTCTGACGCTTCCATCCGGGATGAGGCCCCAAACCTGTGACTTGTAACAACCAGGAAGCCACAGTCATTCCCTGGAAAACTGCAACTTCATGTCGCTTCAGCTCAAGGCTGTGTGGAGGGTCAGGAGGCCCCAGCCCAGGCTGCCAGAGACTGTATGGGAAGGGGCCACAGCTTCCCTGCAGACCTTGGCGATGAGCTGGAGCCTCCGCCAGGCCAGCCTCCTGTCGGCAGAAGGCTGTGGCCAGGCCGGGCTGCTCAGGGCCACACGCCCACTGGGGCACCCACCCCCAGGGCCAGCCAAGGCCAGCAGCTGGTGTCATATCCCCCAGGGCCCCGGCCAGCTGGGCAAGGTACACGCTCACATGCCTGCCAGCCTCATCGGCATGCCCTGGGGTTTGCTAATGCAGCGAGATTAATCGGGCTCACATGTTAACGTGCCCACCTGCTGCGAAGCCCTGGGTGGGGACCAGGTCATCCCAGCAACCCCGCCACTAGTCAGACCCTGCACCAGACGCTGGCTCTGCTGCTCCAGAAACTGCAGCTTCAAAGGAACTTCACCTCCTGGCCCAGCCAGAGCATCCAGCTCCGGGAAGAGGGTCCAGGCTTGAGCACCCAGGGGTGTGAGCAGGCCCCTTGCAGACGCCACACACCCCGCTCGGCCCAGCCGAGGTCACCGCCAGCTCCAGGGGCCCCTGCTGTGAGCAGATGGGCCTCCGGGGGGATCGTCCATTCCCCGTTCGCCCTCTCACCCTCTGCCCGACCCAAGGGCATTCCCATGGTAACCAGCCGTCGGCATAAGCAGGGCTGCGTAGTGACAGGGTCCACTTGGCACCCTGTGTGCGAGGAGTCATGGCTGGGGTGCCGGGAGAGGGGGGCAGTACCAAGACCCAGGGGTGTCAGCCATTGTCCAGCCAGCCCTGGGTGCTGGCCTTCTGGACTGTCCTGCCCGATGTCACCACCCATAGCTCCTCCAACTCGCTGCCACCTGGGCCTCACCCTGGAGGGAGCCAGACCCCTGCTCTACGAGGCCAGTCGGGGCTCTGGAGCGCACACACTCTCGGGGGCTCTCCTCACCCCACACCCCTGCCTTCACCTTCACCCGGTGTCGCCACCACCAGGCAGCATGCCGTGCTCGGAGGTCCTGTCCCCACCCCACCCAGCCCCGCCCTCAGCTGCAGGGCTGCCTTAGGCTCTGCTCACAGTGCCTGGCCAGAGACAGGCTGGGGGCCTGCGGGGTGTA
>NW_006204331.1:527590-527824 GCF_000334495.1 Tupaia belangeri chinensis
GCGCCCCCGCAGGCCGAAAAGTCCACGTCTGGGCTGTCCTTGGCCTACGTGGCAGGACCTGGAGCTGCTGAGAGCCCAGGGAGGGGCAGAGGCCTGTGGCCAAGCCTGAGCCATGGGGGCCACACAGGCTGGGGTCACTCAGCCATCCGTACACACGCACCTAGTTGCCTGTCACTCGGGAACGGCTCAGATGAGGTCAGGGGCCTCCCTGGACCAGTGGTCGTTCCCCAGGTC
>NW_006204331.1:529445-535799 GCF_000334495.1 Tupaia belangeri chinensis
TGCTGACAGCCGCCTTGGAGCCCACGCCAGCCTTCTCTGCACGCGACTCCGCAGGCAGAAAAGTCCACGTCTGGGCTGTCCTTGGCCTACGTGGCAGGACCTGGAGCTGCTGAGAGCCCAGGGAGGGGCAGAGGCCTGTGGTCAAGCCTGAGCCATGGGGGCCACACAGGCTGGGGTCACTCAGCCATCCGTACACACGCACCTAGTTGCCTGTCACTCGGGAACGGCTCAGATGAGGTCAGGGGCCTCCCTGGACCAGTGGTCGTTCCCAGTGTCTTGTGCCCAAGAGCCCCGCCTGCCAGTCCTGGGGCGCGGTGCCCACTGCCTACCTGCCAGGCTACCCGTTGCTCTTCCCTCGGGGGCCAGCGTAGGCCTGGCTGTGCTCTGTGAGGCCTCGAGTGTCAGCTCTGACTTTGCACGTCTAAGGTGAGAACAAGCCGCACAGGAAGACCACATCCAGCCTCCAGGCCCCCTCTCTCCTCATGGAGACGCCTCAGACCAGCGTCCCCCGCCCCAGCCGTGACTCCCAGTGCTCAGCACCACGGACAGCGCCACCCTCGCTGAGCGGAGCCCAGGCTGCAGGCAGGCATCGCCTGGCACAGCTTCCTCCTCCTGCCCACGTCCAGCCAGGCCTCCGCCCAAGGGAGGGGAGTCAGACCCACTCTGCTCTAGGAGGGTCCGGTCCTCTGGAGCCCCAAGGAGGCACCTGGAGAGCCTCAGGCAGGAGGGTTCTTCCCACTCTCCCTGCCCTCTCCTTGCCCGGTTTCCAGCAGATTTTAGACTGTCAGACGCAGGAGCAGTGGGAGAGCCGGGGCTGTCCTGCACCCCCACCCCCCAGGTCCTTCAGGAACCGCCCCGGCGACTGCCTTGATGCTAGATGGGGACGCTCCTCCCCAGCAGCACAATTCGAGAACCACAGGGACCCCAGGCGGCAGAGGCGTTGGCAGGCCGCGCTGTGCTGGGCACGTACCAAGAGACACATGGACTTCCTCCTGGCCACCGTCCTTGATGGCTGCAGTGTGGGCCTGGGGACTGTCCAAGCCACAGTGCTGACTGCTGTCCTTTCTGCCCGGCCAGGGCTGCCTCTGCCACAGCTGCCGTCTCCAGAGGGCCCTCCCTCCGAGCCCGTCCTGGGTCCTGACCTCCAAGGTGCTCCTGCCACTGGCCGTCAGACACCTGAGCCGGGTGATCGATCCCCGCCCTGCAGCGTGTGCCTGCCACTCACACCCCCTGCAGCCTCTCTCTAAGCAGTTAAACATCTGTGAAGGCTCCAGAGGAGCCCCGCCTCGAAGTGGTGATGAAAGAAAAGGGTCCGGGCAGTGCTGTCACCGAGCGGCCAGCCGGCGGCCACTGCAGCTGGGGTTGGGCCTGACTGCCCACCAGTGACCTGAGAGCTGCCCGTGTCCCTGAGCCGCGGTGTCCTCGGTCGCGAGGTGGCCGTCCCCAGGCGGTGGCGAGGTAGAGGAAGGGGGTGTGGCCCGGCTCCAGGTCCCTGGAGGACACTCGTCCTCTGCATGTTGGCAGGGATCCTCGTGCCCACACGAAGGGCCTCGAGTCACGTGCCCCGAGTGCAGGTGTGTCCGGGCAGGTGTCGGACAGCCGCACAGGGGGCCCAGACAGCTGTGTCCCGGCTGGGACCACGAAACACTGGCCTTGTTCCTGAGTAGGGGCCAAGAACAGACAGCCCCGAACCTGCCTGTCCCCAGTCCAGCTGGCAGCCCACCTCAAGAGCCCAGCTCAAGAGGGTCCAGGCTTGAGCACCCAGGGATGTGGGCAGGCCACCCCTGAGGGGAAGGAATGCGTCCCTGTGAGGAGTCAGGTCCTGACACCCACTGGCCAGGGGCCACCTGCTTGCCACCCCGCAGCTGGAGCCTACTCCATGGGGGGCAGGGCATCCTTCTGCTTGGCCTGGAGGGACAGGGCCTCAGCCCCCCTTGGTGGTGGCCTACAACATTGCTAGTTTGTAGAGCTGCTGACCGGAGCCCAGCCCACGGGCACAGCGACCACCAGAGTGTCCAGGCTGGCAGTCCCCTTCTTCCCCTGCCCCTATCACCTCGCCCTCTCCAGGACCCCAGACCTGGTGGCATCGAAGAAGAGACCCCGGTGTCCGATGGACCATGGCCAGTCCCTCTGGGCTGGGACACGCCATGTCAGCTTGGTCTGAGGCCCCACAGGGCCCTGACAGCAAGGCCCCAGCCTGGGCCAGTCTCCAGGTCAGGCCTAGCCCCCCAGCTTCATTGGGATGCACCCCCACATCCCGCAGTCTCTGCAGACCCAGGTACGAAGTGGGGTTCGTGCTGGAGCTGCTGCCATGAGGAGCGCTGCACCCCGGGCCGAGGACAGCCTGGACACCCCCAGGGTATCCTCCCATGCCAGGGCCTGGCCCAGCACCCTCCAGGGGAGAAGAGGGCCCCCTGGGGTTAGAAGTCAGGATTTGAACCTTCGAAACTGCTCACCTGGGCCAGCCCAGCCCCTGGGCGCCCTCGGGCCCTCCCCTCTGGAGCACAGGCCTGACTGCCCTCCAGTCAGAGCACCTTAGGTGAGTCCCCAGCCCCTGTCAGCTCGGCCTCCCCACCTGTAAATTGAGGTGCGGGTCCTCACATCTCAGGCCTTGAGACAGGAGGGTTTCAGATGGCTGCGTCACCAGAGATGGCCCTGCACAGGGCATCCCCACCCCTCCCTGCTGAGACCACTGAGCAGACACACCACAGGGGCTGTGTGCCAGGCAGCAAGAGTAGCAGTGTGTGGCTGCGTCTCCTGGTGGCTCCCCCGCCCCGGTGTCACAGCCCAGCTCCCTGCTGGGGCCCCAGAAGGGGAGGACAGCCCGCTGTCCACGGCTTCCACCTCCATGCGTCCTCTCCCTAGGTCTGGGGGTGGGGGGAAACACTGCCACTGTCCCAAGGACTTGTCTCCAGGTCCGGGAGCTAATTTCAGAGGGGAGAGGTTTCGACCCAACCCAGAAGCCTGGACTTCCGAATTCGCATACCCCTTGGAAGGGGCGAGACCAGGGATAGTCCCGCCCAGTGGCCCTGGGGCGGCCTCGGCCTCCTCTCCTCTCATGGGCACCATGGCCAGCCCCCAGCCACAGTTCAGCACCTGCATCAGCAAGCTGGCCTGCTGGCCTGGACTCAGCCCCAGCCTGCCTGTCCTCTGCCAGCCAGGCCCTGGGTCTGGGCCACCACTCCCTCCCCAGCGGCAGCATGCCCTGCCCCTCCAGGGGCCTCTGTCCACAGACCCACCCTGGTCCCCTCCCCACCCTGCCCTTCCTGGCATCCACAACACAAGTCCCCCGCCCCCTGGACCCCCCTGGGGTTTGGGCAGCCCTACCCCGCCCCGAGGCAGAGCGCACTATCGAGGCAGTGGGTGGGCATGGGGGCCGCTCGTGAGACGGGCCTGGCCATTTCTGCTGAGCTGCTGGGTCCCTCCAGGAAGTTCCAGCCATGGAGGAGGCAGCCTCTGGTCCTCACGAGCTGGGGTGCTGGAATGTCCCCCCAGGGACCAGCAGAGGAAAACCTGATGTGGTCCTCTGGGTGCCCAGGGACAGTATCTGGGCCTCCCTCCAGGCAGGGCCCCTCAGAGTCTGGGCTCTGGACAAGCCAGGCAGGACACTGAGGGCAGGTCCTGGGGCCAGGAGGCCAGATGGGGAGCCGGGGGTGGGGCAGCGGCCCTGCCCAGCCCAGGCCTCCCTCCCACTGCTGCCCAAGCATGCTTCGACCCAGTGGGGCCAAGTCCTCGGCCGTCTCCCCTCACCAGCCGGCGGCTGGACAGTCAGCTGGTCTTGGCTGCAGCCAGGCTGGCTGGTGGGCTGTGGGGAGGGGATGTTCTGGCTCAGACCAGCTGGTCCCACCCTGTGAGCCAAATATGGGCCCCGGGCTGCAGGGCAAGCTGCCTTGTGGGCACGGTGCCATCGGCCAGGGGAGGGGAGGCCCTGGGACCCCTGCCTTTGGCTTTCCGAGCCCATCTTGGGGAGCTGAGGGAGAGGGGGCGTTGGCGGCATGGAGCCCTTTTCATTTTCCTGCGTGTCCTAGCACTTGTCATGCTAGATGGATGGTGGCAGCTTCTGGGGACATTATTACTCCAGTACTCCCACATGACAAAACCAAGGCCACCTGGCCAGGAGGAGGGTCCCACCCGCCTGACAGGAGCCCCTCCAACTTCACAGCCTCTTAGTGCCCCTGTTCGCAGACCTGGGACCCCAGCGCACAGCAGTTTCTCTAGCCTCAGCCCCCAAACCAGGAGACAGGCGGTGTCCTTCGCTGTGCCTCCTCAGGAGGGCGCTTAACGCCGCTCCCTCTGACGGCTCCTGCACATCTCGAGCTTCAGAAAGAGACCGGGGAACCAGCAGTTGGCGTAATGGCTATGTCGCTGGACTCCCATGTAGTCAACCGCGGTTCAATTCCTGGACCCAGTGGCTTAAACTCACACCGGGCACGTGCGTATGCGTGCCCAAGATCCCGAGAGGAGAATGGAGAAGGGATTGCTGCATGGCTATTCCCCTGGGGGGTGATTTCTCGCTTTCTGTGTCTCTGTCTCTCTCTGTCTCTCTGGCCAGCGCAAGCGCCCAATAAGAAAAAATCTGTCCAAAAAAGAAAGAAAGAAAGAGATCCGAGCCGGCAGCACCGTGTGGCAGCCCTGCCTGGTGGCTACGGGCCTGGCTTGAGCTGCCACCTGGCCCGGATGGGCAAGGCGCCTCAACCTCCCTTCCTGCGGATCACTGCCTCTCCAGGTGCACGGCTCGCCCGCCCCAGCGCTGTGAGGGCACCTCCCTGACATCCCTGAGCAGTCTGACTGCATTTTCTTGGTGCTGGAAGCACAGGCCCGGCTGTGACACAGTGTGACAGCTGGCACAGGGCCCTCCTCTGGCCGGCCAGCACCACCACAATGAGCAGCCAGCACCCGGCCTAGCGGGGCCTCCCCCGCGAGTGCATGGCCGCCCACAGGACGGGCTCTGGCTGCCTACAGACTCGGCGGTGCTGTGGCTGGGTCTGCTTCTGCGGAGCCCAGGTTTGGGGCTCGGGCCACGGGTGCAGGTGCACCGCTGATGGGGCCGACGTCTGTGGCAGTGTGCAGGGGCCAGAGGTCGTGCACAGGCCTGGGCACTTCGCAAGGGCCCTCATGCCTGGTCCCACCGAACCTGGCTCCGCCTGGGATGAAGGTCCAGCCCAGAGGCCACGTGCCAGTGACCAAGCAGCAGTCCCTGAGGGAGGGCTTTAGGCGCCATGAAAGCAGGACCTCAAGGCTGGGTGGGGCCAGAGCGGGCACGTGTTCCAAGGCCGGGAGGCAGAGGGGCGTGCAGCGGGCCTACAGACTGCCAGTCCAAGAGCACTGCCCAGTTCGGGCCACTGCCCTGCCCCAATCCCATCCAGGCAGGAAGCCCCTGAGGACACTGCCACCTTCGCGGGAGATGAAAACGAAGGAGGTCCGACCCTGAGCTCAGAGCATAGACCTGGGACGGAGCACCTGCTGTCGTGCCCTCGCTGGCTCCCACCCAGGGACCCTCATGACCTGCCCTGCCCCCTTCCTGCCCTCAGAGTGGTCATCCTAGAAGACACCCATCCCCACCGCCCCGCCCTTGGTGCACGCCTGTTTCACGTTCAGGCCACGGGTGCAGGATTGCCCCTGAAAGGCCTCCCCAACGCCCCTCAGTGGACGGGCCCCCGCTCTTTCCCACACAGGGAGATGTGGATCGTCTGAACCTCAACCTGCTGACCAGGCCAGTGCCTGCTGGAGGCAGGGCTGGGCTGAGCGGTGGCCAGAAAGCCTGCGTCCTTCCCTCTGTCCTGTCCCCAGAGGGCCCAAGCAGGGCCCAAGTGACATGGGGCAGGTGAGGACTGCCTCGCACGAGGATGGCCACCACACAGTCCTCGCTTCTCCCTCCCGTCTGCATCTGGGCAGCGCGTGTCCAGTGTGTTTTCAAGCCCCTGGGTCCAGGACTCGACTGCACATTCAGCCCCGTGGGTGGATCCAGCCGCCTTACCCATCAGGCGTGGCTGGCCCCAGAAAGGCCTCTCCCAGACCGAGGTTGCCCGGGGCAGCATGAGCCAATGGGCACCGCTGGCCCAGTGGGAGAGCCAGGCTTGAGCCGAGGGTAGGAGGAAGAAGGCGCGATGGACACTTGTACCGACCACCCAGGATGGCCACACAGAGGTCAGCGCACGGCGCCAGAGGGGGCCCCGGCCAGGGCGGCTCAGCCTGACCTCCCCTCCGTGAAGTGGCTGTGAGAGGTTTGGAGGTCCACACTGGGCTGGGGGCCGGATCCCAGCCCTGGTCGGGACGGCACCAGTGGCCAGGTTGAGACTCTGTCCTCCAGCCCTGGCTGGGCGGCCCGGAGAGGGCCAGCCACCTCTAGGCCCT
>NW_006204331.1:536120-537935 GCF_000334495.1 Tupaia belangeri chinensis
TGGGCGGCCAGGAGAGGCCCAGCCACTTCTAGGCCCTGCCCTGCAGCCCACCAGCTCTCATCCACACATTTGAGAGTTGGCCGGAAAGATCTGACTGCCCCTCCCCGCCGCGCCCCTCCCCACAGCACCCCGCCCCACCCTGCCCCACCCCGCCGCGCCCTTCCTGGCTGACCAGGACCCGGCAGGTCCCACTGCGTGTTGTAAGTATTTGCTGCTCCCAGGGCACCCTGACCCACTGGAGGACAGCCATGGCCGCCAGGGCTCAAGGGATTCCTAGGGGAGGGGACTTCCTCAGAGCCTGCAGGCAGACCAGCGGGCTCCTTCCTACCCCGCCCCACCCTGCCCCACCCCGCCGCGCCCTTCCTGGCTGACCAGGACCCGGCAGGTCCCACTGCGTGTTGTAAGTATTTGCTGCTCCCAGGGCACCCTGACCCACTGGAGGACAGCCATGGCCGCCAGGGCTCAAGGGATTCCTAGGGGAGGGGACTTCCTCAGAGCCTGCAGGCAGACCAGCGGGCTCCTTCCTGGGTGCTCACTCATCTGCCTCCTGCCCCTCAGGCCCATCCAAACCCGCTCCTGCCTACGCTCCTGCCTACAGAGCCACCTCCGCAGGGGCGGCACTGCACCTCCTGGCTCCGGCAACTGCTGCCCCTGCAGAGGGCCCGAGACTGAGCCCACAGTGAGGGCTGTGGGCTCATCATCTCCCACAGGCCCTGGGAGCAGGGGGCCAGGCAGCCGACCGTGGCTGGGCTCTGCTGCAGAGACGCTTCACCCAGAGACGCCCAAGGCTGTGCTTGCTGGACGCAGACTCTCAGGGGGAGGCCTGCAGGAGGGGGCGTCCCCAGACCAGGTCAGGCGCCCTCCCCGGTTCCCTCACCTCTGTGCCCCAGAGACAGTGCCCATTGGGAGTGGCCTCTCAGCAGTGCGTGAGCAGTCCCCGGTCCCAGCATGGCCAGAGGCTGGACAGGGCCCCCTCCTCTGGAGCCAGGACACTCCTGCACCCTGTCCGGAGCTGGCCCAGCCCGGGTCCTTCCTCCACCTGCCTGGTTCTGGGACAGATAGCAGTGGGCACTGCAGGCCCAGCCCCGGGTGGCTGTTCTGGCCTCCCTGTGGCCACAGAACGCAGCTTCAAAAGCAAGTTCAGATGACAGAGTGTCTATTTATAAAGCAGAAAGGAGCCAGCTCCAAGGCAGAGCACTGCCCAGTACCCACCAGCCCACAGACACCCCATAGCCCTGTACTCCCCCACCTCCTGCACCCCACCAACCCTGCAGCCCAGCCCTGCAGCCCAGCCCCTGCACCTCCCTCCCACACCTCCGCCCCCTACACCCCAGCCATGCATTCCACATCAGCCTCTGCCCAGGCTCTGGCTGAGCCCTGGCCCCACACCTGGGGTCTCCGTCACTGCCAGGAGCGGGTGACCAACTGCCATGTTCAGGAAAGAGGCACCCCAGGCCACTCGTTTCCCTCTGTCCCTGTTCCTTTTCATTTATTTTTAATTCCATGGGTAAGTCATGAATACCCTTTCCTTGGAAAAGAGGTCAGACGATCTGGATAAAAGGGAGACGCTTGCCTGCCCCGAGGGCCGAGTGGTCAGGACAGGCTCTCTGGGTGTCCCCATACTCATTCCCCTGGCAGGGATGGGACAAAGGGCCTCTCCCCCTCTCTCCCTCTCCCCCTCTCTCTCTCTCTTGCTCTCTCCCTCCCCCTCTCTCCTTCTCTCCCTCTCCCCCTCTTCCTCTCCCCCTCTCCCTCTCCCCCTTTCCCTCTCTCCCTCTCCCTCTCCCCCCCCCCCCCCCCCCCCCCCTCCCTCTC
>NW_006204331.1:538017-542227 GCF_000334495.1 Tupaia belangeri chinensis
CCCTCTCCCCCTCTCTCCCTCTCTCTCTCTCTCCCTCTCCCTCTCCCCCTCTCTCCCTCCACAAGAGGCGCTGTCCTCTGGGTCAACAGGGTTACTGCCCAGCACGGCCAGGTGGGGCAGCTCCCCAGGAAGAGAGGTTCCCTTTTTGCCCTTGACCAGGAATTAGAGCCCAGGTGAGGGTAAGAAGCATCTCAGGTTCTGGGAGACCCCTCTGCACTCAGCCCCCTGGGTCACAGTCCCAAAGCTGAGGGTGCCTGCTGAGGATGCTTCCATCCAGCCCAGCACCCAACCATACCCTGCCTCACTGCCAAAGACTGTGAAGGAAGTATTCCCTTTCCAGCTGCCACCACTGAGGCTGGACTTGGAACAGTGAAGGCGGAGAGTGCCAAATCATTTGGGCCCAAACTCCCAAAGTCTGCCAGAAAAGGTGCAGCCCTCTTATCTGGGTGGGTTCTGGGAAAGGACAGGGTCCAGCTCCGGCCCTTTCAGCTGGGGCCACAGGGAAGACCCCAAGACCATCAGCATATCCAGCCTCTAAGTAGAAGGGTGCGCATGGCACCCAGCCTTGGCCACTGGGCTGACAGCAGAGCCAAGTGCAAGGCCTGTGTGTGGCTGGGTGTTACTGCTCCAGGGCTGACCAGTCTCCAGGTCCCACTTTGGCCTGGGCTGGGTGAGCACACTGCAGGGCCCTGTTCTCTCTGCACAAAGCCAGAGACAGCAGACTAGGGCCTCTCTTAGATGCCTGGGCTGCTTGAGAACACAGCTCTGGTGGGAGCTCCCAGTCCTGGCAGATGCCCAAGGCTGGGTACCTTCGCCAAGGCAGACACAGGTGTCCAGGAAAGATAATCAGCTCCTGGCCTGGCTCCAGTCCTTCAATGCCAAGGAGAAATATAGCCGAAGAGACAGACCTGGCAGCTACAGAGCCTACTTGTGACGGTGTGGACAAGAAGGCTCTGTAAAATGCTACTGCTGCTGCTGATGGCAATAATGGAGGTGATGGCGGTGCTGATGGAGGTGATGGAGGTGATGGCGGTGCTGATGGAGGGGATGGAGGTGATGGAGGTGATGGCGGTGCTGATGGAGGGGATGGAGGTGATGGAGGTGATGGCGGTGCTGATGGAGGGGATGGAGGTGATGGAGGTGATGGCGGTGCTGATGGAGGGGATGGAGGTGATGGAGGTGATGGCGGTGCTGATGGAGGGGATGGAGGTGATGGAGGTGATGGCGGTGCTGATGGAGGGGATGGAGGTGATGGAGGTGATGGCGGTGCTGATGGAGGGGATGGAGGTGATGGAGGTGATGGCGGTGCTGATGGAGGGGATGGAGGTGATGGAGGTGATGGCGGTGCTGATGGAGGGGATGGAGGTGATGGAGGTGATGGCGGTGCTGATGGAGGGGATGGAGGTGATGGAGGTGATGGCGGTGCTGATGGAGGGGATGGAGGTGATGGAGGTGATGGCGGTGCTGATGGAGGGGATGGAGGTGATGGAGGTGATGGCGGTGCTGATGGAGGGGATGGAGGTGATGGAGGTGATGGCGGTGCTGATGGAGGGGATGGAGGTGATGGAGGTGATGGCGGTGCTGATGGAGGGGATGGAGGTGATGGAGGTGATGGCGGTGCTGATGGAGGGGATGGAGGTGATGGAGGTGATGGCGGTGCTGATGGAGGGGATGGAGGTGATGGAGGTGATGGCGGTGCTGATGGAGGGGATGGAGGTGATGGAGGTGATGGCGGTGCTGATGGAGGGGATGGAGGTGATGGAGGTGATGGCGGTGCTGATGGAGGGGATGGAGGTGATGGAGGTGATGGCGGTGCTGATGGAGGGGATGGAGGTGATGGAGGTGATGGCGGTGCTGATGGAGGGGATGGAGGTGATGGAGGTGATGGCGGTGCTGATGGAGGGGATGGAGGTGATGGAGGTGATGGCGGTGCTGATGGAGGGGATGGAGGTGATGGAGGTGATGGCGGTGCTGATGGAGGGGATGGAGGTGATGGAGGTGATGGCGGTGCTGATGGAGGGGATGGAGGTGATGGAGGTGATGGCGGTGCTGATGGAGGGGATGGAGGTGATGGAGGTGATGGCGGTGCTGATGGAGGGGATGGAGGTGATGGAGGTGATGGCGGTGCTGATGGAGGGGATGGAGGTGATGGAGGTGATGGCGGTGCTGATGGAGGGGATGGAGGTGATGGAGGTGATGGCGGTGCTGATGGAGGTGATGGAGGTGATGGTGGTGATGGCGGTGCTGATGGAGGTGCTGATGGAGGTGATGGTGGTACTGATGGAGGTGATGGTGGTGATGGCGGCAGTGCTGATGGAGGTGCTAATGGTGGTGGCAATGTTGGTACTGATGGAGGTGATGATGGCAGTGGTGATGGAGGTGATGATGGTGCTGATGATGGTGCTGGTGGAGGTGATGTACTGATGGAGGTGATGACGGTGGTGATGATGCACTGATGGAGGTGATGATGGTGCTGATGATGGTGCTGGTGGAGGTGATGGAGGTGATGATGTGCTGGTGGAGGTGATGATGGTGCTGATGGAGGTGATGGAGGTGATGATGGAAGTGATGTGGTGGTGGTGCTGATGGAGGTGATGACAGAGGTGATGATGGTGGGAGTGATGGTGGTGTTGATAGAGGTGATGGAGGCGATGATGGTGTTGCTGATGAAAGTGATGATGGCAGTGGTGATGGAGGTGATGACGGTGATGATGGTAGTGATGATGGTGATGTTGATGGAGGTGATGGAAGTGATGACAGTGATGATGGTGGTGGTGATGGTGGTGCTGATAGAGGTTATGAAGGTGA
Organism: Tupaia belangeri chinensis; assembly: GCF_000334495.1. Taxonomy (NCBI): domain Eukaryota; kingdom Metazoa; phylum Chordata; class Mammalia; order Scandentia; family Tupaiidae; genus Tupaia; species Tupaia belangeri. The sequence continues at coordinate 540,826 of NW_006204331.1, forward strand.
TAATGGTGGTGATGGAGGTGATGACGGAGGTGATGACAGTGATGATGGTAGTGCCGATGAAGGTGATGATGGTGGTGCTGATGGAGGTGATGATGATGGAGGTGATGAGAGTGATGATAGTGGTGATGATGATGATGACAGTGATGATGGTGGCGGTGATGGAGGTGATGATGGTGGTGATGATGGAGGTGGTAATGGTTGTGGTGATGGAGGTGATGATGATGGAGGTAATGAGAGTGATGATAGTGGTGATAATGATGATGATGACAGTGATGATGGTGGCGGTGATGGAGGTGATGATAGTGGTGATGATGGAGGTGATAATGGTGGTGGTGATGGAGGTGATGCTGATGGAGGTGATGCTGGAGGTGTTGCTGGTGATGATGAAGGTGATGATGGAAGTGAAACTGTGACTGAGGGGGTTATTGCCACCCAGGTCTCCCACAGAGCAGGTGAGAAGGCCTTGGCTAGAGAGTGGGGCTGGCACCTCACACAATTCTGTGCAGTATGCTAGCCCGCAGAACCAGCACTGCCCCTTGATATCAGCCACGACACCCGCCGTGATGGTCCTGCCCTGGCTGCTCGCTGAGACATAGGCCAGCCCTCAGGCAGTGGCTCCAGCACAGTGCCTGTCGCCAGGAAGGACCCCGGCATGGGGGACGCAGAAGGAGCCAGCCATGCTGGGCCTGGGCCCGTGGGTTCATGGGGACATCTGTCCAGCTCTGTATGGTGCTTGCATAGCATCCTGAGACAAGACGTGGCCACAGGAATGGCACCTAAGGCCCCACCAGAAGCCACCTCTGTGGGCGCCATGGTCTCAGATTTCCACAGCAGGAACCGTGAGCAGCCCATGCTGGTGCCCGTGCCAGCACCCAGGTGGCCGTTCCCGCAGCTTGTGCAGCGGCTGCACAGACCACGATGTGCCGCTCCTGCCTCTGCTTCTCCCAGCTGCCTCCGAATTCCTCAGGTTATGGAGGGAAAGTTCCTCGGGGGCCAGACTGGCCCTTCTGCCCCTGCCCGGCCCTGATTCTCTTCCCGCTGGGAGCAGGCTCGGCACACAGGGTGGGGCATCACTGGGGATTGTGGGCCGCACGCCCAAGGCCTCCGGTTTCACTTCCGTCATCACCTCCATCAGCACCAGCAACACCTCCATCAGCACCATCATCACCTCCATCACCACCACCCTCATCACCTCCATCAGCACCACCATCACCTCCATCACCACCCTCATTTCCTCCAGCAGCACCACCATCAGCACCTACATCGCCACCATCCTCATCACCTCCATCAACACCACCATCACCTCCATCAACACCACCATCATCACCTCCATCAGCACCACCATCACCTCCATCAGCACCACCATCACCTCCATCAGCACCCTCATCACCTCCATCAACAC
>NW_006204331.1:542670-543577 GCF_000334495.1 Tupaia belangeri chinensis
ATCACCTCCATCAGCACCATCATCACCTCCATCAGCACCACCATCACCTCCATCAGCACCACCATCACCTCCATCAGCACCCTCATCTCCTCCATCAACACCACCATCATCACCTCCATCAGCACCCTCATCTCCTCCATCACCACCACCATCATCTCCTCCATCGGCACCCTCATCTCCTCCATCAGCACCACCATCAGAACCATCACCTCCATCAGCACCCTCATCACTTCCATCAGCACCTCCATCAGCACCCCCACATGCCCCCAGCAGCCCCAATCTTCGCCTTTGAGGAAAGGGCCCAGGCTGGAGGTCTCAAGGCAGAGGTCACTCCCTGGGCGGGGCCTAGCTCGGAGTACCGGCGTGACACATGGGCAAGCCTCACTGCTGTAGGGTCCTCGTGGTACCCAGCAAAGATACCCCAGGCCCTGGCCTAGAGACAAGGAGGGATTCCGGGTCTGCCACCCCTGGACACAGCCTCGCAGCCTCGCAGTCCGGCTAGCAGTGAGGCCAGGGCCCACTCACAGACCCACTGCTGAGACCCTCCTCCCTGAGGGGTTCCCAGGGTGTGCTACTGTGCCCCCACACCTGTAGCCAATGGCGCTACTCCCGAGCACCGGGTCAGGGCCGCCGTGGAGCCAGCCAGGGCCCAGGGACCGGCCGGCTGGTGGCTCCGCTGGGCGACTTCAGCCATGGAGTGCAGACCCAGCAGGGTGACCCCGTGCCCACTGCAGAGCCGTCTGGTAGCTGCGGCCCTGAGGACCACACAGGAGCCCTTGCCACCTCACTGGCAGGGACCCTGGGGACTCGGTGTGATGCCCGGCCTCCAGCAGAGGCCTGTCTGGGCCACAGAGGCGTGTCCGACCCGACCTGAGGGGCCCGCCGGCCTCATCCCCGCCCCCCCACA
>NW_006204331.1:543661-552313 GCF_000334495.1 Tupaia belangeri chinensis
GCCCCCGACCTGGGGCGCCCGCCGGCCTCATCCCCGCACACCCACACAGCCGGCCAGTCAGGCAGGCTTGACCTGGCTTCGCTGAGGGTTCTGAAGAAAGCAGCCGCTGAGAGGGAGCGGAGGCCCCTCCACCATGCCCGCCCCCTGTTCTGGGAACTCACCCAGCTCTGTCACCCCGGCCAGACCCTCTGGAGCCCTCCCCCCAGTAACCCTTATGGTTTCCATAGCAACCCACGTGTGCCTCTGCAGGTCCCAGTTCTCCCAGGGCGACCTGACCAGAATCCCTGAGAAGAGCAGGGCGGAGTTGGGGAGCCCACCGCAGTGCGCCCCGCCAGCCCGTGTGGGCACCTTCCCCTGTGACCGCCCACGTCCCCAGTTCACTCTGAAGCCAGAGTCCCGTTCTCTGGTAGACAGGGACACTGATCCCAGAGTGCAGGCGCCCTCCCTTCAGCCCCCATGAGCGGGCTGGGCCACTCCCAGGAGGATACGGCCTGCAGACGAGAGGACCAGGCCGAGGCCCGTCCCAGGACAAAGGTGGCTGCTGCCCCTCTGGATGGAGGTGCCCCTCAGACACTGGGCTCTGCCCGCAGCCCAGCCCGGAGGTTGGGGACCACGGCGCTCTGTCCCGTTGGGTCGAGCCTGGGTGCTGAGATGCTGAGGGACCCTCAGCCGTGGCAGGCACTGTCTGGCGGGTGTGTCCCTCTCTAGGAGGGGCCTAGCCAGCGCTGGTGGGGTGACCATCGCAAAGGGTGAGCCTGGGTGCCCACCACTGTGGAGCTGCAGCCACGGGCACCCGCCTGCTCTCGTCCCAAGGCGTCTGTCCGGCTTGTCCTGCTCTAGGCACAGGCCGGACGCTTCCCTTCCCAGTCGGCAAAGCACTGCTCCGGCAAATCTCTCGGCTCCCAGGAGCAAGGGGGACGAGGGCCTTTCCGTATGCCCAGGCTGGCCTGCCCATCACCAGGGGTGCAGCCACCTTCCAGCCACACTCAGAGTGTGACAGGGAGGCCCCCCTGGCACCTCAGAGCTTTCAGGAGTCTTCGTGGTAGGTCACAGGGCCTGGGCAGGGACCTGCAAGCCAGCTGCAGGGGAGGCCACTGGGAGGAGCTGGAGGGGCTTTGCTGAAAGCCCACTTCCCCGGGGCGTGGGTCGAGCGACCCGTGGTGCTAACTCCAGGTGCTCAGGGAGGCGTGACCCGAGGTCACCCTACCAGAGCGAGAGCCGTCTGCACACAGGGCCCTCTGGCCTTCAAACACTGCTTCCACGTGATTCTTGTCTAAAGGTCTTGTCCTACCTCAGCCCCGGGCATGCTCCTCACCAGGCCGTCCGCTCTGTGACACTCGGAGCTCATGCACGGCGGACAATCCAGAGGGCCTGGGAGCAGATGTCGAGTGCTCCTACAGCTTCAGTGTTCAGAGAGGGAGAAGCGTGCGGATGCTCCCAGCCCAACGCCGCTGCACCCTCTGCACCCTCAGTCCTGTCTAGTGCAGGAGACATGAGGCTGACGTCACCAGGACAGGAGTGCCTGAGAGTGAAGGGACACCCCACACAGCCTGTGCCCATGGGAGGAGGTCCCAGGAGGCTACGTGCCACCAAGCGGCATCTGGGGCCTGTGAACAACCGAGGACAATGCTCACCTTCCACCAGACCAGCCCCTCCCTCAGGACCAGTCCGGGCCACCCGTGTGCCCGCCTGTGGTGTGTGACTGGGACACGGCTATTCTTGCCTGAGGGTCTCTTCCCACCGACGGAGGTGGGCTAGAACGCCGTGCAGGCAGCCAGCTGGGGTCCGCCCCACTCCTCGGATGCCCTCACTCATCAGAGGAGGGGACAGGTGGGTGTCCGGAGGGGAGCTCCCGCCACGCGCTCCAGTTCAGAGACATGACACTCACTCTGGGCTCTCCACTTCCTGCGTGACTTGGTAGCACCTGTCGCCCACCGGCTCCCTCCTACCCCAGGCTGCACTGGAGCCCCTCAGCCTGGTCTGCTCTGCGGGCCCCACCTGCCTTCTAGCCGTGCGTGAGGGCCAGCTGGAGTACCTCCTGGACAGAGGGGACCAGGGCCTTCAGGCAGCTGAGGCCGGCCTGGAAGCATGTCGTGGCTCCAGGGAAGGACAGAGGGCAGATCCCTGAGGCCCAGGATGGCCAGCTTGTCCCTCAGCTGCTCAACACTGAAGCCGAAATCAGCTTCAGGCCGGGGAGAAGACAGACTCGCCACTACAAGGTGGACCTACTGCAAGGCCCCCAGCTGGTCCCTCTGCAAGGAGGTGGGAGCACAGCCACAGGCATTAGACCCAGCGGGGCGAGTGAGCGAGCTGGGAGGGCCACGACCCAGGAGCAGGTGCTCCTGCAGCGCCACCTGCTGGAAATTTCTGGGAGCATCTGTGCACCAGCAGGTGGTGCCTGGCGTGGCAGCCACGGTTTGGGGACGGGCCTGCAGTCCTGAGTCCAGTACCGACATGGACAGTAGTCTCCAGTTCTGCAGGACGGCCGACCCTCCCCAATGTGAGAAACTTGTCCAGACCATGCTGGGAAGGATGTCGGCCTATGGGGTGCCGGGGCCGTTGGAGGGAGGGGCGTCCCAGCCTTGTCCCTCCAGGCCTGGCCCTATCCTGGGTGGGCTCTGAGAGCCAGCATCAGGGCAGAGGACCTGGGAGGCCCGGGGTCTTCTCTACCCACGCTGACCCGGGGAAGCACTGCGGGCCCAGAGTCCAGCTAAGTGGCGCCCAGGCCCCGTGCCTGTGAGGGGTTCCAGGTCCCTGGAGCCCCGCCCACACACTGCCGAAGCTGTCCCAACCTGGCTCTCCCGCAGCTGTTCTCCAGCCCCAACCTGCCCTCGCCGTCCCTGGGGGCTGCACCCTAGAGGGTCTGGCAGCCAGAGCGCCCCCTGCCCGGGACGTCGCAGGGCCCACTGAGGGTTGGGCCTCGCTCCCCCTGCACCAGTGGCGGGGTGTCCGTGCCGGCCTGCGGTCCTCAGCCCTCTCTCTGCTGTCGTCTTGTCTCAACTTGCCGCAGGCACATGCACTGACCTGCAACAGGGAGGCGGCATGAAGGCACCCGAGACGGCGGCCAGGCCACAGTCCTTTCTCCACTCTCCTCTCGGGACTTTGGGGACACACGGACAAGCCTAAGCTGCTTCTACAGCCTCTGGGTCCTGGACTCGAACTGCAGTCAGCCACGCGGGAGCCACTGTGCCTTAATCTCCTGGGCCGCTGGCCCTCAGTTGCCTTTTTTTTTTTTTTTTTTTTTTGGAGAGGTTTTTGGTATAGGGCGCGTGCGCTTGCCAGAAAGACAGAGAAACAGAGAGAGACAGAGAGACAGAAAGCAAGAAATCACCCCCCAGGGGGGATGACCACACCACAATCCCTTCTTCTCCATTCTCCTCTCGGGATCTTGGGCACGCACGCACACGCACCTGGCGTGAGTTTAAGCTGCTGGGTCCAGGACTTGAACCGCGGTCAGCTACATGGGAGTCCAGCGACATGGCCATTACCCTAACTGCTGTTCCCTCAGTTGGCTTTTTTAAAAAGACACACAAACCAGCCACCATGTCTTGCTGCCCGGAGAATGTAAGTTCTCTCATCCTCAGCAAAGCGCCCTTCAGGTCTCTGGCAAGGCAGCGCCCAGCCCATGTTGGGCTGAACTGTGCGGGGCGGGGGCGGGGGGCAAGCCCAGACCTCAGGGCCTTGGTTCCCAGGGCTCCCGGCCTCAGGCCTGCCCTGCACGGGGAGTTGCCCTCCCCTCCTGCTCACTTCTTCTCACTGTTTCGTTTCGGTCTGAAGCCACCTCCAATGAAGAGGTGCCCACAGGATCAGAATGAGGATGCACCCTCATCCCCTCCCCCTGTGGCCGCCTTCCAGGGGTCTGGACACAGGAGGCACCCCTGGGCCCCAGGGCAGCAGGCACGCACCCCACAGTCGGGGAGCAGAGCTGGATTGGGCTGGGCCTAGGAACCGCTGGGCAGCCACAGGTTAGGTGCTGTCTGTACCCCGGCCCTGACCCAGGTCCCAGAACACAGGGCACTGGGCTCTTCAGCCTAGATGTGGGAGCTCTGCTTGTCCCTCAGGCATCATTCCCACAAGCCACCAAGAGCAGGACCCACAGCACAGGGCCCAGAGAGCTAGGCCTCCCGGCTGGGCCTGCCCTTCCCCCAGAGACAGAGGACACGCCCGAGGGCGCTGGCAGAGGACGTGGACGGTGCACTGGAGCCTCGGCACACCTCCCAGCCCCTTCCAGGGCTCAGGCGTGGACCTGACCTTCAGCGCCAAGGTGACCCGACTCCCGTCTGTTCCTGCCGCTGACCTGGGGTGTGCTGGAAGCCCACTGGCCCACGTCAGCCCCTGGGGCCCCGAGCAGCCAGTCTCCCGAGGCTGAGTCACAGGCACCGTCACACAGAGACCAGTTCCCAGGACACCCCTGTGCCCTGGAAGCCCGAGGGTAGTCACAGGGTCAGAACTCCATGGGAGGCCAGGCCCAGCGCCGTGTGGGGACAGCCCGGCTTGGCCAGCACGGGAGCAGCGCCCAGCGGCAGGGGCTAGGGCAGCAGCTACAGCCTGCACCAAGGCCCTCTTGCTCTGGGTCCCGCCCATGGTCGTGCATGGAGAAATGCAGCTTCCTGCCGATCACATCGTAGGGGACTCCTCTGGCTCCCGACTCCTGCAGCCGACAGCTCCCCACCACTTCCTACTTGGCCCGCCTGGTCACTGCCCTGTCACCCCGTCAGGCACCTTGAGCAGAGCCGTGTTAGGAGGCAGGTGTGCTTGGATGGTGCTCAGAGAAGGCCTGTGGGCCGCAGGTGGCTTTGCGGAGGCCAGACCACGCGACTGCTCCAGGCAGGGGGGGACCCCTGTGCTTGGCCTGCCTGGTGTGCCCAGTGCTCTCAAGGCACCCGAGGGGTCCGGGTCGATGTGCCAGGCAGGCTGGACCAGACTGAAGGACCAGCCTCCCACCTCCAGGGATGGCCCCCAGGGAGGGCACAGGGGGCTTGCAGAGCCAGGTGAGGGGGTGCAAGGTGGGTGTGTTTCCCCAAAACAGTGTAGGAGAGCTGTTCTATGGAGGTTGGCTTCAAGCACAAGCCATGGGCCAGCGAGGGATAGAGGCCTCCAGAAATGAGACAGGACGGAAGAAGGGAATGGCCAGACGGGGCCTCCTCCTGGTGGGGCCGCAGGGCAGTGTCCTCAGCCCCAGAGCAAGTGCGCACAGAGGGAGAGGGCAACCACGGTGCCCGGGTGGGGAGTGGCCTTGTCTGTCCCCTTGTGGGGGAGGGGATCGTCACCCGACAAGTCCGGAGGGATCAGGACAGGGTTGCAAAGGGTGCACTGGGGACCGTGGGGCTCTGAGCGGGACTGGGGATGCCTGCCCCGTCCGGCTGTTGGGAACGGTCTCATCCCCGCCATCAAGCAGAGGGTGCTTCGTTGCCCAGCCCTAGGGCCTCGCCAGCACCTTTGGCCGTGAGGTGATCTCGAGGCCTTGCAGGACTGGGGTTGCCAGAGAGGCGTGCTCTACATGGGCGCTGACCGTCATCCCCACCTCGCCGGTGCCACCGTGTCACTAGCAAGCCTGCAGATGTCCACCCCACACGACGGGTGCCCAAGGTGGCTGAGTGGGCAGCTGGGGTCTGGGCTCTGTGAACAGAGGCTGCTGGGGCCACAGGCCGGGGCGTCATGGCACATCAAAGGAGCATCCCAGTGGGGTGCAGCAGTAGCAGGACCCGCTGCCCTGAGATGGACACCAGGCAACACGGACCCTGACAGTCCTGGTGGACTTCTGGACGGAGGGGATGGAGCTGGGGGTCAGGGCATTAGGCGGAAGGTGGAGGAGAGGGGCTGCACAGACGCAGCTGCAGGGGCCGGTGAGATGTTGCCTTGAGTGTCCCCGACAGCTGCTCTGCACACGCGTGGGGGCAAGTCCCCAAAGCCAAGAAAGGACCCGAAAGGGACCAGAGAGGGCAGCTCAGACCCGGCCAGCTGGAGCCCTAGTCGCCCACGTAACACAGCGAGGGTCAGAAACGGTCGCAGGAGTACAGCCACACCTGTGACAGGGGTCGCTGTGGGCTACAATTCAGTTTGAGGGAACTAAGCAAAAATTACAGGCATGCCAAGAAATGGAAAACGAAACCCAAAATTCCATCGACTGAAACGGATCCCAAACTGACAAAGATGTAGAATCAGGAGACAGATATGCATACAATATTTTTATTATATAAATTCAGACAGTGAAAAAGAGACGTGGAAATACATTAAAGCCACTAATCTAACTTTTACAGATGAAAATGAAAATGCCTGAGATTTCTAGGTGCACCAGGTGGGAGCAATGGCAGAGCAGACCCTGAGGAAGGGAAGACAGATAGGTTGGCAGCATCACAGCAGAAACCCTGACAACGAACCCAGAGGAAAGAGAGGCTGGTTAAGGCGGCTGGACCCCACCAGCCAGCTGCATGACTCAAGTCCCAGACCCAGAGGCTTAAACACGCCAGTTGCGTGTGCACGCGTGCCTAGGATCCTGAGAGGAAAATGGAGAAGGGATTGCTGCTTGGCCATCTCCCCCGGGGGGGCGATTTCTCACTTTCTGTCTGTCTCTCTGTCTCTCTCTGTCTTTCTAGCGAGCACACATGCCCTACAGCAAAAACATCTCCCCCCCCAAAAAAAAAAAATCAATGACACACAAGATAATGTGCAGAGGCTTAATACTGCACACTTGTGATTCCGAAAGGGGAAGAGACAGAAGGAGGGAAGGCATGCTGGGTGCACAGGAAGAAAGGGTTCCAGCAGATCTCTCCCCGGGAACATGGAACGTGGGCATCCATGCGACGGTACTGAGGTTGGCCTACGCTGTGCCAAGGAAGGGACCCTCTCAACCCAAGGCAAGACTTTCAGACTCAGCCCAACGCAAAGCGCTGGGAAGACCGTCATCCCAGCCCTTACTATTATGGGAAAGCTGGAAAACTCACCCACAACCACCACCTTAAAAGTCCATCAGAGGGACTGGCCGTTGGTATAATGTCGCTGAACTCCCATGTAGCTGACCGCGGTTCGAGTCCCAGACCTGGTGGCTTAAACTCACGCCAGGCACATGTGCTTGCGTGCCCAAGATCCCGAGAGGAAAATGGAGAAGGGATTGTGTCATGGCCATCCCCCCAGGGGGTGATCTCTCGCTTTCTGTCTCTCTGTCTCTCTCTGTCTTTCTGGTGAGCGCACTCACCCTATAGCAAAAACCTCTCATAAAACAGAAGGGCTGGGGCCAGTTCCGGGGCAGTGCTGTGTGTGGTGGGGCAGTGGGGCAGGTCTTGCTCACCACCCCCCAACCCAGGCTCTCAGCAACCCCACCCCACCCCGAGGGGGCAGCCCAGACCCAAGTGTGCAGTCCCTAGCTTCAGGCTGGCATCTGTCTGCAGTGCCAGTCTGCTGCCCTAGGCATGCTCGGCAGGACCCAGGAGACAGCAGCAGGCCTCAGGAAGGACAGCGGGTGCCGGGACGTGGGGCCGCGGGGGCTCAGTGGGCGCCGCAGGACCACGCACATCCTGTCCCGAGCCCCAGACCCAACCTAAACAGAGCTGACAGGCACCCTCATGAGAGCACAGAGAATGGAGTGGCCGACGTCACCACAGACAGGTGACCTTAGTCACAGCCAGTCGGGGGAATTCCAAGCGGCAGCACTGGATTCAGGCAGCAGTGTGGACGTGCCCGAAGTCACATGCTGGAATCTCGTGGGCCCAGACTTAATCGTCTGCAGGTGAATGACAGGACTCCGGGGGCGGGGTCAGGATGGTCCTCCAGGTGGCACGGAGTCCTGGCTGAGTCCTGGCACTCTCCAAGGACAGCAGCCGTGGGCACAGGCGGACTTGTGCCTGCTCTGCTCCCACGCGTGTCGGTGAGGCCTTGACCTTGCGACCCTCAGAGCACTCACAGCAAGACCCTCACGGCACAAGACCCGTGGCCAGGGCCCCCAGCTGTGAGCCACATGTGCTCTCTGGAGGGACGGGAAGGGAGGTGGGCAAGCACCCTCGGCACAGCTCTGCCACAGCCACTCTCGCCCACCGTCCCTGGGGCACACGCACCTGCTGTGTGTCTCAAGCTGCTGAGCCCAGGTCTCGAACTGTGTGGCCGGCCTGCGGTGCCCGGCTCCCTGAGCCACCATGCCACCTCTGCTCTTGGTGGGCCACCGGTGTGGTGTCTGACAGGGAGGGGAGCTGTGACCTGCCAGGCCAGTGGCCAAAGTGGGACAGCAGCCCGGATGGGGCAGGCTGGGCCATCTCAGGCCCCAGAGCTCTGCCCTGGCAGCCGACAGCGGTCAGTGGTGGGGGAGGCCATGTGCGCTCATGACTGGGCGGCCAGGAGGGTGCGGTCTCCATGCCAGTGGTGGGGTGGGGCGCAAACCTGTGTCAGTGCCAACGTGGGACCGGCCCACGGTGACCGTCGGCAGCTCTGAGTTAATGGGTCTCCAGCTCTGAGAGCCGCTGAACTGTCTTCTGCTCATAGGCCGGGCAGGGGCCGGGCAGGGGCTGACAGAGTGCTTCCTGTGTGGAGGGGGCACCCCAGCAGGCCAGTGCCAGTCCAGGGACATCATCTGTGTGCCCTCTGGGAAGAGGCACAGGGGGCTGAGGGCCTTACTGCTGAGACAGGGCAGGAGCCAACGAGATGCGAAAAGCGTCAGGGGCC
>NW_006204331.1:552654-553799 GCF_000334495.1 Tupaia belangeri chinensis
GGGGCGCCAGCCAACAAGATGCAACACCCTGCAGGGGCCAGGCCAGAGATGGCGCTCACAGAGGGACTGCCAGCCAGCTCCGGAGTCCACGGCCTGGGCAGACAGCTGAGCGTGAGGATGGGCCACCAGCCCCAGGACAGGAGCTGGGCTGCGGGAAGGGCTGGGTCTCTGCCTCTGCCCAGGAGCCTGGGGACTGAGCTGCCCAGACAGAACCCTGGCAGGTGTGAGAACGAGGCCATCTGAGGGCCTTGGACAGGCCGGAGCAGACAGACTGAGAGATCCCCGCCCTGAGCTGCCAGCATCGACCAGGCAGGTGACCTCTGAGGGTGACAGACTGCAGCCAGGGCCACCCCGTAAGCAGAGGGGTCTGTGTGTTCCCTTGCAGCCCCAGAGCATGGCCACGCCTCCTCCCCAGCCTCCGGGCACCTAGGGGACATGAGCAGGCGTCCCACAGAGGACACTCCAGGCCTGCCAGTGACCACGGCCTCAGTTTCATCCCCGCCCCAGCGACCTAGCACAGTCCTGTCTCCTGGCCAGTTTCTAGCTCATTTTTAAATTGAAAAAGAAATTATGGTTTTGCATTTTACAAAAGCAGAAACAGCTGCAACTGGGTAGGGTCCCTAGGACTCAGCACTCACCCACCGCCGGTCCCTAGCTTTAGTGCCCAGGCCCAGAGACAGCAGATGATCTGGCCCCCGCTGGAGGGGAGGGACTCCTAGGACCCCACCAAGTGGCGGCCAGGGCAGCAGCCCAGACGCTCAGGACCTAGTAGGGGGCAGAGGGACTGAGGTGGAGGCAGACTGGAAGGACAAGGAAGACTTCAGGGGAGACTGGTGGGTGTGCGTGAGGGTGCCAGCGCTGGAGGACCTCACGAAGGCCCTGTGTGCAGAGCGAAGGGGCCTGTGGACGGGGCCACGGAAGGCTTCAGAGCAGGGTGGGGCTGCGGACCGAGGGGCCAACTGGTGGCTCCGCCTGCTGTCCTGTGCTGCACCCACCGACAGCGCGGCCCCTTCCCCACGACTGCGCGGCTTCTCTGCTGTTCCTTGTACTTCTCACGCTGCGTGTGAGCCACTGTGTGTTCTAGTAAAGCTCTGCCCCGCAGAGGCCCCCCGGGCCTCCTCCCCTGAGAGACTTTCCCACACCCC
>NW_006204331.1:554130-566973 GCF_000334495.1 Tupaia belangeri chinensis
GAGAGCTTTCCCCCCCCCCCCACCCCCCCCCCCTGCCAGGACAGCTGTGCTCTAGGAGCCACTGGACCTGGGCCGGGACGCTGGGCATCCACTGCCCAGGCCTCGCCCTGCCGGCCTCGTTAGGGGTCTGGGGGGGCCGGGATGAGCCCCAGCAGACAGTGGCCGAGTGCTGCCTCCCTGGACTGTGTACAGCCCAGGCTGGGGGGAGGCCCAGGTACGTCCCTCTCACGTGCCCGGAAAGGCACCTCAGGTCTGCGGGTGCTCCTGCTTCCACTTCGGGGCGGAGCCGGATCTGACAGCGTCCCAGGCACAGCTCTGGCAGCAGGTGATAGCGTCGGGCCAGGATCCAGAAGGCAGCGCAGTGGCCCTGCGCTGGGGAGGCGGGACTGCTTTTGCTGGAGGGGGCTAGACCCTGGGAGGCGGGGTCAGTGGCCGTGCCCCTCGGATGCACCCAGCACCAGGCCTTCCTCTGGGGCAAGGCAGGGGCCTGGGCTTGGCCATGCAGGCCCGTGGGGTGCAGGGCTGGTGGGCGCTGAACTTTCTGTGCCCCCTCCCCCAGATGAGCACTGCCACCTGCTGGGCACTGTGGGCATGGCCGCTAGCTCTGGTGTTCTCCAGAGGGCCAGCAGGGGGGGCGGGGGCCTGGCAGGGCTCGTGTTGGCTCTCTGGCCACCTCTGGACGTGCTACCCCGAGCTCTCCTCCAGCCCCTGCTGCGTATCTGTCCTGCCACCGCACTGACCATCGCCCCTGGGCCCTGGAGGTGCTGGGGACCTGTGCCTCGCAGGTGAGTGCCCAGCAGTCTCCGGGCACAGGGTTGCGGCGAGCAGGGCAGCCTGCTGTGTGGACACGTGCTCAGGGCGGGACGTGGCGGACCCTGACAGAGGGCGCCCAGCGCCAGCACTGCAGCTGGTCAGTGGCTCTCATTCTCCAGGGGACCCTGGAGCGTGGCTGGGTAAGAGGCAGGAGACAGGTGGGCGCATGGCGGGCAGGCGCGTGGCGGGCAGGTAGGCCTGTGGGGAGCAGAGACTGTCGCAAGGCTGCAGGAACCTCCTCTGAAGCCAGAGCCCTAGTGTCCCAGCCTACAGACCTCCAGGCTCACGGCTGCCCAGAGGAGGGGTCTCCAGGGCCCCCCAGCTCAGCCTGCAGCAGCCCCACACCACCATCCCAGGGCCAGGGACCCAGCTGGTGGGGTTGGGGCAGCACACTGACAGCCCTGAGGCTGCCGACCCGGCCTGGCCTGGCCAGGCTCTGGGGTGGGCAGTCCAGGTGCACATACTCCACGGGCCCCAGTGTCCTGGGTGGGCTGGCCATGGTGGCTCTAGGACAGCACAGGAAGTAAGGGCTGGCTTATGCAGAGCTAGGGTGGGGGGTCCGGCATGCCGGGAGCCACAGAGCCTTTATCTGGGGGCAGGCCGTGCCCAGACCCCTCTGCTGTGGCTGTGGCTGGCTGGCAAGCCCCACAGTATGCAGGTCTGAGCGGGAGGCACCAGGGCTACCAGAGGCCCCAGCTGCTGTCCCTACTGTCCGAGTGACAGAACTCCTGGCTAGTTGGGGATGTGGTGCCCGTCCAAGGGCCCCACTTCCTAGTCTTCCTTGCAGATCCGTGGCTGCTGGCCACAGGGTAAGCGGAAGTGGCATGGGTCACTTCAGACTCGTGTCCTTCGAGGGAATGGACTCATCGCTCCACATCCCTCTCTGCTAGCTGGAACGCAGATGCAAAGGCCTGGCTCCAGCAGGCATCTCGGACCATGAGGTACCATACGGTACCCTGTGCACAGAAGAGCAGCAAGGAGATCCCGGGCCCTGCACCATGGGGCCACCAACCCAGGCAGCCTCCCTCTGGTCCCTCCTAATAGCCAGTGCCTGGCCCTGATGGTCCTAACGCTCCCCGAGGGACGGGAGGGAGTCTGGCCCAGCATGGTGGGCTCACGCATTTGCAGGAAGAAGTGGCCCATGGCCTCCTCCGTGACAGGTGGAAGGACAGAGAACAGGCTCCGAGTCCCGCTCCAGGCTCTGCAGAGCAGGGGGCAATGTGGGATGGAGGCAGGGCCAGACCCAAGGGGCCTCTGGGCTCCAGCTGCCCCTGGCCTCCCAGAAGCACAGCCAAGTAGCAACGGCCACACTAGTGCCCACTGCTGGCAGGGCCATGCCGCCCTGAGCCCAGAGGGCAGGGAATGTGCCAGAGCCTTTGCTGCAGATTAGCAGAGGTAAGCTCAGTACTGACTCCGGCCCGCAGGTCTGAGCCCAGCTGACCCAAGTGTGCCCAGAACTTTCTGGGAGTCTCAGGGGCAAAGACCAGGCCCTCCAGGAGCCTGTGCCACAGAGCCCAGATCCTGGGACGGAGCTGCAGCCCGGAGCCACCTGGGCTGCCCTTCCTGCTCAAAGGGTCCTAGAGGCCCAGGGGTCCTGAGAGTTGGGAGGTGTCCCCAACGGAAGTGTCCCCAGCTTGCAGCTTACGGCCACGCCTCAGGCCCGAGTGTGGCCAGGCTCGCCCAGGCTGCTCGAACACCCTGAGGCCCCAGGCGCCTGTACTGAGCAGCACTCTGGCCCACACGTGGGATGAGCCCAGGCCCTCCACCATGCCCCACACCCTGCAGGCCCAGCTGGTGAGGACGCATGGAGGGCAGAATGGCGTGTGGGCAGACCCAGGAGGGTGTCGAGCCCAGGTCAGAGGCTGTCTCCGGGCCCACCACTCCTGGAAGCTGAGGGGCACAGAAGTCACTACGGGTTGGCTCAGACTCCGGCCTCCAGGCCTAAGAGCGAATGAATCTCTGGGCTCCTAGGGCTCTAATCTGTGGCACCTGGGGCCTCGAGACTCCGTCGCCATACAGGGCCCAGTGCAAGCCGCAGTGTACGTGCAGTGAGGAAGCCACGCAGTCGAGTCATGTGTTTACTAAAGGTGCACAGGCCCCCGGGGGCCGGACTCAGCCCCGAGGCAGCAGAACCCTCCAGAACTCCCCGGCGTGCTCAAAGTCCCCACAGACCCGCACTGGCCCGCCCATGCCGACCAGTTCATGTCCTGCTAGTCCGTGAGAAAGCTGGAGTGCGTCCCCTGGCTTCTAGCCCTAGAAAACGGCCGTGTGCAAGTGGAGACTGATGGGTGTGGTGGCCACTCCGTCACCGGGAGGCCGGGCGTGGCGGCATGGGATCACGCAGAGCCGCGGCACGCCGGCGGCACGAAGGCATCATGAATACTCTTTGGAGCATGGACGAAAGTGCAAACAGCGGACAGCCGTGCGAGGGAGCGCAGCGCCACCACAGCCAAAGGCGCTGCATGGCGGGCGAGGGGCAGGCCGGCGGTGCGACCCGGGCGCTACGCCAACCCGACTTCGACTTCGGGAGGGATGCGCCCAGAGGCTCTGCTCCAGCAGTAAGGGCATCTGCCCCACCCTCCTCCTGCCACCACCTGGGGGCCGGCCCGGGCTCGGGCCCAAGGCTGGCAGAGGGAGACCGTTGAGGTGCATTAAGGCAATGACTGTGAACCGTGACTGCAGAGTGGGCGTGCGGGTTGGAGCCACCGCACTGCAGCCCCAGGCAAGCTCAGCTCCTCCCACCCGCTCCAAAGAGCACCCTCCCCTTCCCACTTCCTCACATTTCCCAAAGCCCCCACTCCACGCCACCTCCCTGGGGGCTGCTGCCAGCCCCCAGCCTCCCGAGGTGGCATTGCCCAGCACCACGGAGCACGTGCTTCCGGTCTGTCTGGGAGAGGGGAGAAGCCCAGATCATTCTCTTAAGCCCCAGTTCCTGTCTCCTTCAAGAAGCCTCAGTGCTCCCTGGAGTGGGGAGGGAGGCCAGCCACTTCAGACCCCAGGGTGCAGTTCTGGGCAACAGGCTTGTGGGTGCTTGCCAGCCTCTTCCTCCACAGCCATGCACTGGGCACACAAGCAGGTGGCCTGGGGTCTACATGCGGCACAGGGAGCTGGGCTTGGGGACAGGTCTGTCCTCTCCACACTGAAGGAGGCTGGTGGCCATGACAGGCATCTGACCTTGAGCCAGTGTGCACGGGGCTACCATGGGGGTGTGCCAGGGCGCTGCTGCTCAGAACTCGCCCCACCCTGCAAGGTGCTCACACCCCAGGCTTTCTCCCCCAGGAGGGTTCTGTTCACCCCAGGCCTGTTCCAAGGGTTGGTGACATTGAAAGCCACTCTGAGGGCTGCCCTTGGACCCTGGCCAGGTGCCAGTGGCCGGTGCTCCACACTGTGACAGCTGGGGGTGGGTGCAAAGCAGATGCACACGGCAATCCTTTCTGCAAAGGCTTCTCTCAGTCTCGGCTCCTTAGGCTCCAGGGAAATATTGGGGCCAAGTTCTTTCCAAGAGTGGGGGTAGAGTCCAGCTGGGGGCCACAGAGGATGCCTCCCCCTCTCCATTGACACCTCAAATCCATGACTACTAGGAGCCCCAGCTGAGCCCAGGGGAGGCGGGCCCAGAACAGCCCAGGCAGACTGCTCTGGCAGGGCCTTGGGGTGATCAGACCCACAGCTCAGGGGCCCTACGGAGATGCCCACAGGGCCTGGGCAACTCTCCAGCCTCAAGCGAGGGTCTGTGGAGAGGCACCCCAAGGGCAGGAATGTCGCCAAGGGCAGCCGGGGGTCCAGCTTGAGGGAGCCCTCCACTCTGCTCACTATGTCCCCTTCCAGGCACCTGGGCATAGCGGACGGCACCCTGTTGGAGCCACAACGCTGGCGATGGCAGAGGGAGAGGCTGGGCCAGGAAATGCAGGGGACAGGCGGCCCTGGGGAGAGGGGGTGCAGGCCCACCCAGGTCCTCAGCTGGGGCAGGACTGAGCCAGGGTGCACACGGCACCAGGACTTCTGATCCCAGCCACCCCGGGCACTTGGCTGACCGTGCCCTGCAAGGTGGCCTCTCTGGCTGCGTGGGGTCCTCCACAAAAACCTTCCAGAACATCCTCCATTCCTGAAGTCACTGGTCCTGGGGACTTTGCTCCACAGGCAGAGTCAGAGGGAGACCAGAGACAGAGGGCCACCAAAGCCAGCCACGTGGCGGTGTGCACGTGTGTGCATGTGGTCTGTGTGCATGCACACACATCTGTGCATGCATGTGTATGTGTGAGGACATGCCTAGGGTCATGGGTGGACACACGCTTCAACACACATGTGGTCCTGGGAAACCAGTGCCACATGGGCACACTGGTGGTACACGTGCACCCAGGACGTGCAGAGCTGCGGGAGCCTTGTCTGTCACGGTTTTCCAGAGGTCAAGGGGCAGAGAACCGCCCAGGCGTCTCTGGAAACTGGGCCCCTAGAGGGTCCACAGACACGGCCTTCCCTCCCCAGGCCCAGAGCTCCAGGGCAGGACGCCAGCCTGGCCTCGCCCTCCCACTGCCACCCAAGCAAGACCCTCCTGGCCCACCCTGCAGTGGGTGAGCCGACTCCTTCCTCACTCTGTAGACCCTGCTCTGGGCACTGGCTGCTTGAGGCCCCGGGCCCACTCAGCATGAGGAGGGGAGCCTGCAGTGTAGGACGCAAACTCTCAGACGGGAGCCTAAGGGGCCCGAGTCGGGCTGAGAGGTGGCCCCGATGCTCCTGTGGGCCGTGGGCTTGTCGGCTGTGGATGGGCTAGCCAGGTCAGCCTCCGGCCCCACGTGCGGCCCCGGCCAGGTGGGGCGGTCACTTGCAGCCCATCCAGAGGTGGTACTTCTCACAGCGCAGGGACCGGGCACACGATGGCCCTTGAGAACCAGAACATGCTGAGAAGACAGGCCGGTGAGCAGGTGGCAGCTTCCCACCTGTCCTGGAGCCTGGTCCCTGCCTCGGCACAGGGAGGGGAGGAGTGGCCCAGCGTGCTCTGGCCCTGCAGCTTGGCAGAGGTGCCCAGGGGCATCCTGGAGGGGCGGCCCAGCCTGCAGCAGCCTCCTCGGCCCCAAGTGCCAGGGCCCTGGCCAGGCACGCCGCCACCGCTGCTTCCCCGGCATGAGGCAGGCGCTGTCACTGCAGGCCCCTCTGGTCCCAGCAAAGTGGGTGCAAAGCAGCAGCTGAGGGCAGGGCCCAGCTCCCCCTGGACACCATGGGGACAGTGCTGGCCACACAGGGGGCCACTGCCCCACGAGGCTGCCACCCCAGGTGCCACAGTGATGACAGGGCACCCCTGACTCCCAGGATACAAAGTGAAAAACGGGGGAGGGTGGGACCCTGGCAGGACCTGGTGGAAGCTGCCTCCTGCGAGGCCAGAAAGCTGCTCCCCACTGCCCATGCTGCAGGACAGGCCACTGGGGAGCCGCCCTGCCCTGCCCTGCCCTGGGTCTGTGGGATATCACAGGCCAGGCAGAGCGGGCCCTGGCCCAGGGCAGTATGGGTCTGCTCTCCAGGGCACCCTCACAGCGCTGGCCACAGCTCAGAGACTGGCACCTGGCCAGGTGAGGCAGGGAAGAGAGGATGCAGTGACGGTGCTACAAGCCTCCCACGCTCCGGCGGGGATCAGGCCCCAAGGACCCCCGAACTATGGAGTCAGTGCCCCAGAGGCCGAAGCCAGGAGGGTCTGGGGACCCTGGTTTTGTCGCCAAGACACAGCCTTCCTCAGTTCCAAGTGAGAGTCCTCTTAGTGCCCAGAGGGACAGGATGCTGACAGGTAGCTCTCCAGTTGGTCCCACGAGGCAGCGGCGGCACACAGACACACGGAGGATGGGCAGCGGCTGAGCCAGGAACCAGGCAGGGCCTGCCCAGGGCCAGCCACACCCTCCGGCAGCCACCCCGCCAGGCCTGCCCTCACTGCCCACCCGCCTAGGCCTGCACCCTGCCAGCCCAGGCCTGTCCCTACCCCTGCACCTGCTGTCACTCCAGCCCTGCCAGGCCCTCAAGCCAGTGGCCCTCCCCACCCTGGTAGAATTAGGCTGGTCTTGTTGCCCCATGCTCCAGGGCCACTTGGGCCCTCACTGGCCCTCTGCCTGGTCATAAAGAACTTGTCCTTCACTCCTCCAGGGTAAGGAGCCCTGCCGCCCCCACCCCACAGGGGCCCTGCAGGCCTTCGTCCGTCTCCGGGCCTCACAATCCAGGAGGCAGGGGCAGGGTGAGGGCGGCAGTCCAGCGGCCAGTGCGGCATCACTTCCTGGGCCCAGCCCAGCCCACGTCACCAAAGGGGCCCTCTCCTGTGGCGGAGCGCGGCGGGGGCCCGCAGGGGGTGCAGAGGTCCGAGTCCGTGTCCGACTCGCCCTCAGCAATGTAGGGCCGGACTTTGGCACAGGGCGCTGCGGCCGCATAGCAGCTGTTGAGGGCGTCCAGGTTCTCCTTGGACTGGGAGATGCTGAAGCCACTGAAGGAACGCTCGAGCTCCTCATGGTCCACGGACGGGATGGAGATGGACGTGTCGCTGTCCCGCAGGGCGCCCTCATGGGGCCTGCCACCTGGGGCGTCCTCCAGCCGCAGGAACTCTGTGCTGGCCCGGTTGCCCCCACTGTAGGCAGACAGCGACCGCTCGTGGGTGGGGGGAGGTGGGATGCGCACCAGCGAGCTGTGGTCCCCTGCGGGCGAGACGCCATGGCCCTGGCGCTGCCATGAGGTGGAGGGCGGGCACTGGGAGGGCGGCATGGCCGGTGGCGCTGAGAAGTTCTTGTGGCCCGTGGAGCTGGCGGAGCGCACGACCTTGATGATGTGGCCGTTCCTGTCCGCCGGCTCCCGGCTGTCCTCAGGACTGTGGTACCGGCTCCGGCTCCTTGGCCCCAAAGTAGGCCTCGGCCTCCGCAGGGGGGATCCCCATGCGCTGCGTGTAAATGCTCACCAGGAAGTCCAGCTTCTTCTCCATGGACAGCACCTGGGGCGGGGCAGGGGGTCGGGATAGCCCAGGAGGCGGGGGTCCCAGGATGATCCCAGGTGAGGGACTGAGGATGGGCCCAGGAGGCGGGGGTCCGGGATGGTCCCTGGAGGCGGGGGGGCCTTTGAGCCTGCTACCGAACAGTTTGCCGGGCAGAGGGCTGCTGTCTCCCAGCAGAGGAGGAGTTGGGGATGGAGACCCTGATGATGCCATGAAGGTGGAGGACCCAGGTGACCCCAGGTATGGAGGGACATCCTGCAGTGGAGCCCAGACCTGCTGCTCCCCAGAGTCTAGGCTCAGAGCAAGCTTGACAAGACTCAGACCAGCCTCTGTGCTGGTTTCTGAAGACCCGCCCCCGGGAAGCGCAGTGGGGTTGGGTAAGGTACCCCGGCTGCCCGCGGAGCACCGGAGAAGCCGTGGACTCAGGCTCACACCTAGCAGAGTTCACGGAGGTGGGGGACAAGGGCAGGGGCAGCCCTCTGGCCCTGGGCGCTGCCACACACCCAGCCTCGTGCTCACCTGCTTCTCCACCTTCCCCAGGCGGCCCATCATGCTGGGGTCTTCGGGGAGCTCTGCATCCGTGGGGCCCTTGGTGCGGTCCTTGTCCGCTATCGCTGGTCCCCGCCCCACGATCTGGTCCACTCTACCGGGAAGAGACCCCGCCCCCAACCATGAGTTGGGGTCTGGGTGGGGCCCTTGGCCCTCTCCTCCTGGGCCAGGCCACAGTCCCTGCAGATCTGGGCTCCAGGCCCAGCCCAGACCCCACTGGGGGACAGCAAGGCCAGGGCAGTGGCCACAGCGAGCCCCAGCCTCACCCTGCGTCCTGACTCCCTCCATCCTGCTCCCAGCCGTGCCGCTGCTCCCTGGGGCTGGCACATTAGGGGAGTAAAGTCAGGTCCCCGCCCCTCCCCTGCAGGGCGGGGGCGCAGCCCAGCCCACACCCTGGCTCTCTTTAACCCAGTGGGCCCACAGCACGCCCAGCCCCGGTCGCTGGACAGCTGACAGTGCAGGCTGTGAGGCTGGGCTGGGGCCAGCCTGGGCTCCAGAGCACAGGGGCACTGCCCCCCAGGCCCCCCACGCTGTGCCCGCCCACCCCAGCTTTACTCCCATGTAATGTGCCACGGAGGCCACCGGCTGACTGGGGTCTCGTGGGGTGGAGCTAAACGTCTGCAGCGACAGAAGCGGGGGCCGTGGGGCTCCATGCCAGGACGAGGGGGCCATGGGGCTGCTGCCCCCAGGGCTGTGCACGGTGTGCTGATGTGATGCAAGTGTGGCTGCAGGGCCTGGGGTCTCTGGCACCGATAGTGGGGGCTCCTGTTCACCGCACACCAGCAGGCCGCGTGGCACAGGAAGGGCCCCGCAGGACTGGCACAACGGGCGAGGCACAGCAAAAGCCCCACTGGGCAGAGGGCAGCTGGAGGCAGGCATCAGCCCAGGGAGGCCACGCAGCTGGGTCAGGTCCTCTGGACAGGAGCTTCGTGACAAGCACCCCTGCAGGGGCCGCGAGCGTAGGGCCGTCTCCACTGCCTGCCAGCAGGGCTGCCCTGTCTACCTCTGGCAGGTGGGAGGGCAGGTGTCTGCCACACGGGGCGGGAGAGGCCATGCTGTGCCCATGCTGGGCTCATGCGCCGGGGCCGGAGGGAAGCAGTGGTGCGAGGGTGGGAGGGCGCCTGCCCTCAAAGCAGACACCGGGGAGGGGGCGGGCGTGTCCCAGGCCCACACAGTCCAGGCAGGTGCTCAGCACCTCCACCCCTGCCACATGACGGGCTGCCTGCTGGCTGGTCCCAGGGGCCTGGTTGAGGGCTGGCCTAGCACTGCTCGGGGCGCGAGAGTCCTGCAGGGGTCTGGCCAGTCCTTCTCTGCGTGAACCTGCCTGTCCCCAGCTGTGGCTATTGGGGGTCTGGGAGTGGGGTCAGCAGAAACGCTCCAGCACAACCCCCAGGACGGGGCACAGCACCCCAGACTCACATATAGCCGCAGCGTCGGGCTCCCAGGCCAGAGGTGGCAGCCCGGTGGCTCCCCGGCAACTCTTACCTCAGGAAGAGCCCGGCTCAGAGGTGCCTGGCACCGGACCATGCACAAAGACCCCAGCCCAGAGAGGCCAGCTGTGCAGCACAGCACCGCCTGGACAGCAGCATCTGCTGTGGCCCTGGGGCTGTGCTGAGTCAGAGTGCCCTGACCTGAGTTCGGAGCAGGCCTTGCCGGAGGAGGGCTGGCCACCTCGGCCAGTCCCAGGGAGGAGCAGGCTGTCCCAATCACGTGGTCTGAGCTGCCTCGAGCTCCCTGGCTCAGTTCACCGCCCACTGCAGCCATCAGCGGGGACCTGCTGTCCTGCCACCCATCATGCGAATGACGGCCACAGTGCCCGAGCGCACGGGGAGCCCAGGCCACTGCAGGTGCCAGGTCTGTTCTAGACAACGCTCCACGGCCGAAGGCGGGCGCTGCTGCCTGTGCCCCCGGGAGCAGAGGGCCCCAGAGGCGCCACCCGCTGGCCGACCAGGCTGCGGCGGGTGTGTTGGGTGGGGCCCACAAAGGGCACACCTGGGGCCGGAGGCTGCCCTCAGCCACGTCCTCCCACAGGCCGGGTCCAGGAGGCCCTGCTCTCCTCTGCCCAGGAGTGGCCGCCCCAGGGACACTCACAGGACAGGCCGGGAGGAGTAGCCCCATGGGCACCCTGACCAGCCTGTTGGAGCCCTGGCAAGGGGACAGAGAAAGCCTGGGTGTGCCCGTGCCCAGGGCACAGGCCAGCAGGAGGCGCTCCGTCATGTGGCCTGGAGGGAAGGGGCTGGCCATTCCACAGACACGTCAGGAAGGGGTGGCTTCCTAACCTAGGAGAGTACTGGGGCGACTCTCTCGCGGGGGCCGTGGGTCCTTTGGTGGGGTACTTCTTGTGCCGGGGAGTTGAAGGGGGTGGGGGGCCCACAATCATATCTATCCTGGCAGAGTGAAGAAGAGAAGCGCAGATGGCGTCACCAGCAGCGTGGGGACTGCAGACGCGGGCAGAGCAACCCGCTCGACCACAGCACGTCCGCGGGCACGCCGGCAGGAGTGCCCGTGCCACGCGTGACCTCGGCCTGCCCCGTGTCTCCTGTTCCAAGCAAAGCATTCAGCTCGGAGCGGGGCCAGTGGGCAGTGGACACCCGGGGCCGCCGAGGCGCCGGCATGCGGGGCACAGGGTGCGGCTGCGCTGGGAGCGGAGTACCAGAGAGCACATGGGCTACACGCAACACGTAACCATCGGCAGAGGGCGCCCGGGCTCCTCGGGCAGGTGGGTCTATTTCCAGACAGAGAGGGAAGGAAGAGGGGACACTTGGGACAGAAGAGCCTGGTGAACAAAAACAGCCGTGGTGAGAGACGGGGACACGCGGGGCAGCCACACCAGGACCTCTTACACGCACACGCACACACACATGCACACGTGCTCTGGTCCGGTCCATTTCCAGGAGGTTGCCGTGTAAGACCCCGGCCGGGCCCCACCTGCAGGAGCCACACGAGGTCGAGAGACCCCGGGCCTCCTGGGAAGGGACCACAGCCGGAGCGGGCAGGGAGGGGCCCCCGGGGCTCCGAGGACCCAGCCCTCTCCCGTCACCTCCCAGGGCGGGAAGACTGCTGCTGTGCCAGAACCACACACGGGGGCTGGTCTGCACGTGGCTGTGTGTGCACACGCACACGTGGGGGTAGGCGTAGGCCTGTGTGCACGCACATGTGCACGTGCCTGTACACGGGAATGCGTGTGTGTGCTCAGGCCCCCATGCGCACACGTGTGCGACCCCGGGAAGAACAAGGCAGCGCTCACACACACATGGCCGGGCGAGGCGTCTGCCCCAGCCCAGCCTCCTGCTTAGGCTGCGGAACGCCCCTTCCATGTGGGGAGGGTGGCGAGCCATGTTCTCTGAGGAGGGGCACATGTACTGTCACCTGGGGGCTCTGAAACCCTGCAGCCCCACCCCCACAGACAACTCCACTCGCCACGCACGCACATGCGTGAACACCTGGCACAGAACTCACCCATGTGTGCACATACCAGTGCGTATGTGTGCATCTACACACACATGCGTGCACACAGACACCACACACGTGCATGTGAGTGTGCACATGCGTGCTCACCACAGTGCATGTGGGGGACAGGGAGCGACAACACACACAAGACAGACTGCGGGGGACGGCAGACGCTGACTGCCCGGCTGCCTCACGCCGGCCCGCGGCGCCACCTGGTCCACCGGGCGGGCGGCCCTTGCCTGGCCTGCAGGCTCTTGATGCGGGACAGCATGTCCAGGTGACCGGCCGAGTACTGCTCGATGACATCCATCACATCGTACGGCCGCAGGCTCTCCTTGAACTTCCGCTTGGACACCAGGAACCGCATGACGCTGGGGACGGGAGGCACCCTGAGCCCCTGGCTCGAGACGGCCCAGTGTCTCTGAGACCGTGGTCCCCGGGCGCTGCTAGGACTCGCCCCCTCCCCTGGGTCGCCCGTCTGCCCCGCACACAGGCCACCACGTGCCTGGCACCAGACAGGCTCGCTCTACTCAGCGCGCCCTAGGAGGGGGCAGCTCCTGGCCGTCTCAACAGCCTCCTCCCCAGGCCCCATCACAGACAGCCCTGCTCAGGCCCCAGCCACACCAGGTGCAAGAGGTCCTGACCTACGGGCGCGGGACTATAGGCCTCGTTACTGCGGGACCGCAGCCTCGTTACTGGGCCCGCCCACGTCCCAGGAAGAGTCCTCACCACACGGCCCGGATGCTGACTTTAAGGCCGGGGGTCAGGTCCTCAGTGACGAACTCGCAGTTACAACTCTTGTCGTCCACGGCGTCCTCCCCGGGGAGGCTTGCTTCTGGGTGTAAGGAGACAGAGACTGTGGGGGGTCCCCTGGCCCCACAGTGGCTCTGTTGGGCACCCTGAGGCTTCTCCAGACACCCCTGCCCTGATACGCGAGGCCTTCTCTCTGGCTGCTGGCGCCACTGTGAAGACTTAAAAAGACATTGCTGGGGCCGGCTGGTGGCACGGAGTGCGGGCGCTGGGCCCTATAGGGCAGGCTGCACGCTGCATCCCGGGCCCACCAACTTAAAAAGAATGCC
>NW_006204331.1:569829-570413 GCF_000334495.1 Tupaia belangeri chinensis
CCCAGACAGGCCCGCTCTACTCAGCGCGCCCTAGGAGGGGGCAGCTCCTGGCCGTCTCAACAGCCTCCTCCCCAGGCCCCATCACAGACAGCCCTGCTCAGGCCCCAGCCACACCAGGTGCAAGAGGTCCTGACCTACGGGCGCGGGACTATAGGCCTCGTTACTGCGGGACCGCAGCCTCGTTACTGGGCCCGCCCACGTCCCAGGAAGAGTCCTCACCACACGGCCCGGATGCTGACTTTAAGGCCGGGGGTCAGGTCCTCAGTGACGAACTCGCAGTTACAACTCTTGTCGTCCACGGCGTCCTCCCCGGGGAGGCTTGCTTCTGGGTGTAAGGAGACAGAGACTGTGGGGGGTCCCCTGGCCCCACAGTGGCTCTGTTGGGCACCCTGAGGCTTCTCCAGACACCCCTGCCCTGATACGCGAGGCCTTCTCTCTGGCTGCTGGCGCCACTGTGAAGACTTAAAAAGACATTGCTGGGGCCGGCTGGTGGCACGGAGTGCGGGCGCTGGGCCCTATAGGGCAGGCTGCACGCTGCATCCCGGGCCCACCAACTTAAAAAGAATGGCGAGTGCATGAGACTG
>NW_006204331.1:570431-570957 GCF_000334495.1 Tupaia belangeri chinensis
CACGTTAAAAAGAAGGCCGAGTGCATGCGACTGCCCAGAACCCCAAGAGGGGACCGAGAAGGGGCTGCGGTGTGGCCCTCCCCCGAGTGGGATGGCCCCTCACCTTCCCTCTCTAGCGAGCACGTGTACCCTCTAACAGAAGAGGGAGGGAGAAGGGCATCGTCTGCCAAGCCACCGGAGTGCCCACGGACACTGCCGCTGGGAGGCCTGGCCACCTCCTGGCCCACCCTACAAGCCAGGCACAGGAGGGCACCCATAGCTCCTGCAACACAGGAGGCCGGGCTGCAGGGTCATGCCCCAGCGAGGCCCACAGTCAGGAAAAGGGCATCCTTGGGGCCAGGGGATGACGGGAAGTTAAGGCAGCTGAATTCCACGCGGCCGACAGTGCAGTTTGAGACCCGGACCCAGCTGCTTGAAAACGTGCCCGGCACGTGTGCTGACATGCCCAAACCCTGGAGGGGCAGAAGAGAGGGGACTGCAGCATGCCCTTCTCCGAGGGGTGCTTTCTCACTTCCCCGCTCTTTCC
>NW_006204331.1:570995-572387 GCF_000334495.1 Tupaia belangeri chinensis
CTCTGGTGAGTGTATGTGCCCTACAGAAAAAAAGTCAGAGAGAGAGAGAGAACAACATTCCCCAAGGCAGCCCACCCACAGGCTGGAAAATTACACAGCCTTGAAAAGGGACAGGGCGCTGGTGTAGGGCACAAGGTTGGCAGTGAGCCTCGGAAACACCAAGCATGTGGAAGCAGTCAGACAGTGACTTCCCCACGGGAAGTGTCCAGAGACAGTTCCTAGAGACAGGAAGCAGCCCACCGGTTGCTGGGGCCAGGAGGGGAAGGGAGCCCCTGCTCACGAGGTGCAGCACCCTGCCAGGGTGAGAGCGTTCGGAGCCAGAAGGCATATGCCAAGCCCGCTAGGTGAACCTCCTGTGCCCCGGACTTCGCACAGGGCAAAGAGGACAGGCTCCTGGCCACATCTGTCCAGGAGGCGGTCGGCCCAGGAGGGCCATGCTGGGCGGGCTCACCTTCAGAGTTCTGCCGTGACGCTGCACCCTTGATTCGGAAGGCCTGGCGTGCCCGGCTGCGGTCCCCGAAGCTCCAGCTCTTGGGCACCTTGCTTGGGCTGTCCTCGAGGCTCTGGTCAGCGCTCGGTGACCGCCGGACCGTCTGGGCCTGGGGGGACCCCTTGCCCTTGGCAGTCACAGCCCGGGGGCTGGAGAAGACACGATCCTTCAAACTGACCTTCTGACTGCTCCCACAGGGACCGACAGACAGACACAGACACAGAAAACAGCAAGAAGTCACCGAGGTTGAGGGCCCACGCCCCCTCGTGGCTGCTGTTTCGTGTGGCGAGAGGGGCTGTTGGTCTCGAACAGCCGACCAGGTAGGGGGGAAGCAGAGGGCGGGAAGCGGGGTGGGCGCAGCCGTGCTGGGGAAGGCAGTGTCTGGACCTGGGATGGCCATGGGCTGCCACAGCGAGGGGAATCCCGCAGTGAGGAAAACCCCACACGCGGTCCCGAACAGGACCCGACCCAAGGCCTCATGAGCCAAGCCGAGCCTTGTCCTGTGACTTCCGCCGGCCCTTCCCGCCACTTGCCCCAGGCCGGGCCGTACTTGTGCAACCTCGCAGGGCCTCCCTGACCGGCCTGAGCAGCTGTGTGGCGAGAGCAGCTGCTGGAACGTCCTGGGGCCTGTGCCTCCCCTGCACTGAGCCAGCCCATCCCTGGGCTCCCTGACCAGAAAAGAACTAAACACCGTGGAACAGATCCTCAGTCCCCATCCCATTTCTGGATAACCATGGAAACGGGTCAGACAGGCCAAGTCCACTGGCTCCAGTGCCTGCCCAGAACAAGGAGAGGCGCTGGCATCGTGGTGACAGTCGGGACAACAGCCCCCTCAGTCTGGGACGCATGAGGCCACAGCAGCCAGGTGGCCACAGGCTCCCCCACTGGCCACAGACAGGGCT
>NW_006204331.1:572678-576123 GCF_000334495.1 Tupaia belangeri chinensis
GGCGGGGTGGCCTGCTGACCAGCAGCCGCCGTGCAGAGCCTGTGGCCAGCCCCAGGGCAGCGAGGCCACCCGAGGGGAGGCCTGAGTGCCTCACAGCTCTCTAAAGCAGCACCCCAACACGGCCCCCTGGCCAACAGCCAGGGTGAGCCCTTAATCAGAGCCACCACTGGGACCCACAGCCAGGGAGACACGTCCACCAGATGGGGCGACCAGCCCAAGAGCCCTGGTGCCCGCCCTGTGCATGTCAGGACTCGTCCCTCCCCTGCCCCCTCCAGGCGGCAGGTGTGTGCTCTGTTGGGGAGGGCTCCGAGCGATGAGAGGAGGGAGGAGAAGCCTGGCAGGCGACCCAAGGGTGCCCCCAGGGGAGCACTGCAGCCCGGAGGGCATGACTGGCAGTGACTGCTTGTGTGGGCACTGGCCAGAGCCCACACCTCCGAGACCCCCTCGAGGCCAGCACAGACCACAGGGTCTGGAGACATGTGAAGTCCAGGCACAAAGGCACTTTGTCCAGGTGACCATCTGTGCCCATCCCTCAGGCCCCAGCTGGCCCACAAGCCCACTCTGCAGACCCCAGCTTCTGGAACATTCTCTCCTTCCACAGCTCCTCTTGCATCCCAGAGCCACTGCAGAGGAGACAGGCAGCCAGCCCACCCCCAGGCAGGCTCCAGGGCACAGAAAATCAAGCGTAAACAGAGTCCATCTCCACACCTGGCAGCTCTCTAACGGACGGGAGGCGGGGGCAGCCACTCCCCGGGGAGTCACTCGTGGCCTTCTGGGGTGGGCAAAGGACACGGGCTAGACTCAGTCCAGCCTCCTCCCGAGGGCTAGGAGCCACAGCTGCCTGTGCAGCTGGGAACCACACCCAGGCCTGAGCTGGCAGGCCGCGGATCAGCAAGGATGTGCAGAGCCCCGTGTGCCACAAACACAGGACGGGCGTTCAACGACATCCACGCCCCCTGCAGGCAAGGAGGGGTGGTCAGGAGAGAGAGGACCCCGCCATGGCCCACTGACATCCTCCTCCACCACACGAACACAACAGCACGCCAAGCCAGCCCGGGAGACCGTCCACGGGACCCGCCACCCTCGCCCACACTGCCGGGCCGCAGCCAAAGTGCAGCCACAGGGAAGGGCCTCCCCGGCCCTGCTCGCTGCTCTGCGGTCCGGACCTGAGAGGACCCCTCGTCCAGAGGGCCCTGTGGACATCCAGGCAGATGTGGCTTGATGTTCACTGCCCTCTCACTCCCCACCTGGCCCCTCAGCTCCAGGTCCCACCACGGCAACAGAGTTGGGGGTCTGAGGGCTCCCCCACCTCAAAGCCATGGCAGAACAGACACAGAAGAGGTTTGGAGCACCCCCCTCGGCGGCCGGCTGCCCATGCGTTCCTTTCCGGGGTACCCAGGAGTCTGGCAGAGAGCTGGCAGCTCCCCTCCCTGCCTGCCACCTGGCCATGGTGGAGTCGATGGAGGAGACAAGCAGTGAGCAGGGGCCAAGGGGCCCTCGACTCTGGCTCACAGGGGGAGCCAGTCTCCACAGGGAACCGCAGCCACATCTGGGCCAACGGTGCCCAGGAGGGTGAGGAGGGCTGAGGGCACAGGGCAGGGCAGGGGAGCTCACGCATTCAATCCTGGGCAGCCTGACCTCAGCCTCTGGCCTGGGGGTCAGCGGGCCAGGGCACCCTGGACGGGGCAGGGTAAGCAGAACGGTGAGGCCCCACCGAGCACCACCCCATCCTGTCGGCAACCTCGCCTTCGAGAGCATCTCGTCCAGACGTGTGGGAGCCACGAGACCACCTGGAGAGCTGGGGGGCGCCCTCCAAGCCCCGCTCCCTGGAGAAGGGTCTGGAGCATGCAGGGATGCAGAGGCTCAAGCATGCACTGGCCACTGCGGGCTGGGGCCAGCTCTGCCTGGCCACATGCGTGCAGATGGGGGGTCCCCAGGGTACAGCAGTGCGGCCACACCAGCCAGGAGGGGCAGGCAGGGAGGGAGGAGCCCAGGAGGGTGGGCCCTGGAGCATGCAAAGACAGACACCGTCACACGGCAGCAGCCGACAGGCAGGAGAGGGCGCTCGGGGGCAGCTGCTCCGCTTTGCGTCTCGAGTCCGCCCTAGCCAGGCCTGTAGGTTGGAGCTGCTGGTGTCTGCCGCATCAGGACCCTGAGGGCCACACAGTGGCAGAGCTGCCTCCTCCCGTGGCCCTGAGGTGCTGACAGCTGGGAGAGGCTCCCTGAAGAGCAGTCAGGGACCGCGGCAGGCAGGCGGCAGGCGGAGTGGTCACAGTGGCACCAGTGGCTGCAGGTGGTGCCTCGCTGGGCCAGAGCCCCTGGGCAGCCCCTCTGCTCTGGCTGGGCCTTTCTGATCCCAGGAGGAAGGGCCACCCCGGCAGCTCTGGCCACGTTCCTAGGGGTGTCAGCTGGAATCAGACGGCTCGGCTGCCAGGGGCTGGGGCTGAGCTGCCCATCAGAATTGAGTGGGGGCGCCAGCCTCCCCTTGGCTCATCCAGAACCTCCCCTGAGCGGGCCGGGCCGTGCAGCGAGGTGTGTGCGTGCGACGCGTTCCGTGGTACCTAGAGTGTCTCAGACAGCATCCACACAGAGGCCCTCTGCACAGGCTGCCTCTACTGGAAACGAGGAGGGCACAGTTAGTCCGGGCGCTGCAGTGGGGTGCGGCCAGAGGGCGGGTAAACCGAGGCACTGCGGCCGCCCGGGGGCAGTCGGGGCTCAGCCCAGCAGCGGCAGTGCGCATGAGCGAGGACAGTGAGAGGGGCGCAGAGACGAGTCCTCCTCAGCCTGGAAAAGAAAACGTCCCTCTATTTTTGGAGAGAAAAAAATCCCAGTTTTTTCCTTCCAAAAATACCTTTTCCTTCCAAAGCCAGAGTTGGGACTCACGTCTTAAAAGATGTGTTATTTTCTGCCATGTTCATGCCAACAAAAAATAACACGAGGGCGAAGGCTTTGCGGAAGGCACGTCGTGCCAGCCAGCGCCACAGCGACAGGCGCGAAGCGTGCGCCTCGGGAAGGGCACCGTGCCCGCCGGCCGGCTCCCCTCACCAGACCCCCCAGTCAGCGTATGGGGGGCGGCTGCTTCTTGGTGGGAGGAAGCCGAGGAGAGGGGAGCGAGCCCCTGGGTGGAGGACTTTGCCGGACCGGGGCCTCAGGTCTGGCACGCCCACGGGGCAGAGGCCCTCACAGCGGCGCAGTGACCACTCTCCCAAGCACGTCCAGCACCTCGCGCTCCAGCTCAGCGTTAGAACGAGGGGTTGAAAGCCAAGAACAGAAACAGCGGGCCCCAAGGACAGAAACCCTGTGTTTTCCTCGGGCCCTTCCCCTAGCAGCGGCTTCCTGAGCTGGGCTTTCAAACTGTGCGCCGAGGAGCCCTGCCGTGTGCCAGCCCAGCCCGCAGACGCTGCGGCCTTCCTTCCACGTCTAAATAAAGCCACGCCCGCTGCCT
>NW_006204331.1:577609-581710 GCF_000334495.1 Tupaia belangeri chinensis
TCAGCGTATGGGGGGCGGCTGCTTCTTGGTGGGAGGAAGCCGAGGAGAGGGGAGCGAGCCCCTGGGTGGAGGACTTTGCCGGACCGGGGCCTCAGGTCTGGCACGCCCACGGGGCAGAGGCCCTCACAGCGGCGCAGTGACCACTCTCCCAAGCACGTCCAGCACCTCGCGCTCCAGCTCAGCGTTAGAACGAGGGGTTGAAAGCCAAGAACAGAAACAGCGGGCCCCAAGGACAGAAACCCTGTGTTTTCCTCGGGCCCTTCCCCTAGCAGCGGCTTCCTGAGCTGGGCTTTCAAACTGTGCGCCGAGGAGCCCTGCCGTGTGCCAGCCCAGCCCGCAGACGCTGCGGTCTTCCTTCCACGTCTAAATAAACCCACGCCCGCTGCTTGGGCCGGCAAGACTGTCCCGCCAGAAGGACGCCTGGCGAGCCCCGGCAAACGGGCAGTTGAAATTCCTCCCAAGGAACCTCTTGTGCTGCTGTCCGGCACGGGCCAAAGCCCCGGTCCACCCCAGAGCCCCGAGGAAGGTCCCAAGAGGGCCCCATGCAGTCCCAGCACACCTAAGGCTGCACTGGGCTCGGCTCACCCTGCCAGTGGGACCCCACAGCTCTGGCTACTCACAGAGGCCCCTGGGCAGTCGTTCTCTGCCGAGGCCCCCTCCCCAGGCCACAGCACCGGATGCCTGTCCTGATCTGAGAGTCCTCGGCAAACAGGCCCTGCCAGGGCTCCAGGGAGTCCCTGTGGGGAGCAGGACAGTGGAAAGCCCCCTCTGAGGTCCCAGCTCTGCCATGGGAGCCGGGCGTCTCAGCTGGCCCTGGCCACACTCGCCCTGCCTTGGGGCTCAGGGGAGAGCCTGCTGGCTTTAATGCTCCTCAGAGCTGGGGCGGCCTCAGAGCCAAGAGCCAGACGGGGGCTGCCAATGGCCACTGCCGCCACCCACGGCCCTGCAGCTCTGTGAGGTGCCCACGACCCCACAGCCGGGGAGGTGCAAAGCACCCACACCCTAGGACTTGTGTCTGGCACTGGGCTGGTTCCTCACCCATCAGCCAAGGGTGGTCTGAGAAGAGCCAGCGGGCCCAGGCGGGGGCAGGCAGGCCAACCCAGGGATCCTGGCCCGAGATGGTAGGGGAGAGAGGCCCACGGACACTCAAGACCAGACATGACCAAGCACACTGGCACCTCCACCTGCAGGGGGGAGACCGAGCACAGGAGGACTGAGCCGGAGGGTCTCCAGGCACGTGGCAGGCAGCAGTGAGGGCAGGGCAGCCACAGCGGCCACGAGACACACCGGGCCAGTGCAGGCACCTCGCCTGCTGCGGCCACCACGGGGGTCCTACGGGGGCCAGGCCCCACCGCTGTGCCAAGCCCTGAGCCAGGGCCGAGGGGTCTCTCAGCACTGAGTGAGGGTCCCGGTGCCAGTGCTGCACACCTGCCCAGGGCAGGCAGAGGCAGGGCCACTGCTCCCACCGGCCGGCCGAGCCCCAGGGCCAGCAGGGGTCTGGGGAGCCAAGCCCCCTTACCCTTTAAAAAGGCAACAACCCGTCGCACCGCACCTCACGGGTGGCAGGACCGTCTCCCGCACTGCCCGATCTGGGCCTGATGGGGTCGTGGCTGCCAGGTGACAGACGTCACTTCATTGTCTGGCTGCCAGGCATGCATGGGGAGGGTAGGCAGTCTTCCTGACGGAAACACCCTTGCTCCCCAGCACCCTGGTCACGCCGGGCACCTCAGACCCTTGGGGAGCCCCGTGTTTGTGTGAGAGTTTCGGGCCTTCCAGGTCCCTCGGCACGGGCGTCCCAGGAGGAGGGCGGAGCGGGCGGGCACTGGCCTTGGGGAGGGCGTGGGGACGCGCAGGCAGGCAGGGACCACCAGACACGCGGGAGCCGGGGCAGGGAGCGAGCCATGGAACGTACCAGAAGCCCGGAGGCCCGGAGTCCTCACCTCGAGTCCTGCTCTCAGGGCAGCACCTCATCCCGAGAGACAGAGCGGACCGAAAGGGGCACCAGAAGGGCAGTGACAGTGAGTAAAGCGCTTGGGGCAGCAAGATTTTCCAGATGGGGGGAGGGCGGGAGGGAGAGAGAGAGAGAGAGAGGGCTGAGACAGGTACTGCCCTGCCGGGGGGGCCAGGGGCCCCTCCAAGTCAGGCCGCCTCGCCCACCGGGCCAAGCACAGGGTCGGCCCTGGGCCCCAGCCCAGGCGTCCACCGCAGGGGCGTGCCCGCTCTCTAGCCAACAGCATGCCTCAAGGCCAGCCAGGCAGCCAGGGTCTGGCCACATATCCAGGGTGACGGCAGGGGCCAGTGGGCAACCCGCCCCTGAGGTGCTCAAGCCGGCGGTGAGGAGGCTGCCATGGCGGCACTGCCAGCTGCCCTCATTAGCGCCTGCACCCTGGGGGACCTGTCTCTGCTCAGTGCTCAGTGGTTCAAGCAAACGCTCGACAGTCTTTTCGGCTCGAGACACAGCATTGTCACCTTCGGGGAGCCTTGGGGTGAGGCCTGCTCAGTCCAGTTCTATGTGCCCCCACGTGGCCCCTGGTCAGCCGAGTCGCTCCCTGGCCAGGAGGGCATTGGGGAGGCCAGCGTCCACCTGGGACCTCCATCTGCAGGCGTGACGGCCCTTGGAGATGCTCGGGCCCAGTAACACAGTGCATAGGGGTTGGGGAGCGCGACCCTGGGAGACGACCTAGATTCCAACACTAGGAGCACATACAGCCACACCCGCTCCCCGGGAGCCGGACCCATGTGTGAGCCGGTTCTGACCTGCCTGACCCAGAACCAGGGACCAGCAGGGGCCAGGGATAGCCCCGAGGCCCGCCCTGACCTCTGCCTGCAAATGGGGTGGGCATGAGGTGGGAAGAGAGGGCCCTCCCCAAGAGGACAAGGGGACCTTGAATCCCTCCCACCCAGCCTCCCCCTGCCCATGCCCACACCCCTGCAGTGGCAGGAAACCCCTGTCTGGGATGCCTGCCCTGGGGGAGCTGGGAGCTGGCCTGGGGGGTGAGATGGGGAGCCCCCCAAAGCCCCTCCCCCATCCGTGGATACAAGTCAGGAGAAAGGCAGGAGAGGGCACGTCACAGCAAAGGCACTAACACGGCCAGAGAGCCCTGGGTGCAGACAGGACAGACACCGGCACGCTCTCCACACGGCCACGTGCACGCACAGGGACAGGCCCGACGGCCACAGCACACACCCGGGCAGCCACAGGCGGGGGACACTGACCTTGGGGACGGTTCTGGCTGCGGCTCCTTCCTTCAAACAGAAGCAACAAAAATGTCAGAGCTTGGCAGGGCCACGTGGGTCCAGTGGCCCCCACCCCCACCCTTCAGGCCTGACACCCAGTCACACACTCCCCAGGCCAGGGCCACGCTCGAAGGCGGGAAGGCACAGTAGCCCACCCATCAGAGAGCCCCCAGTCCCTCCAAGGGAAGGGTGCCACAGGACCCAGGGGGTAGTCCCAGAGGGCAGCGATTCCGAAGGGGGCCACGCCTCAGCCACGGCACTCCCGCTTACACGTTCATTTAGTCAGAACTGACCACAGTCCAAAAGGTAGCGTGTGCCGGAGAGAGCTCCGGAAGGGGCCACTTCCAGTCCACGCAGGGCAGGCAGCTGCTTCCGTTCTCTTTCCACTTTTAAATCAACGGACGGTTTCTCTGTCATTTTTCCTGTGGGCTCTGAGCCCGCCCGCCCGTATCAGTCCAACACGCCCATCGCTGCCCGACCGGCCCCCGGGCCTTTAGCCACCAGCAATACTGGGCTCGTGGGAACCTGGCGGCTTGGAACAGTGCTTAGAGACCCTGGCGGCCCGGTGGCCTTCGCATTCCTCGGGGGATCCTGGACGTCCAAGCCCTTTGCATGACAGGGACCGTGCCACGCAACGCGGGCTGAGGGGAGCATAACCAGGCCCCTTCCTTGGCAGACTCCCTGACGACCGGACCCAGCCACCATGGCTGCTCTCACAGCTCGGAGACGGTGCCTGCCACCATAGGGGACCCTGCCATCCCTCCAGCTGGGGGACGTGCCACCCCGGGCACACCCAGGGCACGCAGGTCACCTGTGCTGTTGGCTATGGCAGCCGGAATAAACGGGGGGCTCAACAAAAAGACA
>NW_006204331.1:581816-585121 GCF_000334495.1 Tupaia belangeri chinensis
GCTCGTGGCCTGCCGTAAAAAAGGGGGACTTCAAATACCAGACTCACCTGTCGAGGCTCTGGCGTCCCCAGATCCAGGACCAGCCATGGGCTAGGCCATACCCCTCGGGTGTCGGGGCAGCCCCTTCCTGCACACACCTGACCCCATCTCTGCCTCTGGGCTCTGTTCTGAGCCCTCTCCTGGCTAGCGCAGTGGTCAAGGGGTCGAGGGCTCACCCTGCTCACCCAGGGCGACCCCGTCTGCTGATCCATAATTACACTTGCCAAGACCCTTTCCTAAATAAGGCCACACTCCCAGGTTTGGGGGAGCAGCATTCAACCCACCATAGTCATTCCCTGATCCCCCAAATTCACACCCATATGACATCCAGTCACCCCACCCTACACTCTCTGAAGTTCCAGCACACTGCAGTATCCCCTGCTTGTCCAGAATCTCACCTAAATGTTCCAACCGTCACCCCCGAAAACCACCTGTCACTTAGCCAGGGACAGAGGAGGCTGGAGCTCCATCCTGGGACAAAAGTCCTGCCGGCTTGGACCTAGGATCCAGAAACGAGTTATCTGCTTAAAAACGCGTATGGATGGGCAGGAGCAGGGAACTCACTCAGAGGGGCCCCCAGTCCCCAAGGTGAGCCCCAGCAGGACACAGTCCACTAGGCTTCAAGCTCAGGGGATAGACATCCAGCAGTCCCTACCCGCGGCTGCACCCCTGCGCAGGGTCACTCTGCCCTGTCTGAAGAGAGGCCTGTGGCCTGTGGCCTGAGGACAGAAGTCGGTATGATCACAGCCTCCTCACTCCCTCCACACCTGTCCCCTCACGTCCACGCTGACATCTCTGCCAGTGTGACAGTCCCCGACCTGCAGCTTCCTGAACACACGGCAGAACTTGATGCCACTGGGCCCGAGGATGGGACCCTCTGCACTCCTCCTGTGGGTGACGTGCCTTCAGCCCGGGGACCCCTTCGGTGGCAGGCAGCCAGCCACAGTGAGCCTCTCTAAGGCGCGTGTCCTCCCAGTGGACCCTTGTCTACTGTCCTCTGCCGTCCGAGCAGGCCTGAGGCCTCTCAGACCTTCAGTTCCCATTTCTTTAGCAGGCCCTCCAGCCTCTCTTGGCCTTCTCAGGGGTCGCCACACCATCCGCACCTCAGAGATCTCAGCTAGATACGTCCCCGTCCTGCTGCCACTCCACAGGGGGACACAGCTCAGCCTGGTGCCTGTGGCCACGCCAGGATGCCCTCTTCTCCGGCTTCCAGGCCCACGTCCCACTGCCTGCTGAGCCTGCCCAGGTGCACCTGCGCCAGCCTCTTGGTTAAAGCCCAGTCCTAAAGCCACTTCCACGCCATCTGGTCCACGTCATGGCTGCAGCCGTGTCTCAGTAAGTAAATCCGTTTGCCAGCGCTGACCAAAGACGACCACTGGGGGCCGCCCTCCGTGCAGGAGGGCTGGAAGTCTGAAGCCCATCGGCCATACTCCCCCAAGGCGCTCTGGGGCCCTTCCAGCCAGCTCCTGGTGGCTTGGTTGTCCCTGATCTTACCCCGCATCAGCCACCTCTGCTCCATCCCCCCACCCCAGCATGCCAGTATGCAGGTGTGCCTGTACCCGTGTGTGGCACACATGTGTCCGCAATCCTAAATGGGATTTGGGGCCCACCCAGTGAACCCAGGAACCTCACCCTGAGAGTGCATTCCCGGGCTCCAGGGCATGAGCATGTCTCTGCGGGACGCAGACCACCACTCAACCACTGCAACCCTCGGCCCCAAGGGCCCTTCAGAGATGGGGAGCTGCTTGGGGACAGCCTCAGCATGGGGGCCCGGGAGTGCCTGCGAGCCCACTTCGGGGGGGGGACGAGCTCTCTGTACACCCACCTACACCCAAGGAGAGCAGGCTCTGCGGCTGAAGCAGCAGCAGGTACCACGGGCCTGTGCTGCCAGTTGGGGTTGCTGGGAGGGGCAGGGCCGGGACACCCCCTCCTTGCATGGAGCCACCGGGCCCCGCTGAGCCCCACTCCTCCCTGTGCCCGTCCCTCCCACCCCGGAGCCGGCTGCCCCCAGGGACGGGAGTCTAGGCTGGAGCCGCAGAAGCAGAAAACGACAGCAGCTCCGCCACGTCCAGTGGCCAAGCACATCTGAGTCCCCGGAGTTCCCAGGGCACTGCCCTCAGCAGGCAGTTGGGCCCCAGAGGACACAGACACCCCTGCCTCCACTGTGGCCCGGCCCGGCCCGCGGCTGACCTGAAGGTGAGCCCAGATTTGCTCTTGAGGTTCCGCAGCAGCTCCAGCTGGTTCAGAGGGGGGATGAGTCTGGGTAAGAGAAGGAGAGGCCAGTGAGCCCCCGCCCGGCCTGGAGCAGACCCCCGCTCAGCAGCACTCCAGTGTGCTCCTGGCCTCGCAGGCCCCCGGGGGCCACTCCCATTCCCCCGGCCCAGCACGGACAACAGAGGGCAATGCCAGGCCTTCCCCCTGGCCCTTGTGGAGAGCGGAGAGCAGAGGAGGGCACTGGAGCAAGGGCTGGGCCTCCGCCCACTCCGACCCCGACCTCCCCCAGGGCAGATTCGCTGAGGCCCAGGCCCCAGCAGAGCCTGTCTCTGCCAGTGCTGGAGGTGGGGAGCCCAAGCCGCAGGACAGGGCTCAGCTGGGCCCAGGAGGCTCGCCCCAGGTCTGTAGGACGAGGCCTCACCAAGACTAAACGCCACAGGGACGCTACGAGAGGCCCAGCTCTGCTCCTTGGCCCCTGCCCAGACCTGGCCAACCTAACAGCCGGCCTCTACCTGCCTGGACACTGGGCCAGGCTCCAGGGCCACTCCTGATCACCTGGTCCCCAGCCAGCCCTCGGTCTCCAAGGAAAGGGCCCTTCCCTGACATGACACCAGGCCTGCCTCTCCTGATGCCACCCCACTGTAGGGCCTGCTCAGCCCCACGCACACTCTCCTCCTGTGGCCCCCAGCACCCACACCCCGCCCGCGTCATCTGGGACGGCTCCCCTCTGTGGCCGCTCTTGGCACGGGGTCCTCGACCTGCAGCAAGTCCCCAGCCCAGCCCTGTGCCCTGCCTGACGGTCCCCCAGTGCTCTGCCTCTTGGAGTTACCCTCCCAGGTCATGCCCTACCCCTCAGACCACGCCCACCCACGCCCCGCCACGCCCCTTCTGTGCCCCCCAGGATACCGAGGTGTCGGACCCTCTTGGCTGCCCACTGCCCACCCTCCACTGGCGCCGAGAAGGGCTTCGCTTTGTCGACCTCAGGACTCGCTCAGCCCTGCCGGCAGCGCCGGCAGCTGCAACCCCCCCCGACCCGCCCCGACCCTCTGCAC
>NW_006204331.1:585150-585894 GCF_000334495.1 Tupaia belangeri chinensis
AGGGGCGTCCTGTGAGCCCTGCCCCCGGCGGCTGTCGCTGTCCCTGCGGTTAGTCGGTTAGTCAGCTCATGCCACAGTCAGAGCCCGGGTCAGCACACAGCGCGGCCCACACACGTCGGCCCTCTGGGCCACACAGAGTCATGCCTGGGACACACAGCAGCAGCAGTGCCGGCCCACGGCCGGGCCCTGGCCACCTTGAACGCCATGGAGGACAAGGGTGGGAAGTGCCACAGGAGGCCGAGGGTCACCCGGGGAGAGCAAAGGCTGGTCTGAGGGCCTGCTGGCTTCAGGGGGCATCCTGTCCCCCAGGGTGGCTCCGGCTGGGCTGGGGTGTGCTGCTGTGCCTGAGGGGGACCCCCAGGGCCAGGGGAGGGATGCCGGAATGTGGGCAGGAAGGGGGTGAGGGCAGCCGGATCTTCAGGAACCTCCAGGCCCTGGAGGGGTGTGGCCCAGGCTCTGCACGCACCAGCCCACCTCCCCACCCCCCACCCCCGCTGTGGCAGCTCAGCCCCTCCTGCTTTGGGGCCCAGGGAGAGGAGAAGACCAAAGTCCAGGATCTCCACCCAGAGGGCCCCAAGGCCAGGCACAGAAGGACCACTGCAGAGGTCTTCTGAGAGGCCGCCTTGCTGCTGGGGGTGGCCCTGAGCTGAAGGTGGGGTACACCTTGAGCCTGGGGAGTGGGGTGTTCTGAGCCGGAGGTGGGGGGTCCTGAGCCGGAGGTGGGGGGAGGCCCTGAGCCAGAGG
>NW_006204331.1:586053-592525 GCF_000334495.1 Tupaia belangeri chinensis
GGGCCCTGAGCCGGGAGGTGGGGGGGCCCTGAGCCGGGAGGTGGAGGGGGTCCTGAGCTGGAAGTGTTAGCCCCACGCCCCACACCTGCTGTCTGGGGCGGGGTAAGGGCAGGCATGGGTGGGGACAGGCAAAGCAGGAAGGACAGAGGCACCTTGAGGGCAGGTCCAGCCACAGGAAGGAAGGGTCATGGGGTCAGGCGGGGGAGGGAACACAGTGACAAGGCCTGACGACACCCAGCGTGGGACCACGGACAGAGGTGCAGGCGATGCTCAGCAGGGCGGGCCTGCGCGCCAGGCAGACGGGAAGACCACACACGCTCTGTCCATGCGTTTCCTACCTGGACGCACCGTAGGTTTGTGTTTGCGAGCTTGCACGTGTTTTCACACACACACGGGAAGAACAGAAAGTTCAAAAAGAACGGGGTAAGGAAAAGAAAACGAGAAAACAGTCGAGGAAAGTGGGGGAACAGAACAAAGGACATTAGCGCAAGGCGGTCCTTCCCACTGCCCGGAACAAGGTCAGGCTCCAGACCCAGCCTTCCCGCCGTGCTGGGAGCAGCAGCCAGCCACGTCCCCAGGGCACTTGCTCCTGTGAGACCAGGCTCCTGTCCAGCCGATGCTGACCTCAGGACCTTCGAGAGGCCCCTGAGCCATGAGGACACTGCAGAGGACCTGCAGAACTGTGTGCCCACCCAGCCCTTGGGGACAGCCCCAGGAAGTCACCCCGGGGCAGGGAAGGGTAAAGCTGTCAGGCTCAGCTTCTCCACCTTGGAGCAGGGGTGGACAGGGAAGTGCCCCTCACAGAGGAGTTCTGGGCTGGGCATCAGGCCTGCCCGCCTGCCCCCCGTCGCCTGCCCAGGGGACCAGATGGGAAGCTGTCCCCCGACTGGCACTCACAGGGCCTGAGAGGAAGCCCAGGCACCCCTGCTGCCCCAGGGCACCAACGTGTCCATGCACCGTCCAGGCTCCGGTATCAGACTCCCAGTCTTTGAGCCTCCTGGGGACTCGGGTCACCCTCCGCCTCCCCACCAGGACCTGGGCCCTGGGGGACGGCGGGCCAAGGCCACCTTCGCTCACTGGCTGTCCAGGAGGCTCATGGCAGGAGCCATCCCAGCAGAGAACACTAAGCCCAGGGTGAGGGAATGAAGGCAAAAAATCAAAGCCCCGTGCCGCAGAATGAGAACAAAATTCCGACAGAAATAAAGCACACACAGAATTCCTTTCCGAAAAATACCTTTTAAATGAAAAGACACAAAAACAATGAAAATAATAAACCACCAAAGATGGGTCTCAGCAGCAAAGGAAGTGAACGCGGAGCTGACACGCAGGCCCGGCGGGCGGCGGTACCTGTACATGGGCACGGTGACGGTGCGCTCGTAGTAGTGCCACGTGGAGTGCAGGTCTGTGCGCGACAGGTTGGTGGCGTAGAACCTCCAGGCCGACTGTGCAGGGGAGAGGGGCGTCAGCCTGGAGCCGCGGACAGGGCCGGGGAGGCAGCAGCCACCAGGAGGGCCTCGGCCCTGCACTGTCCAGGCAGGCTGGACCAGCCCTCGGCCGACCCTCCCTCAGGCCACCCCTGGCGGGCAACTTTGCAGGTCCTGCTACAGCCTGTGGCTGCAGGCAGGGCCGTTCTGCAGGAGAGGTGGCACCTGGTGGTTTCGAACCGCCTTCCCCAGGACTAGGTTACTGGGCAGCTCTTCATGAGCATGCTGGGCTATTTGTGCGTCTTCTCCAGAGAGAGGGCCGTCCACACCCTTCGCCCGGCGACTCTGGGGCTGTCTGCGTTGTGGTGGTTGTGCCGGGAGCACAGCCTGTAACCTGGTACAGGCCCTGACATGGACGGGCCCTAGCGCACGGCAGCTCCCCACGCTGCTGCATCCTGTCTCCATCCCCCGTGCTTCTGGTGAAATCGTGGGGACACCTTCACCTTCCAAGGGCTCTGGCAGCTTCCGCTGGTATTTATGTCGCCGACTCATTCGGTTGATTTGTGTGCATGGTATGAAACAAGGGTCAGATTTCATTCTTTTAAAAGCAGATAGCGAGGGGCCAGCAGGTCGTGCGGCAGTTAAAGGTGCTGGACTCCCAATGGTCAATGGTGGTTTGACTCAAAA
This sequence comes from Tupaia belangeri chinensis, assembly GCF_000334495.1. Lineage (NCBI taxonomy): Eukaryota > Metazoa > Chordata > Mammalia > Scandentia > Tupaiidae > Tupaia > Tupaia belangeri. The sequence continues at coordinate 588,165 of NW_006204331.1, forward strand.
TAACGAATAAAATTAAATAATACTTGAAAAGATAAAATATAAACAGATACCCAGGAGCTGGCTCCATGGCACGGTGGTAATATGCTACTCAAGGACCTCACACAGCGACCGCGGTTCGAACCATGGCCCGGCCAGCTGGGGCATGCCAGGCGTGTCCTCGGGTCCCATGCCGAGGAGGGGCTGAGGCAGGAGCAGACTGTGTGGAGGACTCCTCTCCCACTCTTTGTGCACAGCCCTATCAGGAATTAAGAACTAAATCCCAACAGGCAAAGCCACAGACGTGTCCCCGCACGGTTGTGAAGGGACCACTCTCTCTGTTGGGTAGACCTAATACCCTCGTGGAGGTCAGCTGACCAGGGAGGCCCAGGTTTATCCCTGGACTCCCCACTCGGTCCCACAGACCTGTGCGTCCCTCCAGAGGCAGACACCACAGTGCTCGGGGTACTTGAGCTTTGCAAAGACTCACTCCAGGGCTGCAGTGGGAGCCTTTGCGTCACTGTAAGCCCTTGCCACTCTCTCCTGGGTGGCTGTCACTTTCCCGCCCTGGAGCCCCCTCGGGCCTTCCTTTAGCTGTTGGGCACGTCTGGGACACTGGCCAGAGTGCCACAGAGTGGCACGTCAGGAATTCTGTGGGACGGTCCCCACTCGGCCGTCCTGCGAGCGGACTGCCCTGTGCTATCTGCAGAGGCGGCTAGCTCCTCGTTAAAGCTGGACATTCTGCGTGTTTCAGTGAACACCAGGCCGTCCTCCTCCCTCAGGGTTTGAGCTGCTGTTGCAGGTCGTGGCTTCCTGTGTGCCAAGCTTCCAAGCTACGGTTCTTGACCAAGACTGCAGCTTTGTCCTGGTTGACCCCCCAGAGTCTGTCGCAGGAGCTCAGTGGCCAGCTAAGAGACTCGAACCCCTGGAACCACAGGGAAAAGACACTCCATCTGTCTTCACAGATGGGTTTTGTGGGATCCCTTCAACCTTACCCAGGCTGTTCAGATTTGGCCTTCACTCCTGCCTGCCTGGAGGCCGAGGGTCGGCCTGAGGGCTTTCTGGTGATCTCTGACCCCCATCCAACACTGGGCATGGTGCAGCCTTTGGGATGCCCGTCCCTGGAGGCACTGTCCCCTGGGCCGTCTCCCAAGCCTCTTCCTCAGGCTTTCTGACCTGTCTGCTGCCTCCCCAGCCATTGTCCCATCCGCTGTCCCATCCACTGCCCCATCTGGGGCCCCATCTGCCGTCCCACCCACTGTCCCATCCGCTGTCCCACCCACTGTCCCATCTGCCATCCCATCTGCTATCCCTCGTCATATTTGAATGCTTTTGACAGACACTTGCCTGGGAGGTCACCGAGGCCCAGAGAAATCTTCAAGGCAGAACAAAGGCCATGGCCAGACTGACCCTCCAAGAGCCGTCAGAGTGGTCGAACTGCAAGTCTTTGGGCACAAGGTCCAAATCACGTCCCCTGACACCAGCAAGTCACACTGCGAATGCCAATCCTGTCCCAGGGCTGCTACCACCCAGGGGAGCAGTGGCTGGCGGCCACACTGGAACAGCTCGCACTCAGCAGTCCCTCTCCCTCCTCCACAGAGCTGCCTTGGTGGTCACGCAGTTCCGATCAGGTCCGGGGCTTCAGGTCTGAGTCTGTCTAGTTTTTTTGTTTGTTTTTTCTGCTATAGGGCGTGTGCACTCGCCAGACAGAGAGAGAGAGAGACAGAGAGATAGAAAGCGAGAAATCACCCCCCAGGGGGGATGGCCACGCTGCAACCCCTTCTCCTCCATTCTCCTCTCGGGATCTTGGGCACGAACGCACACGCGCCCAGCCTGAGTTTAAGCCACCGGGTCCGGGACTCGAACCATGGTTGACTATGTGGGAGTCCAGCGACATAGCCATTACACTCACTGCTGGTCCCGAGTCTGTCTAGTCTCGACATTTGAACTGCTTTGGAGAGGGGTAGAGTTTGGAGACCACTAGTCTGCCATTGTCAGTGACACCCTGTCTGTGAACTTCCACCTGACTCTCCTGGTGAGGAGTAGGGCTCTGGGGGGCAGGTCCTGGGCCCCTGCTTCTTGGGCCTGAACCCTCTCACTCCTATCCAACCCCTAGGCAGGCTTCCTCCCGGCTCGCCACACCCCTGCTCCCCCCTTCCTCCCGTGCTCAGTCCTGCCGACCCTCCAGAGCTTGCCCAGGCCTGTGGTACCCCCACCATCCCCCACACCTGTGTCCTGCACAGCCTCACTCTGTGCCAGACTTACTGCCAGCCCCTGCTTGTACCCACCCTGGAGGGGTCGCCTGAGGTCACAACACTGGCACAAACCTGACCTGCCCCAAGCCGCTCCATCTCTGCCAGGGGCTCCATGCAGCCCTGTGCATGACCTCTGCATCCCCCGAGAGAGAGCTTCCAGCTCCACTGACCCCCTGCACACCCCAGCAGGACGAGCCATGGACGCTGGCAGTGTGCACCCTGTCCCGTGAGGCCACGTCTCCGAACAGGCACAGACCACAGCCACGCTCTGCTGGACGTGTGAGCCACTGCCGACAGTGACCTGCCTGCCAGGGCCTGGCAGGTATGGGCCCGACTCGCTGTGCAGCTGCGCAGTGAGGGCTGGAGCCCAGTGGGCAGGCCACTCCAGGCCCACATGCAGGCACTGGAACCCTGGAGGGGTGGGGAGGAAGGCTACGTTGCAGCATGATTGCCACACGGGGTGACTGCTGGCTTTCCTGCTCTCTGCAGCAAGCACACGTTCTCAGGCAGAATTAAAAAAAGTGACCTTCAAAGGGCCAGGCGGGGCTGGGGGGCAAGCACTAACCCAACAGGACCACACGGGGGAAGCGTGAGGTGCGCAGCCCAGTGTCCGAGCACATGGGCACACACACGTGCCAGGCCAGCCGAGCTGGACACAGGTCACAGTGGAAAATGCCTTAGGGTGTCTCTCGCTCTCGCGTGTGCACACGTAGGGGCAACATAAATAAACTTGAAAAGAAGAGTGCCCTTCCAGGGAGGCGAGCACTCGGTCCACGCTTCTCCCTACACTCTTCTAACGTAACACACACATCTGCCAACTTTTTCTTTTTTTAAGGTTTTTGCCATAGGGTGTCCGCTTGCCGGGAGAGACAGCGAGAGGGAAAGTGAGCAATTAGCCCCCACAGGGATGGCCATGCTGCGATCCCTCCTCCTCCAGGCTCCTCTTGGGATCTTGGGCCCACACACACACCCAGCATGATTTTCGAGCCATCAGGTCCAGGACTCAAACTGTGGTCAGCCATGTGGGAATCCAGAGCCTTAACCACCACACCACCCGCTGGCCCTGTGGTAACTTTTTTGTTTTCATTTTTTTAGAATTATTTAATTTTATCTATTATTGTTATTACTTTTTAATTTGACCAGAGAGAGAAAAGACAAGCGAGAAAGCAAGCCACCAGGTCCAGGACTCAAACCACAGTCAGCCATGTGAAAGTCCAACGCCTTAAACACCACACCATCTGCTGGCCCCCTGTGGTAACGTTTTTAGATTGTCAAAAGTAGAGTGAGATTATGAGGCATTCTGTTCTTTATATTCTTTGGCATCAAAAAAAAAAAAACGCCATTTTGTGTTTTTGTAGGGGTATGTAAACACTTGCACACATCAGCACGGGTCAGGCCCAGGGCCAAGACCCCAGGGCCACATCTGCAGCCCAGAGCGACCATGGGGGGCCAGGCCACATCTGCACAGCAATCGGTCAGCTCCGAGGCCACTGGGCAGGGCTGACTTTGGGGTGGAGCCACAAGAACGCCTGGTACCAGGTCCTGCTGTCCAGCTCACGTCCGGGGTGCTCAGACTGCTGGGCGAGTGGCCTGGACAGGCTCGAGGCAGGGGCTGTCCACTGCCCGAGTGACACCTCCCAGAGACCCAGGCCCCAGTCAGAGAGCAGGTGTGCTAGGCCCACCAGGAGACCCGGGTGGTACCACGGGACCAGGCCACTCCCAAGGTTATGCCACCGGCCAGCTGTGAGACCTCAGGTGTCCAGGTTGCTTCTCAACACACTGGCCAGACATCCCCACACCACCTGCCCACAGAGGACAGGAAAGGCCTCACCTGGATCAGGCCGGCAGCTGGGTTCCGCCTCTTCTCAAAGTGCTTCTGGCGGTGCTGCTCTTGAACCTTCAGGGCGAAGCCAGATCCCAGAATACCCTGCAACGCACCGGTCAGACGGACAGGGCTCGCACCCCTAACGCACCGGTCAGACGGACAGGGCCCGCACCCCTAACGCACCAGTCAGACGGACGGGGCTCACACCTCTGACGCACCGGTCAGACGGACGGGGCTCGCACCCCTAACGCCACGGTCAGACGGACGGGGCCCGCACCCCTAACCCCCCAGCCCCACCGACGCGG
>NW_006204331.1:592868-594799 GCF_000334495.1 Tupaia belangeri chinensis
TGAGGGTGCGAGCCCCGCCGTGAGGGTGTGAGCCCCGCTGTGTCTGAGCCGTGACATTCTGAGACTTTTACCCCCTCCCCCCACGCCCCACCTGGAGACACGGGTTGTCACTTCTTGCTTGCAGGAGGGCCATGCCCACACTGAAGTCAAAGTAGTGTCCCCCACCCCTCCGGCCTGTCCACCAGAAGGGGTCTACAAGAACATCTGAAGGGGTCACTGGGAGACCGGCTCCTTGAGCCCTGGGCCCATACTGGCCACCCTCAGCCTGCCCTGCCTCAGAGCAGGGACAGCAGGGTCCTCCTGCCCTCTGCCTGAGTTCACTCCCTGCCCAAGGCCTGTCCATGGCAAGTCACGGGCACCACTCATCCCGACACAAGGGCCCAGTCCCGGCCCATCAGGACCAGGGAGCTACCAGTGACCAGGGGCCCAGGCGGGAACAGGGCTCGGGCATGGATGTGGGCCAGTGCGATGCAGAGGCTGGGCTCGCCCTGAAGACCAGGGGCCCCCCTGCAGCTGTGCTGCCACCTCCACCCAGAGGCAGGAAGGGGAGGCGGGACCTACCGCAGGAAGGGCAAAGAAGGAGACGCCAATGAGGGTGAAGGTAGCTGCCAGGAGCCTCCCGTTCCAGGTCTGGGGGTACTTGTCACCGTAGCCGATGGTAGTCAGCGTGATCTGCAGGCAGGTCTCCGGTCACTGGGCTATTTGGGGGCCCTCTCATGCCGCCCACAGGGACCCAGTGAAGCCAGGGCTGGAGTGAGCTGCACCCACCCTCCACCAACCCCAGGCCCCAGTATCTGCTCGCTTCACATATCAGAGTCCATCGTTCCAAGGTGCCCAGCCCCCTTATCCACGAGGGCGCAGCAAACGAGGGTGTGGTTTGTGCCCCAGAGGGACCGAGCTGGGCACAGCCCCCAGCCAACCTGGGACGGCAAAGGTCTCCGAGAAGGGACAGCCTCACAGGAGCCAGCAGAGGGTAGTGTGTGCATGGAGGCATTGCGGCCAGGGGCGGGGCAGGGCCTCTGTCCACAGAGGGCCTGGCCAGGTGGTAAACCCCCCAGGAGCAGAGGGACAGGTAGGACAGGTAGGGGCAGACCCCAGAGAGAGGTGCAGCGGGGAGGGTGTTGCTCCTGGTGCCTTGGGGGCCTTGGAGGTCACACTCAAGATGTCTCTTAGGAGCCAGGTGTGGCCTGTCCAGGTGAAGTCGGGCATGGGGCCACAGAGCCTCAGGCCCTGCCATCCCCTGGCTGCAGAGCCCAATCTCCCTGTCTCCAACTCTCTCATCCCTCACTTCGTGGGCAGGGGCAGGGGTGAGGCAGGGAGCAGGCCAGGGACAGCCGCAGGACAGAGCCCACCCCTCTACCCTGCTTCCCCTGCTCCACACGGTAAGCCTGTGTCCTCCTGTGGCCCCCCTACCCACCTCAATACATCATGGGGTTAGGCCCTGGATCGGGGATCCCCTGGGTCAGGCCTCCCCCGAACCCAAGATGAACTGGGCATGATGGCTGTGGTTAGCGGGGAGAAGGAAAGTGACCAGCTGGCCCGGGGCAGGCTCCCCGCCCAGCACCCACTGGGCATCTTCCCATGACCCACAGGCCATCATGGCTGCAGGTGGGCAGCAGGTGGCCTCAGAGAGATGGGCTGACAGCTCAGACTGGCTGGGAAGCCCTGGGGACAGTGGTGGTGGGAGAAAGCAAGGATGGGGTGAGTGTCCTTGGGAAGAGACAGTGACCCCAGGGACGGACTCACCAGGCCCCACCAGAGCGCGTCTGCGTAGGTGTCAAAGTGGTCGTTCTCCCCCTTTTCTGCCAAGTACACCAGGAACGAGGCCAGGATGAGGCAGAGGAAGCCGATGTACCAGGCGGTGACCAGCTCCTGCAGACGGCAGGCCTCGTCACCACCACACCCGGCCAGACCGGGCCCTCGCCCCCCGG
>NW_006204331.1:595059-596879 GCF_000334495.1 Tupaia belangeri chinensis
CAGGGAAGGAGCCCGGCATGAGGCGGAGAAAGCCGATGTACCAGGCGGTGACCAGCTCCTGCAGACGGCAGGCCTCGTCACCACCACACTCGGCCAGCCTGGCCAGTAGCCCCTGGGGCCCAGGAGGCCTGCCTGGGCTCTGCATCTCCAGGACACTGAGGGTGCCTCCGCTCCCCAGGCCAGCAGGGGCTCAGCCCCGAGGCAGGCTAGGGGGGCGCTGTGCAGTCCAGCCCGAGGCCCTGCGCCTGTGAGTCAGGCCGGGCGCACTACAGCACACAGACAGTCACCAGGTTTTGGCCCACGAGACTGTCACTCTCAGGACTAGCAAGCTCTCTCCCCTTTCCTGAGCCTGGGGATGCAGCTCTGGAGGGGAGCTCTCCCTCAGTGACGTCCCCAAATCCAGTGGCCGGGGAAGCCCTGCAGAAAGCCCCGCAGAACCAACAGCCCGTCCTGCCCCTGAGCACCACCTCCCTCCAAGGTCTCAGGCAGGTGGGAAAACCGGGAGGGGTCAGTGGGCAAGTCAGCTTGCCCGTGGCCTCGCCGCAAAGCCCAACAGAACAGGGTCTTGGACATTGGGGTCCTGGGACCCCTGGACCAAGACACATGGCTACAGCCATGCTATGGGTCACCTGGGTGCGGGGGGCCTGGAGGGAGCTACAGCCACTGCAGACCACATCTTAAACAGCCCCCAAGCAGGTGCCGGCACTGGGCATCGACCCAGGCACCGAGACCGAGGAGGATGCCCAGCCCCAGAGTGGGCAGCTCCTGGTGGGGCTGGAAAGGGCAGGCCTGGCTAAGACGACGCCCCCTGCAGACAGCCAACAGAGGCGGGGGGGAAGGGCTAGAAAAGGCAAGAGCACAGGAAGGCGTGCCCATCCGACCAGGTGAGCTCCCTCCAGCCGGAGCCCGCGCTGCCCAGCCCGCAGCCCCGAGGCTGGCCGAGGCCCCGCACCTCACCTTGCTGTGGGCATAGACCACGGAGCCCAGAAGCTTCCAGGTGCCGCCCCTCCGGTCCATGCGGATCATCCGCAGGATCTGCAGGAACCGCAGGCTCCGGAGCGCCGACGTGGCGAAGACGTTGCCCTGGGAGCCCGCAGCCAGCACAGCGATGGAGGCGACCAGCACCATGATGTCTGTGGGCGGCAGGAAGTCCGGGTCGCGGGTGTGTGATCATGGCTCGGGGTAAGGACCTGGGACCCCCGGGCTCCAAGAGGGTGAGCAGATGGGGAGGAGGTGGGCGTGACGCCAGGAAGGGGGACTGTCCTCGCCCCTTCCTGACAGGGAGGCCAAGTCAGCGGGTGAGGAGAAGCTTCCAGAAGGAACGGGCCTTCCCAGAGCTGGTGCCCGACCCGTGCCCACACCCACCCCAGTGCCCCCAGCCCCAGTGGGCCTCACCGATCACACAGAATGGCTTCCGGGCAAACTTGAGCCGCCCCCTCCAGCCACGGTACCGGCAGCAGCAGCCCGCGGCCCAGATCCTAACGAAGTACTCCACGCCGAACACCACGATGGTCACGATTTCCTGCAGGAGCAGCAGCTGAGGCCTCCTGCCAGCCACTGAGACACCCAGCCAGAGCCCAGCAGGAGCCGTGGCACGCTCAAGCCCACAGCGCCATCCAGAAAGCAGGAGGGGCTGGCCCATCTGGACCCTGGAGTCTCCCCCTCTGGGACCCGAGGAGGACTACACATGGGACCTCCTCTTCTGTCCCAGCTGGGGTGGAGGCATGGCAGGGCTGAGCTGAAGGAGGGTCCTGGGTGAGTAAGGGGAGATGTGGTAGGACAGGACTGGGGGGGCATCTCTGGGGGGACAGCACTGGGGG
>NW_006204331.1:597067-597956 GCF_000334495.1 Tupaia belangeri chinensis
CACTGGGGGGCAGGACTGGGGGGGGCAGCACTAAGGGGACAGGACAGGGAGACAGGACGGGGGGAAAGAACTGAGGGAGGGCCAGAGCTGAGGGGACAACACTGGGGGGTGGGGAGAGAACTTCCCTGGGGGCAGCACAGGCAGAGAGGCCCAGGTGCATGCTGGGCATCAGGCCTGAGAAGCCCACCCTGTCACCAACAGCAGCGCAGAAATGACGCTCCTCCACCATGGCAACCCCCCCGGGACCCACACCTGGGGCTACACCGCGGCAGGCGCTCCCTTCAGGGGGCGAGGGTGGGCTGTGGCACCTGGGCTGTGGCACCGCGGGGGCGGGGGTGGGCTGACGGGGCAGGCTGAGCCCCGGCGGCACGCAGGCTCACCAGGATGTAGAGCGCGCCCTCGGAGCTCTTCTCGTACTCCTTGATGGTGGAGAACACGGACAGCACGAGGCACGAGAAGACCAGCAGGAACCTGGGGACAGCGGGGCCCCGTCAGCAGGCCAGGGCCGCAGGGCCCCGCCACCCCGCCTGCCGGCAAGAGCCAAGGACAGGACCCCCAGGACGCCACGGCGACCCTGGCAGCCACCCTGTGTCCAGCTGCTCCAGGAAGCCCCACTTCTCACCACGGCCCTGCCTCTGAGAAAGCCCCACGGCTCTGAGTAAAACGAAAGGACGCCACCCAGCGCCAGCTATGCCTGCACTGCCCACCCCAGGGGCACTCGGGGACGTCCCTCTCCTGGGTGTGCCAGCTCCCGCCCTGCCACAGCAGCGGGACACTCTCTTCCCACCAGCCCCAAGCTGAGCAAGGGCTCTTCAGGTGGCTTTCTTCGGTGTGGCTGCTGGAAGCTCAGCGCTTCCGCTTCCCTGGAAGGCCTCCCCGAGGGCCAAGG
>NW_006204331.1:597983-603360 GCF_000334495.1 Tupaia belangeri chinensis
CTCCACAAGCATCCCCAGTACTCAGTGGCAAGCCCAAATCCTCCCAAACGTACACACACTTTCTGCTAACCTGCTCCCTATCCCGCCCGGGAGGCTGCGAAGGCGGGCATCCACCTCCCCAGACTGCTGCGGGCCAAGCGCCTGGGCACGAGGCTCCCCTCCGGCCCTCCCCGAGGGACAGAGCCGGGCAGGGCCAGCCAAGGCCAAGGCACCCAAAGAAAGGCAGGGAGGCGAGCCCAGCATGTGTGGGAGCCAGGAGAAGCATGCCAGGAGGCCTCTAAGGAAGCACGTCGTGTGTTGGTGTTTCCGGCAGGTGTGAGCCAAGACGGAAGAGGATAGTCTGCCATTCAGCCGGCGGGTCCTGCCAGTTACAAAGGAGGCGTGCGAAGCCCTCTGGTCAGAGGCAAGGAGAGGGGTTCCACGTCGGTCCAGACGCCATGTCATTCACACGGTGACCCTGAAGGACCAGGAGCAGGAGGGGACAGAGCCTCCCAGCAGGGTGCCCGCCTGCACGTCCTCGCCCCGTGCTGCGTCAGCAATTCATGCGGCCATCGCACGATGACCACGGAGCCCACGGAGCCTCAGGGCCAGACTCCAGTCAGGCTCACACCCGAGCGAGGCATGGTCACCCTCTAACGGGCCAAGGGCATCCCGCAGCACCGCGAAGACCCTGTACAGCAGGTACAGCATGCCGGCGGTCCCAGGTCACGGCTACATCTGTCCCTGCCGCATCTAAGCTGGGACGGACACAGGCAACCGATGCGGGCTGGCTGCCTGCCCACCCCGTGGGCCTCTCCGGACATCGGCTCCAGTCTGCATACGTCCAGGGCCGCTCCACCACAGGGATGGCGAAGTTCAGAGAGAAACTTCTAAAGGAAAGGCTTCTGGCTGCCCATCCTGATGGAAAGGCAGGTCAAGTGCTGCCCCTCCTCCACTGCACATCAGGGTCGAAGCTGGCTCCGGGGCCTTCCGAAGGAGCCGGACCGGGTGTGGCCCTGGCCATTCTGCTGAGGGTCTCCACGGGGCCTGAGCTCTGACTCCAGCGTCTGCTCGGTGGGTTCATCTCTGCCTGTGGCGCCATGTCAGTTCGAGAAGTTGGGGTCTGCCCAGACAGACTCTACCTCCTGAGGGGTCCCCGTTCCTGTGCCGTGCGCAGAGACACCCTGTCAGAGCAGAAAGGCCTGACGACCTTCCTGCTGGACCAGGTGCCCATCGGCCCTGCAGGAGCCAGCAGGACATGGTGTGGACACCACAAGGTCAGCACTGGCTCATGGGATCACAGGCCGCAGGGCTGCTGTGCAGGGGCCAGCGTGGGCACCGGCTGGAACCCGGGAGTCCGGCCTTGCTGTCTGGAGTGCGAGTTCCACGGGTGGCAGGCTGGCAGCTCGGCAGGGCTCCCATGCCGCAGCTTTCGGAAGAATCCCTCGTCTTCTGGAAACCTCCATCCGAGCCCGGAAGGCCTGGACTGGACAAGGCCAGCCCCTGCTGCGGAGGGGCTGCTCTATCTGCACCGTGGTCACATCACAGATCCTGCCCACCGGCACTGGCGCCAGGGCCGGCCGAGCTGGCACCTGCAACTGACTGCCAGAAGCCAGGAAAGGAAAAAGAGCCTCAGCCAGGGGCCTGGGCCTGCCAGCCCAGAACCAGTGGGCCCCACTGTTCAGACACAGCCACCCCAATACCCTGGGGGTGCCGGAGGGCGGCCGGAGGAAGGAAGTGAGCTCTCACTGGGCTGCCTGCTCCCAGCTGAGGGCCACGCCTGCACAAGGGCTACCACCAGCCCTCGCCCAGTGCCAGGGCCGCAGCAGAAGCCCTCCAGCGCACAACCAGGGGGCCTCAGAGCTTCTGTGCAGGTCAGCAAGGACGCACAGCCCAGGACACAGCCAAACTGGCCAAGTGGTGGCTCTCTGGGGCAGAGTCCCTCAGGCCAAGGTGGGACCCAGCAGGAGCACAGCGTGTGCAAGACTGAACAGGGACCCCAGGGAGAGCCTGGTCTGGGAGCCCACACCTGCCCTGCTCCACCCCAGCATCCAGGACATAAGCCTCCCTGGGGGATCCCAAGGCTGTGCGGTCCAATCAGGCTGGCCACAGGCACCGCACACCAGCAGCAGGAGCACAGCACCGGGGCCCTCGGCCACTCCGGGTACATGGCTCCTGAGAGCCGCCGCGTCCCAGCGCCCCAGCTCTGAGAACGGCCACTGGCAGCAGCTCCACTAGCGCCCACTGATAGTGGCACACACATGAGAAAACAGTCCATTTCAAAACCACAATTAATTTCCTGTGCTCGTCAGTCAATTTCATCAATTAGCTGGCCCTGGAGAAGTGCGTGCCGCCCTCTTGCACCTCCTTCCCCGTCTCTGCCTGGTGGCAGTTCCTGACGGCTGGGAGAGGAGCACAGGGAAGGACAGGGAAGGCCTGGGTTCCAGGTCAGGGCCTTGAGGCTGGCCAGGGGAGGAGCACAGGAGGGCACCAGAGCCCAGCTCAGCCCAGCGGTAGACACAGGGCCTGGGAGACACATCATCCTGGCGGGCTTCCTGAGGAGGTATCCACAGATGGGCCCACAGGATGAAGAGGACTGGCCTGACCAGCAGAGGAGACAACAGGTGGGAGGCCCAGAAGGAGGGCGGCATCCAGGAAGCCTGCTCCTCACGTTGCCAACGGTCCCCTCGACAGGACAAGGCCCACGGCCTCACGTGACCTCCTCCCAGCTGGCTCCCTGCGGTGGCTCTGACCAGGCCTCTCAGAACGTCCCGAAACCCTGGGGTTGGCACAGGTGGATGTGGCCGTGACTGGCCATCTTCAGCCCTTCCCGGCGTCGGTGGCCAGGACAGAGCCAGCAACTCGGGAAGACAAGCCAGTCCCGCGGAGAGATCCACACGTCCCAGCTCAGCCAGGGAGGGGCACGCTGCCACTCTGCCACCCGGCCACTGCCCCTCCAGGAGAGAAGCCCTGAAGTCACCAGCCCTCAGTCACTCCCTGGAAGGGCCAATGCCAGCCCCAGTCTAGTTCCACGTCAAGAGCGGCCGCTACTGGCTCTGGTGGGAGGATGGCATCGTGGGCAGCAGTGTGGGCCACGCGATGGCCCTGGGACAGGTGAGCAGTGGCCGTCAGCCGTCCCCACTCTTCGTCTGGCCACGTAGCCAGATGACAGACATGCCGTCCCAGGCCTCCCCAGTCCAAAGGCACCTCTGAGGCCAGCCCCGTGGCATACCCGCCTTACAGCAGGGACGCGAGGTGGGCAGGGCTCTGCCACTCCCTCCTGTCTGTCCCCAGGCCGGGCCCAGGTGTGCTCAGGCCGCTCTGGCCTCACAGCCCTGGACACGCCACCTCCGGCAAAGAGGGCCCCTCCGTGGGCCCAGGTGGGACGGGGTGGGGACTCACCCTCAGAGACCAGCCTGGAGCTCAAGGCTGAGTGAGGGGCAGAGCTGTCAGGGTCACCCGGCCGGAGACACGGAAAAGGGCAGGAAAGCGTCTGCAAGTGCCCAGCAGGGGCCGCGGGCCGTGAAACAAGTTCTCGGAGGGAGGGGTCCCAGACCCTCACTGGTCCTTTGAGGGACAGAGGCCTTGTGGGCTGCGCCATGTGCAGAGCACCGAGGGCCAGGAGTTCAGCCCTCCCCAGACGTGCAGTGGGCACTCTGCCCACAGGCTCTCCATACCCAGAGAGCCAGGCCTGAGGCCCGGGTGGCAGTGGCCTCACATGTTCCGGCCCAGTTCTGGCCAAGCCCCTGGCCTGGGGAAAGAATGGACAGATGAGGTTGCAGATGGAGACGGCGTGAGTCAGCGTGAAGGGCTTCGGGGTGCCTCCCTAACAGCCATCACCAAGGAGACGGGCCTGGTGGGCAGCTGGTCCCCACGCCCGTCGCCCCAGGCCCTGCCCCTGGGCCTCGCTGGACCCAGCCCACACGAGGCCCTGTGCCCACCAGGGCAGTCCCGAATCTCCAGAGTGCTGTTGCAGAGGGTAAGGGCGCAGCACAGCAGGGCCAGGGTGCCGTGGGAAGGCCTCGGTCAGATGAGGCGGGGCGCCGGGTACCTCAGCTGAGCTCTGGGCAGAGGCAGGGCCTGAGTGCCGTGGGAGGGAACAAGGAGGCCGCACCGATGAGGCTCAGCCTGCCAGCACGGCGTGCGTGGGCACGTGGCTGTGCTCCTGCCATGCGTGTGCGTGGGCATGTGCATGTGTGTGTGGCTGTGCTCCTGCCGTGCCTGTGTGTGCGCGTGGGCACGTGGCTATGCTCCTGCCATGCATGTGCGTGTGCATGAGTGCGTGGCTGTGCTCCTGCCATGCATGTGCATGGGCATGTGCATGTGCGTGTGGCTGTGCTCCTGCCGTGCGTGTGTGTGTGCATGTGCGTGTGCCTGTGCTCCTGCTGTATGTGTGCATGTGCGTGTGGCTGTGCATGTGGCTGTGCTCCTGCTGTGTGTGTGTGTGCATGGGCGCGTGGCTGTGCTCCTGCCATGTGTGTGCATGGGCATGTGTGTGTGCATGTGGCTGTGCTCCTGCCATGTGTGTGCATGTGCATGTGTGTGTGGCTGTGCCCCTGCCGTGTGTGTGCATGGGCGTGTGCATGTGGCTGTGCTCCTGCCATGCATGTGTGTGCATGTGCATGTGGCTGTGCTCCTGCCATGCATGTGCATGGGTGCATGGCTGTGCTCCTGCCATGTGTGTGCATGGGCGTGTGCATCTGGCTGTGCTCCCGCCATGCATGTGTGTGTGCATGGGTGCGTGGCTGTGCTCCTGCCATGCATGTGCGTGTATGTGGGCACGTGGCTGTGCTCCTGCCATGTGTGTGCATGTGTATGTGTGCATGGCTGTGCTCCTGCTGTGTGTGTGCATGGGCGTGTGCATGTGGCTGTGCTCCTGCCATGCGTATGTGGTGTGCATCTGGCTGTGCTCCCGCCATGCATGTGTGTGTGCATGGGTGCGTGGCTGTGCTCCTGCCATGCATGTGCGTGTATGTGGGCACGTGGCTGTGCTCCTGCCATGTGTGTGCATGTGTATGTGTGCATGGCTGTGCTCCTGCTGTGTGTGTGCATGGGCGTGTGCATGTGGCTGTGCTCCTGCCATGCGTATGTGTGTGCATGGGTGAGTGGCTGTGCTCCTGCTGTGCATGTGTGTGGGCACGTGGCTGTCCTGCCATGTGTGTGGGGGCGTGTGGCTGTGCTCCTGCAGTGTGTATGTGTGTGCGTGGGCACGTGGCCGTGCTCCTGCCATGCGTGTGTGTGGGCGTGTGGCTGTGCTCCTGCCATGCGTCTGCGTGGGTGTGGGCGTAAGCGTGTGTGTGGGCGCATGGCTGCGCTCCTGCTGTACATCTGCATGGGCAAGTGTGTGGGCGTGTGGCTGTGCTCCTGCCATGCGTGTGCGTGGGCGTGTGGCTGTGCG
>NW_006204331.1:603432-604666 GCF_000334495.1 Tupaia belangeri chinensis
GTGGGCGTGTGCGTTTGCTCCTGCCATGCGTGTGTGTGGGCGTGTGGCTGTGTTCCTGCCATGTGTGTGTGTGGGTGTGTGGCTGTGCTCCTGCCGTGCATCTGCGTGGGCGTGGGAGTGTGTGTGTGCGCGGGACTGTGCTCCTGCTATGCGTCTGCATGGGCGTGTGTGTGGGTGTGTGGCTGTGCACCTGCCATGCGTGTGCGTGGCACCCCTGCACTCAGGGCTCCCCCCCAGGGAGAGACCCCGCTGCCCCCATCCCCACCTCCCATCTCTCCCCATGACCTGGCTGCAGGGAATTTCTTTTCTGGAAAAACACAAGCCGTGGCCGCCTCGTTCCTGACCCCTTCACGCACTTGGGCAGCGGAGGGGAGCCAACTGCAGGGCCAGGTTCCCAGGTCCCCCCGCAGCTGGTACACTTCCCAGGCCCCGTTCTGTGATGCCAGATCTCAGGTCCTGCTCCCCCCAAAGCCTATCCCCAGTGGTCCGGGGTCACAGCAGTCACATGGCTGAATGCGTGAACAGCAGGTGGAGGGTGGGGGCCTGGCCCTGCTCGCTGTTCTGAGCTCTGCCGGCCACCAGGGACCGAGCACATGCCCTGAGGTTGGGAAGACACCCACCCCCATTTCACAGTTGGGGCACGGCTCTCTGTGGCCCAGGGAGAATGAACCTGAGCAGGCAGCAGAGCCCCACCAGCCTGCACACCCCGTCCACCCGAGGGCCCACTGACGAGAGGCCCCTGCAGAAACCCCCTCTCTGCAATGACATCCAACCTAGGAAGCCTGGGCACCCACAAGCCCGCGGCGAGGGAGCAGCGTGAGAGGCAGAGTCCTTGGTCGGAGGCGGGGCTCCCTGGGGGCCCGCCACCCGCCCAGACCTCAGCCTGGAATCTAATTCTGTCCTAATCAACTGCCCTGCTCCTCAGACCTGCCACTCCTCATCTCAGGCAAAGGGAGACAGCGTTGACAGCTGCTCGGTGCCAACCACCAGGTCCGCAGACCATGGTCCATCCAGAGGCTGCGCAGAGACACCCTCCCAGAACCAAGTCCCACCCTGCAGGGCCCAGGCTGTCACCCAGTGTGCAAGGGATGGGGGGAAGGGGGCCAGGGTGAGACTCCACCTCAGACACCCCCAGTGCTTGTCCGACACCTCGTGATGAAGGGCCATGGCTAAGAAGTCCAGGCCCGGGAGCCCCAGGGCAGGTTCCACTTCCTGCTCGGGTCTCCTTTCCCTA
>NW_006204331.1:604856-607136 GCF_000334495.1 Tupaia belangeri chinensis
TCCCTACCCCAAGGGCAGGGCCTGCACTGTCCCTGGCCAGTGACCCCAGGACAGCCAGCACAGGGTCTGGACATCTCCCCTCCCCTCACCCCCAGAAGCCCAGGGCCCACAGGGACCCCTATCCCTGGAGCGCGATGCCCAGAAGGACCAAGTCCTGATGGCAGGCACCTGCTGACCTCACAGCGAGGCCACTTCCCACACGCCTGCTGACGCAGCCCTGCCGACACCCCGAGAGGCGGCACCACACAGCTAGCGTGCATCTGCCCACACAGACCGCAGGAGCTGGGCGAGGACTGAGGTGCAGGAGCTGGCCTCACGCACGACCCCAGGCCCCCAACTCAGGTCCCTGAGGGCGCAGCTGGCCAGGGGTCATGGAGTGAGGACCAGAGGGCCACTGAGACGCGAGCTGAAGCAGGAGGGGCCGAGCCCGGCCTGGGGAGCTGTGAGGGGGCAAGCTGCTCATAAAGGGCAGGGCCACAGGGCTCAGCCTATGCAGGAAGTCAGGTCCCACATGGCAGCCATGGTTCAAGTCTCGTCCCCATCACTTGAAAACCCTGCCAGGAGCAGGTGTGCCCAGGACCCCAGCAGGACAGAGACTCGGGGGAGGAGGGCTGTGGCATGACCAGGCTCCACTGGGGGTGATTCCTCTGGCACAGTGACGTGTGCTGAGCCCTGCTACTTGGGAGGCTGAGGCAGGCGGATGGTGGGTTCAAGGCGGGTCCGCACAGCACTGAGAGACAAAGAACAGGAACCAGCTACACTCCCAGAGACACGTCACAAGTGTCCACACAGATGCGAAGCATGTTTGCAGCAGCTCTGGCCCCAGGGCCCAGCAGCACAAGAGCCCACAGCCCATCTGTGCTGCAGGTGGGTGAGCAGCTGTCCACACCGCCCGGAAGGGGCGACGACGCCTGCCAGCAAAGGCCCCTGAGGATGCGAGGCCCAGGAAGGTGTCAGGCCCCAAAAGCTATCTGGAGAGCCGTCCTGCACGGTGTCCAACACGGGCATGGCCGGGGCAGACGAGCACTCCTGGTTGCCAGGGGTGGGTGCAGGGGGGGTGGCTGCTGATGGCTGGGTGAGTTTTCATGGGTGGCAAATGGCAAGAGAGGGCCAATGGCCACACATCAAGGTGGCTGCAGCAACCCACAGGACTGCTCACGGCAGTGGGCTGATGGGAACGTGTGGTCAGGAGGCCTGGCTAGTGCTCAGGGGAATTGCAGCTTCTCAAGGAAGAACACACAGGGCCAGCAGATTGTGTGGTGGCTACAGTTAGACTCCTACAGGGTTGATCGTGGTCCGAGGATCGGACACGGTGGCTTAAAACTCTGGCCGGGCACGTGCGTGAGTGCCTTAAAATCCCGAGAGAGGAAAGAGGAAAAGGGAACTGCAGCGTGGCCACCCCCCAAGAGGCAATTTCTCACTTTCTCCACGTCTCCGTCTCCCTCCATGAGCACATGCGCCCTACGGCAAAAACCCGAAAGACAAAGAACACCAGGCTGGAGGGAGGCGTGACGCCCGCTGATGGGGCAGGCTGCCCGTCGGCTCCGGGCCCACGCTGCGCCTCAGCCTCTCTCTGACACAGGAAGGCTGGGAGGAGCTGACAGCAGACCCCTCCACGGCACCACACTGGAGGCAGGTCCAGGGCCCTCCCCTGGAAGATGCTCGCAGGTCCTGAGTCCCAGTCCCACCCAGGCCGCACAGGCAGAAACGTCACATAGGAGCTGGTGTGGGGTGGGCACCCTAGGCCTCCATGTGAGTGCACCCCAGCAGCTGCCCTCCTGCCAGAGGGTCCCCCAAGGTGACAGGGACAGCAGGTCTGTGCCCCTTCCAACCAGGTCAGCACTCTCAGCCCTCCCGGCGCCCCGGAGCTCGCCTTCGCAGCCCTGCGTTTACACCCCCACATGGCAGGCTCACCCCAGCAGGGCCCCACCCAGGCCAGCTTGGCCCACGGCCCACGGCCCACGGCCCACGGCCATCCTGATGCACGAGTGAGGCAGACAGGCCTGAGGAGATGCATGTGCCGACACAGCAGTGCTTGGGTAGCGTGGGTGACACCAGACACTGTCAGGACCCAAGGGTCCCCACACAGACCAGGCAGGGCTGCCAGGGCACTCTGGGCCAGGCACATGTACTCGGCGACAAGGACACTCCACGACCGCCCACGGACACAGAGGAGGACGACAAGGTCTGGATCTCACGTGTTTGGGAAATACAGAGAGGGGTCGTGCAGAGGGTGACTGGGAACTGGCGGCCCCCACGACTGCGACTGCGGCCGCCACC
>NW_006204331.1:607418-609737 GCF_000334495.1 Tupaia belangeri chinensis
GGGGGGGCACCGCCCCTCCCAGTGGGGGGAGTCAGCCGAGTGGGCAGTCAGGGCTAGGTCCTGCCCTGTGACCAGATCCGTCGACAGGAGCACCTCTGCACGTGGTCTGAGGGCCAGCTCCACTTGGTGCGGACCTCCGGAAGCAGGACGCCCTGGGCTCTGGGGCCATGGCAGGGGAGGGTCAGGCTGTTTCCACTGGAGGTTACTTCACATACTTCCGATTTCGGTTTGCATGAGCCCGCCTCTGCCACGCGTGCAAGCCCATGTAGCATGTGTGTGTGTGTGTGTGTGTGTGTGTTTGTGTGTGGATTTGACCTGTTCTGAACAGAGAGACGGGCAGCAGCCCTGCTGTGCCCTCGCCACCCAGCCCCATCTGTGAGGTGGAAGCCTGCTACACCCACCTGACTCTCCAGGCACCTGCCCCAGGCCCATCTCGCCCCCTGTGGCCCAGCACTGCCTGCTGGGCAGAGGCCCCCGCGTGGGAGCAGAAACAAACCACAGACCCCTGAGCAGTCACCTCCCCTGACCCTGGAGCTCCCACCACGCAGGGCTACATAGAGAAGCCACTCCCAGTCAGGTCAAGGACAAGGGCTGGGGTGGGACCAGACAGGACCTGCAGGCAACTCGGGCAAAGAGTGGCCCCCGCCCCAGAGGTCCAGAGCATGGCTCCAGAGGGACGCCCCTGCAGGCACCCAGCCCTGACTCACCCACCAGCAGACACCACCCCTCCCCAGGCAGGGAGCCACCGCCTGCTCCGTCCTTCGAGAGACCAGGGGACTCTGGAGGCGCGGGTCACCAGCCCTCCCACAGGGCTTCCTGGTACACTGCTCCTCCAGACGTTCACACATTCCCAGCGACCAAGGAAGAGCAGGCCTTTCCCACGCCAGACGGGTCAGAACCTGCTGACTGCTAAGCATGCTAAGCATGTCCTGGACGTGCCCCTCCTGCCCCTCCCAGCACAGCAGCCACAACACCACCACCCCTGCAAGAAAGAGCCGCCGGGGCCAGGGTCCATGAGCCCCAGCAAGAACCTCTGTGGGCGCCCTGCCCGCTGGAGCCCAAGGCCTCCTTCAGGTGTGGCTGGCGCATGGCAGCGTCAGTCGGCCAGGAAGCCCCTCCCCAAGGCCTGGCCCCACCAGTGACCCTCACCCCACGGCCGCACCTGCCTGCTTCTAGCCGAATGAGACCTTCATATTCCAACTCCCTAGGCAGGACTCGGGTCTCTGGCTGGGACTCCACTCTGCCCTCTGTCAGGAAAGGGGGCTTGTCACCTGGGAACGTGGAACTCAGAAGACTGGGTGGACATGCCGTTTAGACACAGACTGGTGACCTGGCCTCCAAGCGGAGAGGCCCAGCACAGGGACCCCTGAAGCCAAGCACAGCTCCGATGTGCACGCTCCCCATGGCCCTAGGCCTCCCCATAGTTCGTGGAGAGCACACGGGAGCCAGCCTCACAGATCCGCAGACACACTGTGGTCTCAGAGCACTTCCACCCAGGGCACCAGCAAAGGCCCTTGGCCTACCTCCACCCGCGTGAGCTCAAACTCAGCCCATCCTGGCTTCATGCAGCAAAACCCAGGCCCACCATCGCCGACTGCAGCCACCTCCTTGTCAACATGGACCTCAGCTGCTCAGAGCCCAGAGGGAGAGCTAGGCACTGGGGCGGCACACCTGCGTACCCACCTCACATCAGGGGCTGAGGGCAGCGGCCCCAGCCGGATGGGGGTGGCAGAACCACTGTGCTCTCCAAGGGGTAGGGTCAGGCTGAGCAAGGACTTGGCGGCTAGAGTCAAGGAGTGGGCTGGTTGTGTTCTCTGGGAAGGCCCACCTTGGCTTCAGCTAAACTCAGACCCAAAGGCTTCTGCAGGGCATGGGGTGGGGGTCAAGCACTGCACCCAGCCACGGGGAAGGGGGTCGGCACTGCCTGCCAGGGCTGCCTCTCCAGCTGCAGCGGAGCTCTGAGATGGTCCCCGTTGGTCAGCACGTTCCTGTCGGAGAGCAGAGCCAGGCCGAGGCCTTCTCCGCAGCCGGCCTGGAGGCAGGCTCCGCCTCACCGCCGCCCGTGCTGCAGCCGCCGCCAGCAATCTGGACACAGCCTCTGTGGAAGCCAGATGCCTGGGCTCCTGCAAAGTCGCCCACTACGGTGTTTCTCCAGCCAGAATCGCTCCTGCCCTCCAGGACAGGCCTCAGGGTGCCAGAATGTGCTCCCAACACCTGCCAGGTGCAGGTCAGGCAGGCGGGTCAGACAGGCGGGTCAGGCAGGCAGGTCCGGCAGGTGCGGGTCGGGCAGGCGGGTCAGGCAGGCAGGTCCGGCGGGTG
>NW_006204331.1:610157-613694 GCF_000334495.1 Tupaia belangeri chinensis
CCAGACCCCCTGGTCAAACACTTATCCCTCCCGTGCCTGGAACCCCGGTCTCGTGCCCAAACACGCACCCTCTCGTGAAGCAGAAGCACACACCTTTTGGCCAAGACACCACCGCCAATGGGGCCAAGCATTTGCCTGAGGACTGGCTGGGGGCAAGCAGCTGGGACACTGGGACAGGGCAGCATGGTCCCCCAGGCCCCACACTCCTTAAGGGTCACAAACGGGTGGGCACGCCATGGTGCAGTGACCATACCCACACCCTCCGGCCAGCCATCCACACCTCTGAATTACCCTACATTTATGCTTGGAACACCAATGTGGCCTTGCACAGCGACTGCCCATTGTTTAAACACACCAGACGCGACACCAAGGGCTCTCGTGGGCACCACAGGCATCGCCCCTCAGAAGTGTCGCCTCCCGAAGGGACCCTAGCCAGGCCCAGAACTCTCCAGCACCCCCAAACAGTCCGAGCCCCTACAGCCCCACCACCTATGGACATACTGTGGTCCCCGCTGGGTCCTCTGCAGGGCAGCTCTGACCCCCGTGGTCTCCTTCTCACACTCAAGCACTCTGAGGGTGTGGCCAGGTCTCCACCAGGTGACCGAGGCCAGGGTCAGGGAACCCCGCTGCCCAGACTGCCGCCTCGAAGGCCGGCCTCCTCCTCGTCCTGACGGGGGCCGGGCCGCCTGGCATGGGCTGGTTGCTAAGCACAGTGGGGCGGCCTCTGCCCGGTCTGCGAGTCTGTCGCCGCGAGCGCCTGACCGCCAGGCTGTACGTAGCTCCCTTGCCTTGCAGCCCGGAGCACAGGCATAGATGCACTCCGCAGCTGATCAGACACGGTGACCGAAATCCCTCGTCATTTCTAAGTCCTTCCCACCTAAGTTATCCGGCCGGGGCAGACGGCATCCAAACGCCGGGGGGACCCTGACAAGCCCAGAGCCCCGAGGAGACCAGGTTCCCCTGGAAACCACAGGTCCCCAAGGCATGTCCACCTTTTGGGGAATTTCCCTCAGATTCTCCAGCCCCTCAATCGACAGACGTTTCCTCCCTACGAGGGCTACAGGGAGGCCTCAGCCTTGAGACGTCGAACACACGCACTCAGAGCCAGGCCTCTCCTGCCATAGCCTCCGGCCCCACAAGTGGCCACCTCTCCCGTCTGTGTCGTGTGGGGCACACCCCAGGCCCACACCCGCCGTCAGCTCAGCTGGGCCAGGAAGGAAGTGATGGCAGCACAGCTCACCTCCCAGAGAGGGCTGGCCCACCCCTTCCAGCACCCGGACACCCCCGAGGACAGGGGCCTTGATGGCCACCCCAAGGCCAGGTGAGCTGGCCTCCACCAGTCCCTTCTGTGGCACTGCCTCTGCCATGGGCCCTCCTGAACCCAGTGTCATACTGGCCGTTCAAAGTGGCACACGTGGGGGAGGCCAGACGACGGCCTGCTCAGCTCTCACCTCCAAGGACATGGGACAGCCCATCACGGGACAGCCCTCTCGGCTTCCCCATCAGCAAGGAGAGGGCCGCAGCCCTGCCCACGGGGTGGGCACCTGGGATCGGGAGTGGCAGAGCCCCACAGGCGCCTCTCTGGAGCAGCCCCAGGGGCACAGCAGCCTGGAGTACCCAGACCCTTTCTGGCTCACGCCACTGTTTGGGGGCCGACTGGGAGGGTCAGGTCTAAAAGTCCAGGGCTGGTGTCAGGGCACTTCTGCCAAGGGAAGCCCCTGCCTCCGAGGGGCTCCTGGCAATGCTGCCAGTGCCTGGCTCTACCCTGGAGAAGGAAAGGCCCTCTCCAGGGGGCCACCCAGGCCACTCAGCCCCAGGCCAGGAGGGGACTCACCTCCCTTTAAGGCGTTAACAAACGAGGTGACGTCTGGTGCGGCCAAGTAGGGGATGGGGCATACCCTGGGAAACCAAGCCCTCGGCCTTCGAGTAGCTCAGGGTGGGCGTAAGGACGGTCTGGGTGTTGGCCAGTGACCACGTCTGACGGCGTGGCTGTCCCAGCCTTCACGACGCCGTGGCACAGCTGATGAGAGAGTGGGCCTGCAGAGTCCAACCCCGACAGCCAGCCCTGCTCCTTGGCACTGCCCCTCCTACCCACCCCCACCCAAGCGAGTGGGGCCACGTCTCCTAAGACTAGGCCATCCTGCTGGACACAGGAGCATGGGAGACTCAAAGAAGCCCATGAGAAAGGGGCCAAGGAGAGGCCAAGGCGGGCCGAAGGTAGGGCTGTCTCAGGTGAGGTCTTGCCCCGAAGTCCCCACACGCGCAAGGCAGGAACTGCCCCCACAGACCCACTCTGACTCAGGGATGCCCAGGAGGAGCTGACATAGGCCCAGCATGCAAAGCTCCCACGCCCGGCTGAGTTCTAGAGACAGGCTGGCCAGCTCGGGCCAGGGCTGCTGACCCAAAAGGGAACCCCAAGACATACTGCCAGCCAGGGACATCCACCCTGGCCACTGGCCCTGGGCCCAAAGCAGGGGTCTGCGTGCCGGCCCAGGCCCACCGTGCCCAGCAAGGCCGACCCGGAGCAGCCAGGGACCAGGACGGCCAGCGCCCCCAAGACGGCCTCCTGTGTTTCCCTCAGTCACTTCCCAGGAAGGGCTGGTCCAGAGCACACTCCAGGGATGCGCGGCTCGGCCGCTCACGGGGCGCACACACCCTCCGTCTGGAGGGCACTCGGCCTGGTACGGCTTTCAGAGCCCCCCGCCTCCGCTCCCACCCCAAAATGCCTTTCACACAAGATGGCGGAGTCCTGTCTTTCCCCCTGCCTGGTGGAGCAGGGGTGGAGAACGAGCACCCTCGCACACAGGCCACACTCATACGCAGTGGCTCGTGCAAATGCCACACGCAACACCCTGAGCACACGCACGCGGCGGTGCCCGCCCCTCCCTGGGCATGGGGCTGGGGCTCAGGGCAGCCCCTCCAGGGCCCAGATGGGATGGGTCAAGGCAGTGCTGAGCCGGGGCAAGGCTGGGATCCGCTGCCCAGGGGTGATTCCACTGCCCTCAGCCTGGAGAGGGGGTAACTGGGGCTGGACCTCTGCCCGCTTCGGCCGCCCAGAAGTTCACCCGGACGGAGAGCGAGAGGCTCGGAAGGGTGGCGCAGAAGCGGCCCCTCCCCCGCCGCCCTCACTTGGCGACGGAGGCCAGCCCAGCGGGTCCGGACCCAGGGAGGACCCAGGACGCCCTCCCCTGCCAGGCCCGCCCTTTGTTCGCACAGCAGCAGTGGGGAGGGGCCTCTCGGGCTGAGGAGGGGGCTGGGGTACATCTCCATCCTGCGGGGGAGGGGCTGGTGCAACCAGCCTGGAGCCCCCCCACACACACCTGATCGGGCCTGGCCCCTGGGCGTCTTCCAGACTAATCTATCCAAAACCGCCCCCGCCGCGCAACCCCGCCGGCCCCCGGGGTCCCCGCGCCCGCCCGCACTCACACGTAGGCGTGGTAGATGAACGCCCAGCCGCGCGGCCGCTCCAGCACGTTGTACAGAAAATTCTGCAGCTTGCGGTAGAAGGCGTTGCGCTTGGGGGGCCTCCCGGCGCCC
>NW_006204331.1:613971-618221 GCF_000334495.1 Tupaia belangeri chinensis
CCGCCCCCCCCCGCCGCCCCGCCCCGCCCCCCGTTAACCCCGGCGACGCCGGGCTGCGGCAGGAGAGGGGAGGGGAGGCGCTGGGCTGGGCGTCTGGGTTTCCAGGCAGACCCTTCTGCTCCCCTCCCGTGGCTCGGGCTGGGTACACGCCGCCCAGGCACCTCTGGAGAGAGGACCAAGTGAGTGGGCCTGCCTGAGCAGCCCCCGCTCTCCGGGACCCCAGAGCGGGTCAGCGCCTGGTGGGGTTCTTACTTCTGCCGAGGCAGCGAGGCAGCGAGGCAGAGGGAGGCCATGACAAGCTCCTCACCAGGGCGGCTCAGCCGTTAATGCCTGCGCTCAAGGTAGCGGAGTGGACCGGGCCTCCGCTCCTCACTCCGACCTGTAGGGGAGGGCGTCGTAAGAGGCAGGCCAGGAGGGGGTGCGAGGGGCAGAGAGATGAGACCTTAGATAGCGCCCTGGGGCCTGGAAGCCCCAAGGGGCCTGGACTTTGCTCTGTAGACCTCCAAGGGGCTCAGGGCAGGGGCAGGGGGCTGGAGGGTGGGCTCCGCAGGCCAACGCGGAGGCAGGTGGGGATACTAGTGCCATTGTCTGGGACAATGGAGAACAGGTGGCCCTGGACACAGGCAGGAGCCTCCCCTCTGCCAGAAAGCTACGGTGTCCTGGGGCAGTCAGTCTGGAACCTGCCACTACCAGGCCGAAGGGCCCCAGGACTCAGGGCCGGGTGGCTCCTGGGCCGCGGGGCTGTCAGGGCCTCTCTTGACGTGCCACTGGCGCACCTGGGGAGGTGCCTGTTGCCTCGTCCCTCACCTTACAGAAGAAAGGCCCCCGTGAGCAGTGGCACTGTCCTCACGGGACACGACACCACTCCCGGCGCTGGCAGCCGGGCTGTGACTGTCCATTGGTCCCCAGAGCGAGTGGCTCAGGCCTCCTGTTCTGGCTGAAAGCAAGGCAGGTGTGGGCCAGGGCAGCTTGGTGTCTTTTCTGGAATGCTGCGGTTGGAATGCAGTTTGCACACCTGATGCCACATGCACACAGGATGTCCCGACACACCCCTGCCTGCAGGCTCACACATCAGCTGGCATTACCAACACTTGGCTAGTCACAAACCCCAGGTCCCGGCCAAGCTCCCTGACCAACCCCAGGCTGAGGAGGAGGCACCAGCACGTGCACTGGGGCAGGGCAGACCTCCATGGGCCAGGAGCAGCACAGCGCCCTGCCGCTGGCTTTGCCTCTCTGCCTCAGGGTGGCACCCCTGGCCCTGGTTCTCCCTAGGGCCAGACAAAGCAACTGCAGCTCACACATATGAACTGCACAAGGGCCAGGTTGCCCCATTCTGACCAGGTAGCCCAGGCCCCCCAGTTCCACTGGCAACTCCGGCGCTGTGTGTACCTCCCTCCCAGAGGGCAGCTCTTCAGGTCTGCTGTCGTAGCAAAGGGGGCCGTGGTTGGGCCGGCTTCCCTGAGGACTCAGGCACCGTGGGGCAGCTGCTCCGCCCTCAGACTGGAGCGAGGCTCTCTGGTGTCCCGGGCGTCAGAACAAGGAACGTACCCCTAAGGTTCTGGGGAGCCATCCACTGCCTGCAGAACCTCCAGGGAGTGTCTGAAAGGCAAGGCCCCTCCAGCCAGGCTGGGGGTGCACACGACAGCTTGCATTCTCTTGCACAAACACCATTTGCACCGGCAGCTTTGACGTATCAGAAGGTTCTGGAAAAGTGAATTCTGCATCAAGGTCTGGAAATCTTCCCTTCCCGGTTTTGGGATGTCCTTCCTGCCAGCCGGCTCCTCAATCGTGCACGCGCAAGCCGCACCCTGCCACGGGGCTGCATGGTCAGCAGCCTGCACGCCGGCACCCCACCTCCCAGCTCAGGCAAAGTGGGACATGGGAACACCGGTCTGGGCAAATTTCATGCGGGTAGAGAGAATTCCATTTCTTTAAAAATAGATGGGAGAGCTTTCAGGCTGAAGCTGCCTTTGCCAAGACTGCACGACAGAATTCCAGGGAGGAGTGGAAAATGCAGACGCTCTGCGCCCGCAGGCTGAGCGCTGTCCTTTCAGCACCCCCAGAGCAGTCCGCTCTCCTGAGCTCCCCTCTGGGCCGGAGCCTCGTGGCCTCTGTCCCCGCCTCGCACTGGCTGCCCTGGCAGCGAGCTGTTGGAACGGACATTGGCTGCGGCCACAGCAAGGCTGACCTGGAGGTCTCACGAGCACCACCTGGCCGCCCTCCTGTGTTAATGTCATCGCCTGCCTCCGGACCTGGTGCCAAGGCCAAGGGCCGGGATGTGGAGGCCTCTCACAGAGACCGAGCCGGAGCACGTGGGTCAGTTCCTCTTCAGCAAACCCACGTAGTGTCACGCAGGCCAGGGAGAGGACTCAGGGCTGCACATGGCCTGGGGCTCATGACCCTGGTCTCACAGATTCGGGACACTGGGAGTGAGTTGAGATGGCACGTGCCCACCAGCTGTGCCTCCTGGCCACGGGCCATCAGCGGCCAGAGGCTGGTGTAGAACTGGAAGGTGTGCTGCCAGGGCAGCTTGGACCCTGCGGGCTCTCTCCAGGGCAACACTGAGTCCAGTAGGCCAGTGCCCCCTGCAACCAGCCACGTAGCTGCACGGCGAGGCCAGAGCCCTCCTGCCTGTCCCCAGTCAGGCGCTTTCAGAGAACAGACAGCCGTGAATGAGCCCTGGCCGCCACCCACCGAGGAATGAGACTCCACCTGGGGAACAGAAAGAGGCAGGTTCTCATCATGTAACCAGGGTCAGAGCCGTGGCCATGGCAGCCCTGCACTGTGGGCGGCAGGAAGTGCCTCCCAGACAGAAAGGCCCAACCCCAGCCCCACGGAGGAGTTTTCCGGTCATAGGAGGAAGGCCTGCCCAGCTGGGGGGGACAGGGGGGGGGAGCGGGAGACGGGGGCGGGCGTCTGGCCCTGGAATCGTACCAGCTGCATCTGTGGTGTTTAGAATGACTGGGGCTGGCGGGCAGACCAGCCAATGGGGGAGTCGAGTTTGTTCCTCAGCTACTAAGGACACCTTCTACAGGAGTCTTGTCGCCATGACAGCAGAGACCGGGGTGAAGGTGGCACTGGAGGCCCCAGGAAGGGAGGGCACGGGTCTGCAGCTCTGGCACTTTGGTGCTCACGGTCCTGCACGCCTGAGCTCCGTGTCCTGTCATTTCTGACCCTGGTTTCTACATGGCTTATGACGCGCCCCTGCCCACCCCTCTGGGAACATGGAGAGGCCGTGACAGTCATCTCGTACATTCCAGGTAAGTCACGAGGGAGCGGGCGGTAGGGCCCACCCCAGGTTACTGGAGCCAGTGAGGAGGCTGGTTTGGATCCCAACTGGGAGGACACAGTGCAGCAAGACCTTGTCAAGTCTGTGTGTGCATGTGCACATGTATGTGCAAGAGATGAACTTCAAGAGGTGAGGAACAGCATGTGGCCCAGGCCCCCAGGGCCCGTGTCCGCAGTGCTCACGCACTCTCCTCGCTGTGGCTCTGCAGGGCCCCACTGCCCCACTGCTCTGCCCCACGCTCCACACCCCAGGCACACTGTCTAGGTCCCTTGATCAGACGAAGGAGTTTTAGTGTGCGGGTCCCTCTGTCCAGAACACTGTCCCCTCCACTAGTGGTGGTGGACACTGCGCGCCTGCTCAGGTAGGCTCTGGGGGCGTCTTCCCTGGGGTGGGACCTCTCTCTCTGCTTTCACATCACCGTCTGAAACTGCCACCAGCCACAGAGGGTGCTGACCAGCACACCTTGAATGAGTGGGTGGTCACTTTGCCCCAGGGCTTGGAACCTGCGCGTGGCTCAGGGCTGCCAGGGCCAACCCGGGAGAATGTGGGCAGGGAGCCTGGTGCCATGGAGACCGGCTCCAGGCCAGCAGAGCGTCTGCACCAGCCCACGCACACGCTGCCGACGTCCGCGCCCCGGCTGCCTGCCTGCTGCCAGCCAGGCTCGCGTGCGTGCTGGCTTGGCCTGACCCAGCCAGCTTTGGGTGGAGCATCAGGCCTGGGACAGGGCCCACAGGCTGTCAGTGTCGCCCCACAACAAGGCCACCAAACACTGCCCCAGAGGAGGTTCAGAAGTCTGGGTATTCTAGCCCACAGATCAGGACTCAGCAGCCAGGACAAGCAGTGCCCTCTGCCTGGACAGGAGCACCGCTGGGCAGCCCTGAGGTCACCTCATCGCAGTCACTAGGCTCCACCTGAGGGCCAGGCAGGGTGCTGGCCGCAGAGCCAGCCCTGAGGCCGACAG
>NW_006204331.1:618303-621568 GCF_000334495.1 Tupaia belangeri chinensis
AGATGGCGCCAGGAGGTGTGGCCTCGGTGAGGGTCACCAGGGCCGGAGCCTTGTGGTGGGGCTCCTGCCCTGAGGACAGGGCCGGGCTGGTGCCTCCTCCGCGCTCTGCTGCACACCAGGCAGGCCCTGCTAGACCTCGAGACCGCAACACCTAGTCTCAGCCTTGGCCTTGGATACGTGGGACATGGCTCTATTGTCCAGTTGCCTTCCGAGGGATTTGGTCCAGCTGGCTGACACGGAGCCTCCTGTCCTCCCCAACAAGCACAGGACCCTGGTCCCTCCCTGGGGCATGGCTGGGGGCCAGAAACAGTGTCAGGCAGCAGGTCCGCTGTGCACGCAGTCTCCTCCGGTCAGGGACGGGCCCTCCCGCGGGCTGCGACAGAAGAGAGAATAACCCGTCCATTTCTGCAGCCCCAAGGGCCCACCCTTCTGTTTTTTTAAAGAATTATTTATTTAGGGGCCGGCAGGTGGTGTGGTGGTTAAGGGCCTTGGGCTCCCATACGGTCAACAGCAGTCTGAGTCCCGGACCTGGCGGCTTGCTTTCTCACTCTCCCTTTCTCTTTCTCTGTCTCTCTCTGGTCGAATTAAAAAATAATAAGAAATGAAACTAAATAAATACATTTTTTATTTTGAAAAAATAATTATTTAATTGCATTTATTATTATTGTTATTATTATTTTTAATTTCACCAGAGGGAGACAGAGAGGTAGAGAGAAGGAAAGGGAGAAAGCAAGCCGTCACATCTGGGACTCGAACTGTGACAGTCAATGTGGGAGGCTAGTACCTTAACAACCACGCCCCCACTGGCCCCTGGCCCACTCTTCACTTAACCTCACATCCTGGTGTCACTCTTGCAGGGACGAGGCCCACAGGTGGCTCATTCCCCAGAGCTACCTGGTGATCTCTGTAGACATGTGGGGGTCATGACCCTGGAGCAGTGCCACTGGCGGCCCGCAAGGACAGGCTGGGGGTGGGACAGTCAGCAGTGCTGACCGTCTCGACAGCCCGGCACTGGAGGGGGTCCTTTCTTCACTCAGCTCTCGGGCGCGTCGGCCGCTCACACCTGAGCCTGTGACCGCGCAGACCAAGGCTTCCCCTGTGCTCCCTGGATAGCCACGCCCAGGCGTGGAGCTTTCTGGGAGTCAGCCCAGGCAGGTCAGGCAGCCCCTGTGCGAGAGCACCCCTGCAAACGAGGCGGATGGGCTCAGTACCAGGGCAGCTGGGGGACCGTGGCCAGCTCGCTCCAGGTGGTAATGTGCTCTACATCGGCACAGCACAACGGCGACAGCACCAGCTCATGCTCACAGCGCACACACTTGATGCACACGTGGGTCTTGGCGAGTTGCTAGCACTCTCAATGTGGCAGTGTTTGCACCTGTAAAGCGGGGAGACGGCAGTGCATCGTCCAGACGAGGCATTGGTGGGGCCTGAATGGACAGGAGCGTTCGAGAAAGAACACGTGGGTCACTGTGCACTCTCCGCCTCCTCCCCAGTGAGTCCCAGAGTGAGAACCAGGAGTGAACACAGCCAGCAAAAGAGCCAGCACTCTGAGCTCCTCCAAAGGTGTTCTGGGGTGCCCACTGCCCCACTGCAGGGAGGGCAGTCCCCTTCTCAGCCCGCGGAGGCCTGGGCACCGCAGGGTCTTCTGCCCCGCCCATCAGACTAGCTTCTCCCCACAAGGGTCCAGGACAGGGAAAGCTTCACCTGCTCCAAGTCCAACCACCCGGCTGACACCTCCCCGGGCCCTGGCCCTGACCGCAGGCACCAGCCAGCCGGTGGGCACAGCCATCACACACACCTGTGCATGTGCAAGCAGACACACAAGAGATGCCCTGGCTTCCAGGGCTTCCTGACACCCCCACAGCCACGCAGATAAGCAGTTTCACACTTGGTCACTCAGACAGGAGGGGCTACAGCAATCTCATGGCAGGCGCACGCAGGACCCTACTCGCTCTGAGACATGCTGGGGCACCGGGGCAGGGCGCCCTCTCAGCTGCGCTCACGCTACTTTTCACAGGGTAGCAGCACTGAGAAATCACCAGAGGGCCTGCCAGGGGCATGGGTGGTTAAGGCAGCTGGATCCCAACATGGTCCAGTTTACGATCTGAGTCCTGGGTCTGGTGGCTCGAAAAACATGCTGGGCGTGTGTGTGTGCGTGCCCAGCATCCTGAAAGGAGAATGGAGGAGAAGGAATTGTGGTGTGGCCATCCTCCTGGGAGTTGAGTTCTCACTTTTCCTCTGTGTCTGTCTCTGTCTCTGTCTGGTGAACACATGCACCCTATAGCAAAATCTTAAAGAGAAGAAGAGGAGAAAGGAAGAAAATCCCCAGGGAGGAGTTGCTGGGCACTATCACCCCGGAGCCACCCAGCCACCCTATCGGCCACCCTGGAGGAGGGTGAGAGGTGGAAGGGTGCCCAGGGTTGAGCACCAGTCCCTGTCCCCACATGCCTCCAGAGGCTGGGCTCCGGAGTGCTGCCCATGGCCCTGCCCACTGCCCACTCCCACTCGTCACTCCCTCCCACCTGGAGTTCTTGGCTCTCAAAGCTGGATGGTAGCAGCTGCATCTGAACAGCTATGGTCACGGCTTGGTGACTGCACAGTCCCTGCATGGCAGCTCCTCCGTAGTCTGTGACATCCTAAGGATGCCTCTTCTGAGGCAGGTGCTACTCCCAGCAGGTGTCACCCCCAGCAGGTGCCATATGACTCAGTTTCCTGGATTGGAAATGGAGCACTGCGACACAGCTGTTCTGTTGCTCAGATGTCGGCATCAGATCCGGGATTCAAACCTGAGCCCTTACACACTGCCTGATGCCTACAATGATTCTCATAGTGTAGGGAGGCACTGTGTAGTTCCCACAAGAATCTTCCAGGAAGCCCTAAACTCAAAACTCTTCACAGTGGGACCCAGACTGCTCACCGTCTCTCTTGTCCCGTGCTTTCCAGAAGCATGAGATACATAGCGCATCTCTGTGCCGGGTCTGGGCCCTTCTTGCCTCCATCTCCAACGCTGGGTTTAGTAGCCATAGCCTTGCCATGTCCACATCTTGAGGCCAAAGGCCTGAAAACTGCTGGCCCAGGCATAAGTGTTCCACCAGCCCTCCCCTCTGCAAGGGCACGTATCTAACCCTCTTGGTCTACCAACCCTACGTGTGGTCAAGGTCCCCTTTCCCCCAAGGGCCCGGAGTGTGGGCAGCTCCAGGAAGCCCCTGGGCCCCAGGCTGCAGCCCCTAGTGGGAATTGGCCAAGCCTCTTTCCTAGGGCTGGC
>NW_006204331.1:621584-623962 GCF_000334495.1 Tupaia belangeri chinensis
CAGGAAAACCCTGGCCCCCTGCCCACACCATAGGCACCAGCTCAGTCCCAGATCTCTGCCTCCCACAGTCACCCCAGTAGGGCGCAGCAAGGCCAGGAGCTCCGCCAGGCCCAGGGAGTGGGGCTTGGGGCCTGTCTGTCACTCAGCTGGAAGGGGAGCCCAAGGCCAGGGAACCTACTCCCCAGACCACATGGCCAGGACTGTCATCTGCTGAGTCTGAAAGGAGCATCAGGACTCCTAGACGCCCACAGCTGGGACTTCGGTGCCATCCGCAGTGGGCTGTGGAGTGCGGCCCAGCACAGGTATAGAATAGGCAGGACCAGGCGGGGCGGCTGGCTCACCCTACCATGGCAGTGACGAAAACAGGGGAGTGCAGGTACCCTACAGGGACTGAGCGGGGACTGAGCGGGGACTGAGTGAGGACTGAGTGAGGACTGAGCGGGGACTGAGTGAGGACTGAGCGGGGACTGAGTAAGGACTGAGTGGGGACTGAGTGAGGACTGAGTGAGGACTGAGCAGGGACTGAGCGGGGACTGAGCAGGGACTGAGTAAGGACTGAGTGAGGACTGAGCGGGGACTGAGTGAGGACTGAGCGGGGACTGAGTAAGGACTGAGTGGGGACTGAGTGAGGACTGAGTGAGGACGTAGCAGGGACTGAGCGGGGACTGAGCAGGGACTGAGTAAGGACTGAGTGAGGACTGAGCGGGGACTGAGTGAGGACTGAGCGGGGACTGAGTAAGGATTGAGTGAGGACTGAGTGAGGAATGAGTAAGGACTGAGCAGGGACTGAGTAAGGACTGAGCAGGGACTGAGCGAGGACTGAGTGAGGACTGAGCGGGGACTGAGTAAGGACTGAGTGAGGACTGAGCGGGGACTGAGTAAGGACTGAGTAAGGACTGAGTGGGGACTGAGTGAGGACTGAGCGGGGACTGAGTGAGGACTGAGTGGGGACTGAGTAAGGACTGAATAAGGAATGAGCAGGGACTGAGTAAGGACTGAGTGGGGACTGAGCGGGGACTGAGCAGGTCCTTATTTGCCAGCTCTAACCCTTCCACATGGGTCTGCAGCTGCCAGCGCCACCCCATTAACCAAGTCCCGACCACACAGCTGCCTGGGCAAAGACTCTGCCTTCCTGTTGCACTCCCCCTTCATGAGGGCTTCGAGGAGCCCACTCCCACTTGGGCACTGGGCAGAGACACCCCAGGCCCTCAGAGGGTGCGCCCACCTCTCCTGATGGCCTCACTCGATTTGCATCCTCTCTGCCCGCACCCAGCACACTGCTGCATCTGCCCATGACAGCAGGGCCCGCCGCTGGGTCCCATGTTGACTTTATGTGGCCAGAAAGGTCCTGCAGCTTTAGCTCTGCGCAGGCCCCTGAGCAGAGAGGACCCTGGCTGTGCAGTGGCCCTGCGTGCATCACTGGTACCCTTCCAAAGCGAGTGTGACGCAGCAGGCAATGTGACCACGGGGAGAGGCTAGAGGATGAGGTCGCAGGTCGTTAGCCATCACAGAGAGCCAGAGCGGCAATGGAGTCTGCCCCAGAGCCTCCAGAGGTGGCACAAACGCGCTGACACCTTGGAGCCCTGATGCTGACAGTGAGCTGGGGCTCAGACGGACGCGTTGGAGCCACTTGTTTGTCACAACAGCCCTGGGACCGTGGGAACAGCCAGCCTACCACCAGCAGGGGAACGCCTCAGTTCGAAGGCCCCTGCAGATAGCAAAGTCCGGGGGTGAGGGGGGCCAGCCCTTCTCCCAAAAGCAAGGTCGGAGACCCTGCTCGCCCCTCACTCTGCCTCCATCTGCAGCAACATCACCAGGCATGGGCCAGAAGCAGGTGCTTAGAGCAGGGGAGGGTGGCCTAGGGGCTGTCTGCCATTTACTGGCCCTCATTGTTCTGGCCCCAGTGGACCAGGCACCAAGTGAAGCCTCCAAGCCCCCAGCCCCACTGATGCAAAGTCACTGGCCCCTGGGGGTGGGGTTCCTGTTCCCCTGTGCCCTGTGCCTGGTGCCCAGGGTCTGGACCAAGCAGCAGGACCAACAGGCTCCAACCCAGTGTCCGTCTCAGGACTGACAGCAAGGTTTCCTGAGTCCTGGACTCTCGACCTGGGCAAAGAGCCTCGACGCTCTGTCCTGCGGGGCCTCATGGAGACTTCCAAGCCCTTACTGCCAGCCAGCTCTCCGGTGCTGGACTCTGGCTTGAGGGGCGACGAGTGCAGGAAGGGCCAGGCAGCGCGATGGGCGGCGGAGGAGGGTCCTCAGGAGAGCCCCCACCCCCCTAACACAGGCGTACACGCTCCGGGTCGCTCAGTTTATTGGGTGGGAGGGGCCCTGAGCGCGGCGCACGCGGGGCTCGGAGGCCGGGGGAGGGGCGGGGCGGG
>NW_006204331.1:624614-627214 GCF_000334495.1 Tupaia belangeri chinensis
CGGGTACTGGGAGAAGCTCTCCACGCACATGGGCTTTCCCGGAACCATCTCCACGATGGCCGCGTCGCCGGACTTCAGGGACTTGGGGTTGTCCTCCAGCTTCTTGCCCGAGCGCCGGTCGATCTTCTCCTTCAGCTCCGCGAACTTGCAGGCGATGTGCGCCGTGTGGCAGTCGATGACTGGCGAGTAGCCCGCGCTGATCTGCCCCGGGTG
Organism: Tupaia belangeri chinensis; assembly: GCF_000334495.1. NCBI lineage: Eukaryota > Metazoa > Chordata > Mammalia > Scandentia > Tupaiidae > Tupaia > Tupaia belangeri. The sequence goes on from NW_006204331.1 coordinate 624,828, forward strand.
GTTCAGGATGATGACCTGCGGGCAGAAGCCACGTGGCCGTCAGCCACGCCCACGCCCACAACGGCTCAGGGCCCCTGGAGGGCCCAGGCTGAGCGCTGGCCCCCAGACCTGGGCAGAGCTAAGGTGGGTGGCAGGTCAGATCTCTGCGATGCACTTCCGTTACTCCCAACCAAGGCATTGCTTCCCACCGTTTTTTTCAGTTTTTGTACTAGTGCATGTGTGGTCACCAGAGACAGGAGAGAGGGAAGATGAGGAATCACGGGTGTGTGTGGCTGACCGCCACCCCTTCACCCTCCTCAGGGTTTTGGACATGCACACACAGACCCCTGGAGGCCCTGTGGAATTTAGGGGCCTTAACCACCATGCCACCAGCTGGCCCCTAAAGCTGCCTTTAAAAATTATTGTCAGGGGTAACCAGCAGTTAGTGTAATGGCTATGTCGCTGGACTCCCACGTAGTCGACCACGGTTTGCGTCCTGGACCCGGTGGCTTTAAACTCACGCCGGGCGCATGTGCGTGCGTGCCCAAGATCCCAAGAGGAGAATGGAGGAGAAGGGATTGCAGCATGGCCATCTCCCCTGGGAGGTGGGGTGATTTCTTGCTTTCTATCTCTCTGTCTCTCTCTCTGTCTGTCTGGCGAGTGCACGCGACCTATAGTGAAAAACCTCTCCAAAAAAAAAATCATTGTCATGGGGACCAGCAGTTAACGTAATGGCTATGTCACTGGACTCCCATGTAGTCAACCATGGTTCGAGTCCCGGACCCGGTGGCTTAAACTCACACCAGGCACGTGTGTGCGTGCCCGATCCTGAGAGGAGAAGGGATTATGGCACGGCCATCCCCCCTGGGGGGTGATTTCTTGCTTTCTATCCCTCTGTCTCTCTCTTTCTGGCGAGCGCATGTGCCCTATAGCAAAAAACCTCTCCAAAAAAAGAAAAAAAGTCATTGTCCTGCAAAGATGTGAGCACCAAGGTGGGTGGACACCGGAGTGTCAGCGGAGACGGAGGCTGTGTGTGGGAAAACGTCTCCCAGCAGAAGTGAGCCTTCCAGGTGGACTGGCTGCAGAGCCTGGAGCCAGTAATGCTGTGGCACTGGGCACCAGGCAGACCTCGCCAAGGACAGCCCCTGTGCAGAGCCCACCTGGGAGGTAAACTGGGCAGCCTCCTGCGGTGGGTCGGACTTGCTGTCTCCACACACGTTGCCACGGCGGATGTCCTTGACCGACACGTTCTTCACATTGAAGCCCACGTTGTCACCCGGCAGGGCCTCGCTCAGGGCCTCGTGGTGCATCTCCACTGACTTCACCTCGGTGGTGATGTTCACCGGCGCAAAGGTCACCACCATGCCCGGCCGGAGGATGCCCGTCTCCACTCGGCCCACGGGCACTGTGCCAATGCCTGGTCGAGAGGAGAGGGGTGTGAGGGGAGGCTGGGACAGAGAGGCCAGCGACAGGACCTCAGGGAACAGCATCGGAAGGCGGGCAGGCATGGTGATGGTGGGTGAGCCCTGGCTGTCCCGCGACAGGACCACTGCAGGACCTCTCCTCTCAGAGACCCCTACCTGGCCCCAAGGCTGAGCACTGAGAGGCGTGGCCATTTGCTGCAAGCTCCTGCCACGGACAGGTGGCCTGCCCGCACGGCATAGTCCCTGATGGGTCACAGTGCGCCAGCCCTTCTCACGGACCTTTTCTGGGGTGGGGCAGTGACGGAGGCTAGTGTGGCATTATGGCACGGCAGAGACAGGTGACCTGGCCCCCGAGACCCCGTGGCCAGTGCCTGCAGTGCAGTGGCAGGTGTGAGCTGGGCCCTCACTCACCGCCGATCTTGTATACGTCCTGCAGCGGCAGACGCAGGGGCTTGTCCGTGGGGCGCGTCGGGGGCAGGATTGTGTCCAGGGCCTCCAGCAGGGACACGCCGCTCGCATTCCCCTCCTTCCGCTCCACCTTCCAGCCCTTGAACCATGGCATCTGGGCAGGGGCGGAGACCACCATGGCTGCCCAGCCACCACTGCTCTAGGGCCCTGGGGGCTCCAGGGTTCCTGCTGCAGGTGCCAGGCCAGGATCTGGGGAGCAGGGTGTGGCCCGCCCACACCGACACCAGGCTATTCAGGTGAGCTTCGCTTCAGGCCCTCAGAGAAGCTGAGCCCCTCACCCCACCCCTGCTCAGCTCCCCAGCACCAGGGAGGCCTTGGGGAAGAAACCTCCTGGAAAGGGGTCAGAGAAACAGAGCCCCCCATGACCAGGTCCAGCCCAGCCCTGACTTCCCCTCGACCCCCCAGCCCAGCCGTCAGATCCCTGGACAGAGCAGGCGACCAAGGCAGCAGGCCAGTCTGCGGGCCAGCCCAGCCTCAGCCCACACCCCTGCACAGCCCCTCTGCCCACCCTACCAG
>NW_006204331.1:627367-631725 GCF_000334495.1 Tupaia belangeri chinensis
CCCCTCCCCGGCCCCCACAGCCCTGCACAGCCCTTTCCACCCCACCCTCCCTCCACAGCCCCACTCGGTCCACCTGCCACAGACAGCAAGGGGAGGGGCTGCCACGGCTGTGCAGCTCCACCCCAGGGACCTGGCGGCCTGGCCTTCTTTGCGGCTGATCCCAGACATCCCGGCTAACAGAGGGTCAGCAGAGGGGCATAGGTGAGCCAGACCAAGCAGGTCAGGTTGCGGGGCTGACAGCTGGTGGCCTGGGGACAGCCCCACTCGGTCCACCTGCCACAGACAGCAAGGGGAGGGGCTGCCACGGCTGTGCAGCTCCACCCCAGGGACCTGGCGGCCTGGCCTTCTTTGCGGCTGATCCCAGACATCCCGGCTAACAGAGGGTCAGCAGAGGGGCATAGGTGAGCCAGACCAAGCAGGTCAGGTTGCGGGGCTGACAGCTGGTGGCCTGGGGGGCACCCCATGGCCACTTACAGCCTTGAGGGGAGCATGATCCGGCCACCTAGCTCGGGGCTCAGCGCTAGTCCGGACCCTGGCTGTGCCCACACCAGGCAGCTGGGGGTGGAGGGGCAGCTGTGGTCCCACCAGAACTGAGTGACTGCCTTCTGGGCCAGGGGTTTCTATGGCTTGACCACCCTAGAAACAGGCTCAGGGGCTGAAAAGCATCCCACTCATCACCTCCAGCTGCCTGAGCCTGTCATCCAGCTCTCAGGCTGCCGCCAGGCCAGGAGCACACAGCTCCCCATGGTCCAGCCTGCCCTGGGGTGCCCAGGGCCTCCTGACAGCCCCGGGGCTCTGGGAGACTAAGCGCGCGAGAACCCTGCAGCCAGCTCCCTGAAGCACCTACCTGAGGACCATGTGGGGACTTTGCTTCCAGTGAAGCAAAGCCCAGGAGGAAGGGCCCCTGGCCAGGCCCGCCCCCAGGGCCTGTAGCCTGGCCTTCCGCTCCCCCCCTGCCCGGCCCCGCCCCGCCCATGCCGCACTCACGTTGGGCGAGGGCTCCAGCATGTTGTCGCCGTGCCAGCCCGAGATGGGCACGAAGGGCACGGTGGCGGGGTTGTAGCCGATCTTCTTGATGTAGGCGCTGACCTCCTTGACGATCTCGTCGTAGCGCTTCTCACTGTAGGCTGGCTCCGTGGAGTCCATCTTGTTGACGCCCACGATCAGCTGCTTCACACCCAGCGTGTAGGCCAGCAGTGCGTGCTCCCGGGTCTGCCCGTTCTTGGAGATGCCGGCCTCGAACTCGCCCACGCCCGCAGCCACGATCAGCACTGCGCAGTCCGCCTGCCGGCAGGGGCGCACCATAAGCCCTGCCCCAGGCCCTGCTGGAGACGGAGGCCTCTTCCAAGGCAGTGGGGGACCAGGCCCAGGCCCCACTTCGCCCGCAGCAGCACAAGTCCTGGACAAGTCGCTCACACCCGGGGACAGCGGGCAACCACGCCACGCACGGTCTGGAGAGAAGAGGCCCTGAGGGATCGGGACTCCAGGGCCTTCGTCCTGCTGCCGTGGGCACTGTCAGGTCTGTCTCACGCCGGTCTGGGCATCCCCTCCTGATAGGTACCTCCGCCTGTCCGGGGAGGGCCTGGCATCTACGTCTGCCTGGCTAAGCGTCCTCACAGAGCCCCTGGCCAAGGCACAGGGAGGCCCCTGGGGGAGGAGTGGTGGGCCGGGGACGCCTACCTGGGAGGTGCCTGTGATCATGTTCTTGATGAAGTCCCGGTGGCCGGGGGCGTCGATGATGGTGATGTAGTACTTGGTGGTCTCGAACTTCCAGAGCGAGATGTCGATGGTGATACCACGCTCTCGCTCGGCCTTCAGCTTGTCCAGCACCCAGGCATATTTGAAGGAGCCCTTTCCCATCTGGGTGGGGGGGACGCAGCTCAGAACAGGACCCAGCACACAGCAGCTATGGCCCCAGACCCCAGCCACGGGTCACAGCAGAGTGGCCCGGAGAGAGGAAGATGGCTCCAGCCCTCCTCGCTCCCCGTGGGGGTCCTGGACTTGACCCCGTCCCTCTGGTGCAGACACCCACACCCTGCCCTGCCCAGCCCTGCCCAGCCCAGCAGCCTAAGGCCAGTCCTAACGGTGCAGAACCACACGCCCACCAGCAGGTGGCGTGAGGGCCTGGAGTTGCTCTCCAGAGGAGCCGGAACCCCCTTTCTCTGAGGCAGGGACACTCCCCCCACCAAGACCCCTTCCTCGCCGAGGACAAGAATATCACTAGGTTTTGGGCTGTCAGTGAAATCAGTCTTCATCTTCTTATTTAAGGAAAGGAGAAAAGAAAGGCATCGGACGAGGCAGAAGGAGGCCTGGCTTTCCAGCTCTTTCCACCGCAGCCTCTCAAACAGGAGGTGCCTCCTCGAGGTCGCCCCCAGAGCAGTGGAGGTTTGGGGTCTCCCCAGGAGCAAGGCCAGGCTTCTCTCTGCAAATGCCTGGGGACTGCCACGGCCTGGGCCTGGCTGCAGCCCCAAACCAGAGGAAATCCCTCAACCAGGGCCACAGTCAGGCCTCTCTGCCCGAGGGGACCGGCTGGGACCAGGACTGGTGTCCTTTGAACTATTCGGTCTCCCCCTGCCATGCTACCGCAGACACAGAAGGTAATGTAGCTTTCTTTGGGGCCGGTTCAGCGGGGTGCAGTTCAGAACAGCCCACCCTACTGGACAGGGGTTCAGCCCAGCCCATGGCTGCCCCTCCTGGGCCTGGCCCAGCCCTGAGCCTGGGAGGCGGGCAGGGGTCCCACCCGTGTCAGCCCCAGGCAGGGCAGGTCAACAACTGGCTCCTCCCCCTCTGTAGCGAGGGGGCCCCGCCCCAGGACACCCCATGCAAGTGCTCTCCGCTCTCTGCTCTCCCAGTGCCCATCCGTCAGCTATTAATAACCCAAGTCCTGGCCCTGCCCCGGGACAAGTGAGGGCAGCCGGCTGCAGCCCCAGCCCAGCCTGGGGCAAGGGGGCAAGCCTCCTGGTGCCTGGAGCCCTGTTCAGCCTGGCAGAGTACCCCAGAGTCTGCTGAGGCCCATGCAGGGCAGGCCACCTCCCGGCAGATGGATGGCCGCCCCCGCCATCACCCGCACACGTCCTCAGGTGCCCTCGCCCCCACCCTGCCGGTCTTCCCTGGCCCCTCTGAGACATGCCTCCCACGGCAGAGCCCAGAGGAGGCAGCCCGCATGCCGGGCCAGGCAGCCCAGTCCAGCCCACAGGGCCTCTGGAGCCAGGGGCTCACCTCGGCCGCCTCCTTCTCGAACTTCTCGATGGTCCTCTTGTCGATGCCCCCGCACTTGTAGATGAGGTGGCCTGTGGTGGTGGACTTACCCGAGTCCACATGGCCGATGACCACGATGTTGATGTGGGTCTTCTCCTTGCCCATTCTGCCCAGGGGGTGGGGGGCTCGGCCTGGGGTGCTCTGGCTCAGGGCAAGGGGGTGCTGAGAGGTTCTGTGGGCCAGTGGGGAGACAGGTGCTGGGGAACTCGGGGCCGCAGATCCTGCCTGGAGCCAGTTGCAAGCACGCTAGCCACAGGCCCAGGCCAAACCTCATGCAGTGGGGGTACAGGCCCTGGCCCAGCCTACGCCCGCCCAGCACCTCAGCCTTAATGGTGCCACTGAGAACGTCTGGCGTCAGTGCCCGCGGCGCCCCCATGTTTGTGAGAAGCCCACCCCGCTCTGGAGAGCCCAGAAACGGCAGGCCTGGCAAGCCCAGGGCCAGCCCAAGCCTGGGTGATGAGTCACCTGCCGGCTCTCCAGTGCCCTGTCCTCCATGCTGGGCTGGGGACAGCGCCCCACCCCCACCTGCTGCCTCCCAGGCCATGGCCAGCTCCCCCCAGCAGGCGGGCGCCATCTTCCTTCAGCCTGCCCGGAGGCGCTGGCAGCGGGAGGTGGGCTGGGCTGTCTCCAGTGGGAACATGGTGCCCCCATGATGGGCCCAGGATTGCTGGGGCATTCCCAGCTGGCCTAGGGCAGTGGGGGCCCAGGTGGGGTCCCGGTCTGGCCCCAGCAACCTCAGCAAATCCAGAGTAAACAAGCCCTCCAGAGGGACTGGGAGCACCCTCCCTACCCCCTCCCTTCAGGGCAAGGCTCTGGGTCACAGTCCCTGCATTGTCCTGGAAGTCAGTGGAGAAGCCAGGTGGCCCAGGAGGGGGCAGGCTGCCGGGGATCGCACCCTGGGGTGGGGACAAGGTGGGGCGGGCTGAGGAAGCCCCCATGCACAGCCTCCACCAGCCTCCCTCGTTCCTCTGCAGCCAGGACTCTCATACCCCCAAAGGCCTGACCCTTACCAGCCCCCAGCGCTGTTGCCTGACCCAATCCCACAGGGCCCAGCTCGCCCCAGCCCCAAGGTCACGGCTGCAAGGCGATTCCCCCTCACC
>NW_006204331.1:631783-633792 GCF_000334495.1 Tupaia belangeri chinensis
GAAGGGTGGCCGATGGCCCCAGGGGAACAGCGCAGCATCCCGCGAGCTGTGGCCGGCCCCTCCCCGCCCCCGGACCGGTTCTGGGGAGGGGTCCTTCGGCGGAGAGCTGGGACAGGGACGGGGACCGCAGGCCGAGTGTCCTTACCCGGAGCCGAGGTCTCAGCCAGAGGGACTGGCGGCGCCGGCGCCGGGTTTTATCTCTCCAGGAGGGGGTCCACCTATTGACGGTGCGGGCGCAGTGCACCGCGCCCCTGCAGTACGGCAATGCGGTACCGGCGGGGGGCGGGGAGCGGCGGGGCGGGGATGCAGGGACCGCGGGCCCACGGACGCGCGGACAGCGCGACGGGGACGCGAGAGGATGCAGCGCGGGAGCGAGCCAGAGAGACGCGCACGCAGGGCGCGAGGAGCGCAGGCCCGGAGGAAGGCGGGCGCCCAGGGCAGGGTGCGAGCTGTGGGCCGAAGAGCCGGGGAGGGAGGAGGGCCGGGACAGAGGGGATGGCAGAGGAGTGGCTGCAGACAGGCTCAGAAGCCTGAAGAAAGAAGGGACCCAGGGTCTGCGCTCAGTGAATAGAGCCACCCTGTTGAGCCCCTTCGTGTGCTCCAGGCCTTCTTGGCCAGCCCCTGCTCTGCCGTTTCCAGCACCCTGACCCCCAGCTCCTGGCCCACCTGGGCTCTCCAGGGACGTCCCTGAGGCTCCAGGTTGAACCCAGCCAGAACCAGCCTCCCTCTCAGACTGGGAAAAACCTGTCCTGCCCTGGACCCCCTCGGTGCCCAGAACGCCAAAGCCAGGGCTGACATCTTCCAGGGCACCCGGCCCCCGAGGCCTGCGTAGTCCCAGCGGACCCAGCCGCTGCTCCCCACTGTGCCTGGCTCTCTGGGGTCAGAGCGCCCAGCCAGAGGTGGGCCATGTTCTGTGGGCAGTAGGGAGTCCCCGGGAGTCCCAGACAGACGAGGGGACCATGAACAAGTTTTCAGGAGGGGTGGGCAGCCCAAGGTCAGGGCTTCTTCCTCATCCAGGTCCCAGAAGATGTGTGTGCAGAGTGAGCCAGGCCCGCACACCTTTGAGGTCAGCCCTGTGCATGCCCACCAGGGCCAGACCCGGGGTCCTGACATAGGGCCCCACAGGCCAGCCACAGGCGTGAGGAGCTAGTGAAAGTGGGATGCAGGGCATGGTGGGGCCAGCACTTCTCCCGGAATGGAGAAGGGCCTCTCAGAGGGGCAGGCCCTTCGACTGACTGTCCCTGCATCTGCCTGTGGCAGCCCAGGACTCCCGAGCCCTGTCCCAGGGCACAGGCAGACAGGAGGCAGGAACAGCCTGGGCTCTCGATGACCTGCACATCGCTGCTGCTGATACTATCGAACTAGAGCCAGGAATTAAAAATAAACGGCTGGCAGGGAAGCAAGCCCCACCCCGCCCCTCCCAGCTGGTCTCTACACTCAGGCCTCCTGTCACCCAGAGAGTCCAGAGTCGGGCCAGGGCCGGGAGGCGGGCCTGCTGCCGCTGCTGAAGCTGGGTGGGCCAGCAGAGAGAGCAGGAGGTGGGCTCCCGGGGGTGCTGACCCCACTTCCTCAGGAACCCTAGGCTGCCTGCAGTCTGGGGGTGTCTTCCTGCTCCTCTGCCCCGGTTCACCCTAGCAGTCATCTGGTGAGGCCTCCGTGCCAGGAGCTCTGTGCTGCAAAGACTGGCAGTGGGGGTGTGATCTCTGACTGGGGGTGCACCTGTGCACTGACCCCGGGCAAGGCCAAGGCCGGCAGCTGGTCTGTCCAGAGGGCCTCTTTGTCACCAGGACACCCTACCCCCTGCCCTGCCTGCAGGCAGGCTGGAGGCTGAGAGCCTTCGCATCCTGGCCTGGGGCTCTGAAGACCTGCGCTGGGGAGGGGCCAGGAAGAGTCCTGGAACCTCCTGTGGCTGCAGCCTGTGCTCTCTCGACCAGGCAGGGCTCAGCGGCTCCCCTCTGCGCGCAGGGCATCCTGGACCCCACAGTAGGCGGTAGCCGCGGGCACTAGCC
>NW_006204331.1:635206-635590 GCF_000334495.1 Tupaia belangeri chinensis
GAAGTTCCGTGGCCCCTCTTTGGGCTGCAGCCTGTGCTCTCTCGACCAGGCAGGGCTCAGCGGCTCCCCTCTGCGCGCAGGGCATCCTGGACCCCACAGTAGGCGGTAGCCGAGGGCACTAGCTGACCAGACTCCCCGGGAAGCAGGGCAGAAGCAGGGGACAGACCCACCCCTCCTCAGCCCTCCTCCTGAAGCCTCCAGGGGCCTCTCCTGGAGCAGTCTGGGGAGACGCAGGCAGCCCCTTCTCTGACTGGCTGGGGTTTCACAGCCTCAGGAAAGACGATCCAGCTAAGATCCAGCTAAAATTAACCGTTGCCAGGCTGCCAGCCTGGGAGCAGCCTGCCTCCCATTGGCTGGTGATTACGCCACCAGCAGGCTTTTTTC
>NW_006204331.1:635621-644410 GCF_000334495.1 Tupaia belangeri chinensis
ATTCCTGCCGCAGCCTGCCATGCGCCAGACCCCTGTGCCTTCCCGGAGCCTGGGAGCCTGGCCCAGCCTTCCAGGGCTCGAGCCCACCCATACAGGGGCTGGGGCCTGGCAGTGTCTGCAGAGGGCCTTGGGCTCCAGCCACCACTGATCGCAGGGCACTGGGCTCCGTCCCTGGGGCAGCATCGCGTCTGCCAGCCCACCTGAGCCCCAGGGCCCTGGCTGCCTCTGGGGCCGGGGCCTCCCCTGTGGCCAGCTCTCAGCTCTGAGGCAGCAAATTAAGCATCTCCATGGCAGGGGAGCTCTGGGCTGGGGGCTTTCCTTAGGAAAGCAAATCATGCACCCTGGAGCAGAGACTGGGCAGCAGCCTGACAGCAGGCAGTAGGCAGAGCAGCCCTGGTGGGGCCAGATCCAGTGAGGCTTTTCTGAGTCCACCTGAGAGGCCAGGAAGGAGACGTGGCCCTCAGAGGGGCAAGGACAGCCTGCCCCGCCCCCCCAGGCCCAATACCTGCCTCGGCCCAGCAGGGAGGCGTTGCCATGGTGACAGGCAGCGCTGGCTGCTCAGGCTCCTACCCCCCGCCCTCCTCCCCAGGAGGCCCACTGGTCCAGGGATCTGGGTGAGGCAGCTGGGCCCCTGGGGCTGGGCTGCAGGGTCCCAAGACCTTCTGAGAGGCCACAGAGGAGGTAGGGCTCACTCGGGAGTCAGCCTCCTGGGCCCTGCAGTTGGTGGGCTGCATCCTCCGACGCCCACTGTCCACACCCTCAGCCTCCTCTGGGCAGGGGCAAAGAGCGGGACAGGGGCCAGCCAGGTCCCGCAGAAAATGGAGAGGGTCCCAGGTGTGTGGCCAGGGTCCCCTCATGGGGCTCACCCCAGTGCCCTGACCCCTCTGCCAGGCCCCACTTCTATCCTGGGCACTGACGCCAGGCTGGGGCAGGCCGTCTGGGCAAGCAGACACCCTGGGGAGGCCGGACCTCTCAGCTCGGTGCGGCCCCACCCTCGGGATAGAGGAGAGCTGGGGACAGGACGGAGACAGGGTGCAGCCTCCTGCCACCACTGCCCCCCTCAGATCCTGCCCTCCCACAGCACCCAGAACAGGGAGGCTGGCCACGGCAGGGGGAGAGGGCGAGGAGCAGGCCGACGGGGCCGCTGTCCTTTCTCAGGAGTTACTTCTGAGCACCCTCGAGAAAAGTACACAAGTTACACTTGTCCTGGTGTGGCTGCTGTGACTCGCCTGGTGACCAGACCAGGAAGCACGGTGTCCCTCGTGCCCCTTTTGCCACCCTCACCCCTCGAAGATGACCTCTTAGGCCAGCCCGCAGCATGGAGGGTCTGACGGCTAAATCCCATACAGCCAGAAGTCCCAGACCCACTGGCTTGCCAAGCACACCGGCACGTGTGGTGTGTGTGTGCGCGTGCGTGCGTGTGTGCGTGCATGTGCGTGCGTGCGTGTGTGCCCAAACTCCCAAGGGAAACGGAGCAGGGGCTGCAGTGTGGCTTTTCTTGCTCTCTCTCTCTCTGTCTCTTTCCAGCGAGTGCACACACCCTCCACGGGCTGCTCCGTCTGTGAGATCCACCCAGGCTGCCCCAGATGGCGTCACCCGTCCCTTTTCCCTGCCGTGTCGTATCCCACCCACAGTCCCAAGCTCCTGCGAGTGGGGCTGCTAGAAACGCTGCACGCTGCTGTGTGCATCCCCGTCGCGTCGACAGCCTGGGGTCACCCTGAGCTGCAGGCGTGAGCACGGTTAGCTCAGCGCCTCTTCACTCAGCCCGACCCTGGCTACCCGGCCTGCATATGCACCAGTTCTCCTAAGCAAACCAGAACCTGGGGACCAGCAAGTGGCGTGCTGGTTAAGGTGCTAAACACTCCCTTGTGGCCAACCACAGTTCAAGTCCTGGCCCTGGTGGCTTGATTTCTCCGTTTCTCTCTCTGGCTGATCAAACTGGAAAATAATAATAATAAATAAAGTTTAAAAAATTCTTAAAAAAAAAAAGGGAACTTCACGTGAGAAGATTCTGCTTCCTTAACAAACCGGTGAGTCACAGCCAGTCACAGCAGCCGTGCTCCACCCTCACCACAGAGGACCGTGGGAGCGCACCCCGCCACCTCCAGCCTCAGCCCCTGCCGCCCGCCTCTGCTCCGCACCGGCTGGACCAGCACTCCGGCGCTGGTGAGCTCCCCTCTCCGTCCTCACAGCGCCCTCCACGCTGCAGCCCGGTGCCACGGTTGTCTGTGAGGGAGCGGCCCTGGCTTCAGCTCCCCTGCCAAGGTGGGAAGCAGAGTTCGACTCCACACCAAAATAAAAGTGGCGACTTATTTTAAATAGTTTCAGACTTACAGGAAATTTGCAAGAATAGAACCGAGAACCCCGAAGCCTTCATCCCCCTCCATGTGCTCTCTTCTGGAGCGCGTGTGGGAAGGCCACATAAACAGCGGCCCGCAGCCCTGCACCTCGTGAGCACCTCCTCCGGCGTCTGCCGCACCCCTGCACCCGTGCCCCGAGCCCCTCCTCACCCAGCACGGCTGTGCTTTTTCTCAGTACAGAAACACGTGTGGCTTTAATGGCCCGATCTCTCTCTCTCAAGAGAAATGTTTGGTATAGGACACATGTGCTTGCCAGAGAGACAGGAAGTGAGAAATCACTCCCGGGCATGGCCACAGTGCAGTCCCTCCTCCGTTCTCCTCTCAGGGTCTTGGGCACGCACACGCGCCGGCGTGAGTTTAAGCCACCAAGTCCGGGACTACGTGGAGTCCAGTGAGTTGCCACTACACCAACTGCTGGTCCTTTAATGGTCCAGTCTCTTAATGCCCTGTACCTGCCACGGCCCATCTTTCTTCAGCCTATTACGGCTCTGGGACTTCGGAAGTGTGCAGGGCAGGTGTGTACCAACTGTACCTCTGTGGAGTTTCCAGACACTTCTGCTCCAACAGTCCAAGTTTGAGTTTTCTGGCAAAAGGAACGTGGGAGCAATACGCGTTCTTCCAAGGCGGAGACACCAGAAGCGCCAAGGCCACTGCCCACAGGTGGCGCTGTCACTCTGATCCTGGTTTCTCCCAGCTCACTCCCGCCGTCGGCCAGTGATTCTGTGCAGGACTTCCCTCGGTTAGGCCACTGCTCATCAAACCCCTCTCAGTCCATCTTTAAGTTCTGTGATTTTATTCTTTTGTTTGGTTTTTGTTTTAATTTTGGTGTAGAACACAGACACTCCCCAGAGAGACAGAGAGAGGGAGAGTGCGAGCCCTTAGGGGATGCTGCTCTGCAAGCTCTTCTCCACTCTCTGGGGATTAGGGGCACACACACACACACACACACACACACACACACACACCTAGCCTGTTCTTTCATTTTTTAAATTTTTTTTTAAGAGAGATTTTTTGCTGGGAACCAGCAGTTAGCGTAATGGCTATGTCACTGGACTCCCACGTAGTCGACTGCGGTTCGTGTCCCGGACCCGGTGGCTTAAAACTCACGCCAGGCGCGAGTGCATGCGTACCCAAGATCCCGAGAGGAGAATGGAGAAGGGATTGTGGCGTGGCCATCCCCCCTGGGGGATGATTTCTCACTTTCTGTCTCTATGTCTCTCTCTGTCTGTCTGGCGAGCGCACACGCCCTATAGCAAAAACCTCTCAAAAAAAAAAAGAGAGAGAGAGAGATTTTTTTGCTATAGGGTGCATTGGCTTGCTGGAGAGACATAGAGAGATAGACAGAAAGTGAGAAATCATCCCCCAGGGGTGATGGCCATGGCGCAATCCCTTCTCCTCCATTCTCCTCTTGGGATCTTGAGCACGCACGCATACACACCCCACTTGAACTGCGGTCAACTAGGTGGAAATCCAGCAACATAACCACCATGCCATCTGCTGGTCCTCACCTAGCATCTAAGTCCTATAGTCAGACCACTCATTCGACCACGTGGGATCTGGCTGCCCTAACCACCATACCACCTGCTGGCCTGGTTTTGTCTTGTTTGGTTTGATTTTAGTGTTTAGTTTTAAAAGTTCTTTATGTATATAACTCCTTCCTCCGATATGTGATTTGCAAAGGTTTTCTCGGTCTGTGACTTGTTTTATAATCTCTTACAGTAAAAACAAAGTTTTCACTTTTGATGCAGTCAAACGTATCTCTGTTTACCTTCAACGGGTCGCGATTTAATGCCGACTCAGATCACTGCTCCTCCTCGGTGCCCCACAACTCCACACGCTGCGAAAGTAGCTGTGTATAAGGTGTGACATTTTGGTCAAGGTTTATTTTGGCTTTTTTGTATTTATTTATTGTTTGTTTGTTTGTTTTTATCATATCTAAAAGTGAGTTATTTATTTAAGACATAGGGAGAAAAGGTGTCAACTTTTTCATCTCCCTAGAAGCAATGCTCATTCTGTAAACCTTTTCACTTCACCAGCTCTTTGTCACAAGCCTGCCACACGGAGACATTTGGAGACTATAGCTCTCTGGTCCATTCAAATGACAGAATACTGGGAGTGCTCATTCCTGTGTATTTGATATTATTTTAAAGAATTTTGATGTCATGGTAAGGGGCTTTTTTTTTATCATCATAATCTTCTTTATATTACATCAGATTACATACAACTTTACAGGGTTTTACATTGCTTTTTCTTTTCTTTTTTAAAAATTATTTTATTAATTTATTATTATTATTTTCACCTGAGTTTTGCCAGAGAAAGACACAGAAAGGGAGGGAGGGAGGGAGAGAGAGAGAGAGAGAGATTGAGAGCTAGTTGCCAGTTTCAGGACTCAAACTGTGGTTGGACAGGTGGGAATTCCAACGCCTTTACCACCACGCCACCTGCTGGCCCCGTTCCATTGCTTTTTCAGAAGAGAAGGCCATGCATGTCAGTCAATACAGAGACATTAATCTCCCCGCTTCATCATTCAATGTCTTTTCCATGTTTTTCCCAATCATTATTATTATTATTCTAGTTATTTTTTAAAACAGTCAATCACTATTTCTCATTTTGCTTGTAGAAAGACTTTACACATCATGAAATATTTCTCAGACCAATCCAGTTGAGAATACTATGCCTGTCCTCATCAACAGGTAATAATCCATATCTGTTTCTCACTAACGTCCTGCCTCTCTATTGTTCTCTTGCTATCTTTCTCTATCCTCTTCTCTTCACCTCCCCCATTCCACACTGTCCTATTCTCGTTAAGTACCTTCACTGCTTTTATGTCCTCCAATTTTTTGCTCTCTATCATAGAGTGCGGATAGTCGGTATATATTGAGTGGATACATACAATATCTTTCTTTCATAGCCTGGCTTTCTTCACTCAGCAATAGATCCTCCATATCTGACCATTTTCTATCAAATTCCAGGGTCTTGTTATTTTTTATGGCTGAGTAGTATTTCATAGAGTATATATACCACACTTTTCCAATCCATTCATCGGTGTGTGGACATTTAGGTTGGTTCCATGTCTTGGCAATTGTGAATAATGCTGCAATAAACATTGATGTGCAAGCACTTTTCTGACTGAGCGTTCTCCTGTCCTTTGGGTAAATACCCAGAAGTGGGATTGCTGGATCAAATGGTAGTTCTATTTGTAGATCTTTGAGGAACCTCCATATTGTTCTCCACAGTGGTTGAACTAGTTTACATTCCCACCAACAGTGTAGGAGGGTTCCCTTTTCACCACATCCCCGCCAACACTTATCACTTTTTATATTCTTAATCTTTGCCATTCTGACAGGGGTTAGGTGGTATCTCATTGTGGTTTTTATCTGCATCTCCCTTATGATGAGGGATGTTGAGCATTTCCTCATATGCTTTTTGGCTGTTCGTATGTCTTCCTTAGAGAGACTTTTGTTCAGCTCATTTTCCCATCTTTTAATCGGGTTAATCATTTTTTTTCGCATAAGGCACTTGAGTTCCCTATGTATTCTCGTTATCAGTCCCTTGTCTGAGGCATATTTAACAAAAATATTTTCCCATTCTGAGGGTTGTCGGTTCACACTTGTTACTGTGTCCTTTGCTGTGCAGAAACTTCTTAGTCTAATATAGTCCCACTTGTCTATTTTAGGGATTATTGCCTGTGCTTTGGGAGTCTTATTTAAGAAGTCTTTGCCTACTCCAATGTCTCCCAGAGTTTCCCCAGCATTTTCCACAAGTAGTTTTATTGTCTGAGGTCTTAGGTTCAGATCTTTGATCCATTTTGAGTTGACTGTTGTTAATGGTGAAAGATGGGGGTTCAGTTTCATCTTTCTGCAGGTGGATACCCAGTTTTTCCAGCACCATTTACTAAAGAGGTTTTCCTTTTCCCAATGGATTGACTGATATCCTTTGTCAAAGATCAGTTGGCTATAAGCTTTGGGAGTTATTTCTGGGGTCTCTATTCTCTTCCATTGGTCCACATGTCTGTTTTTATGCCAATACCATGCTGTTTTGATGACCACAGCTTTATAGTATATCTTGGGATCAGGGAGTGATATGCCTCCTACTCCATTCTTCTTACGCAGGATTGCTTTTGCAATACGAGGTCTTTTATGGTTCCAGACAAATTCTATAATTGTCTTTTCTAGATCTCTGAAGAATATCTCTGGTATTTTGATTGGAATTGCATTAAACATGTAGATTAATTTGGGTAGAATTGCCATTTTGATTATGTTAATTCTACCAATCCAGGAGCATGGGATGTCCTTCCACTTTTTTATGTCACTTTCAATGTCTTTTTTAAGATTCTCGTAGTTTTCTTTATAAAGGTCTTTGACTTTCTTAGTTAGGTTTATCCCTAGATATCTTATACATCTTGTGGCTACGGTGAAAGGGATTCCTTTCTTCAGCTCTGCTTCATTCAACTTGTTGTTCATAAATAGAAATGCTATAGATTTTTGGATATTGATTTTGTATCCTGCCACCTTACTGTATTCACTTATTACTTCAAGCAGTTTTTTCATGGATACCTTTGGGTCTTCTAAGTATACCATCATGTCATCTGCAAATAAAGATATTTTCAACTCTTCTTTGCCTATTCGAATGCCTTTAATACTGTTCTCTTCTCTGATTGCAATAGCTAAGACTTCCAGTACTATATTAAAGAGCAGTGGAGAAAGTGGGCAGCCTTGCCTAGTACCTGTTTTCAGAGGAAAAGCTTTCAGCTTTTCCCCATTCAGTATAATATTAGCTGTAGGTTTTTCATAGATTGCTTTTATTGTGTTCAGAAATGACCCTTCTATACCAATCTTACTGAGAGTCTTAATCATAAAAGGATGTTGTATTTTATCAAACGCTTTCTCCGCATCAATTGAGATGATCATATGGTTTTTATCTTTCTTTCTGTTAATGTGGTGTATTACATTTATGGTCTTGCGTATATTGAACCACCCTTGCATCCCTGGTATAAAGCCTACCTGGTCGTGATGAATGATCTTTGTTATATGTTGTTGGATACGATTTGCGAGTATCTTGTTGAGAATTTTCGCATCTATATTCATCTGTCTGGTGAGCACACGCGCCCTACAGTGAAAACCTCTCCAAAAAAAAAAAAAAAAAAAAATGATCTATTTTGGGTCCAGCAGTTAGTGTAATGGCTATGTCACTGGACTCCCATGTAGTTGACCATGGTTCAAGTGCTGGACTTGGTGGCTTAAACTCACACCAGGTGCATGTGTGTGTGTGCCCAAGATCCCAAGAGGAGAATGGAGGAGAAGGGATTGCGGTGTGGCCATCCCTTCAGGGGGGGATTTCTCGCTTTCTGTCTCTATCTTTTGTCTTTCTGGTGACAGCACACACCCTATAGAAAAAACCTCTAAAAAAAAAAAGAAAGAAAGAAAAAGAAAAAGAACGATCTATTTTAGGGGCCGGCAAGTGGCGTGGCTCTTGGAGCCCACCCCACCAGCCGGGCTGCCTGAGCTGGGCAGGCGCGGCATGTGGACCCGGTCAGGGTTACTTTCTCTCTCCCTCCTCTCTTAATCATGGAAGGGACAAAGAAAGAAACCTTTAAAAATGACACTAAGTAAACAAAGACACACGAATGATCACACACAGAGGACTCCACGGGAGCAGGAGAAACCTAGAGACAGAACGCAGATCAGTGGCTGCCGGAGGCTGCAGGGGCGGCCGCGGGAAGTAGGAACTAGACATTGCACATTTACAATGGTTGACTTTAATGTGAATTTTGCCTCAATAAAAAAAAAAGTGGTTGAGGGAGCGGATCCCACATGGCCAACGGCACGGTGTGAGTCCTGGTCCCCGATGGCTTGGTGAAATTCACTGGACTGAATGCAGACCCCAGATCCCAGCAGGGTGGCGAGACGGAGGGAAGGGCTGTGGTGTGACCGTGTCTCCCTGGGGAGTCGAGGGAGCATGCTCTCTCGCGCTCTCACAGGTGCATTATGTCCTCTGGCAAAAAAAACGTTGAGTTAGTGCAGTTCCTACAGAGATGAGATTTAACTAATTATTTTAAATTTGACCCGAGAAAGAGAGGGAAAGAAAGAAAGTTACCAGGTCGTGGACTCGAGTTCCCAAACAGCGTGGCACCTGCCAACCACTATATTATTCTTCAAAATGGCTCCAGTTATTCTGTCTTTCCATCTTAATTGCAGGACCCACTTGTTTAAATAAAAAAAAAAATTCATCTGAAAATGTCATTGGGATTTCATTAAATCTTGAAGTCAACTGGCAAGGATTGACATCCTTACCATGTTGAGTCTGCAGCTCACGAACACCACATGTCTCTGGGGATCTGGCGCACACATGCAGGTACACCTGGCTTTTTTTTTTTTTTTTTTTGAGAGGTTTTTGCTATAGGGCGCGGGCACCCGCCAGCCAGCGGGG
>NW_006204331.1:644572-648994 GCF_000334495.1 Tupaia belangeri chinensis
TTTTGAGAGGTTTTCGCTATAGGGCGCATGCGTTCGCCAGACAGAGAGAGACATAGAGACAGAAAGCGAGAAATCACCCCCAGGGGGCATGGTCATGCCGCAATCCCTTCTCCTCCATTCTCCTCCCGGGATCTTGGGCACGCACACACACGTGCCCGGCGTGAGTTCTAAGCCACCAGGTCCAGGATGCGAACCACAGTCGACTACGTGGGAGTCCAGCGACATAGCCATTATGCTAACTGCTGGTTCCCGACCTGACATGTTTTTCAAGCTGCTAGGTCCGGGACTGAAACCATGCTGTGGGTCAGGTGGGATCCAGTGATTTAATCACCCGGGCTGGCCTAATTTCTTTACATTTGTTACTTTTTTGTGTGTATACTGTCAGTGCTTAGAAACACATTTGACTTCCGTGTGTAACTTTGTATCTTGCGAACTGTGTGTGGATCAGGGCAGTTGAGGTTCCTTCCCTTGTGGTCCACTGTCCTGCTTCCCTTCCCTGGAAGACGCCCAGGAGATGAGAGCTGGTGGGCAGCTACCCCCGCCTGTCCCTGGTCCTGGAGGACTCTGGCTTCCACCTGGAGCTCGGCCCTGGCTATCAACGCGACGCTGACAGCCCTGCTCAGGTGCAGAGCTGCCCCCAGGTCGGGCGGACAGGGACCTGCTCGCTGTCGTACACGCTTGCTCACTGGCGTAGTTCAGTCTGCCAGAAACCCGACGGCGCGGTGGCACGGCACTGGTGTTGTTGACAGTGTTTCCCAGGTTAGTGCGGTTTCCCTCCTTCCATGCTGGCAAGTCTGGGTTTACCCTGAAGCTCAGTGTTGATGAACGAACACGTCCTGGTTCTTGCGTGCCTTTGGTTGGGCTCCAGGGGGAGCGGCCGTCTCAGACAGTCCCACCCGGCCCTGCTGCTGTGCTTTGGGGGGAAGTGCTGCTGAGCTGCTCACACCTCCTGCTGGGAATCCCGGTCAGGTCACCAGGCGTGGTAGGAACGCCTGCTGCTGGTGGGCTCTGCAGCCTCTGCTCCTCCAGTCTCGCTTAGCCCACGAGGAACAGAGTGGGCTGTTTCCGCTGCGAGAGGGCTGGGAGGGGGGAAGCTCGACCTCCATGCCAGCCCCACTGGAACCTTCTCCTCCCCGGCGCCTGAGAGTGAAACAAGGACACCCAGGGAGCTTGGCAGCCACCACTGCCCCCAGGATCCCACGTGGCCACATGAGGCCCTGACCGGGCCAGACCCGAGGACTTTTAGCCCACTGTTCCATTTCTTCCCACAGGCGGTGACATCACTGAAGAGGCAGGGGTCCTGCCAGGGGCGGCAGCTGCCTCCTGGAAGAAGAGGTTCTAGGAGGGGCTGGGCTGTGGTGTGGACCTGCTGCCCTTGGGGCAGCCTGAAGGCACACAGGCTCTGGCCTGCTCGGCTCAGGCAGGGCATCCACTTGGCCCCTGACCAGTGGCGGGAGGAGCAGTAACAGTAACAGCCCTTGGCACTGACCCCCATGTGAGCCTGGGCTCACAGGGCCTCTCCTTCCAGTGCCCCCACACCGTGTGAAAGAAGCTCTGTCACCCCCACCCGAGAGGAGCAGAGGGGGGAAGTACAGGAGGGCAGCGCTCCTGCCTGAAGCCCTTTCCTTCTCCCTGCGGGAAGCCTGTGGCTCTGGGCCGGCCACTGGGTCCAGCGACACCAGCTCCTCTCCACCCACCTCCCCTGCAGGACCATGTCCAGTTCTTCTGTCCGGTTTCCTGTTGCCAGAGGCCCAGGAGTGGTAGACCCATCGCCCTGCACACCTGAGGCCCCGTGCACTCTCAGAACTGCTGGGCGACGAGGACCCACGTTCCCTGCGGGCACAGGCACTCTCTGCCCGAGGACGCCAGCCAGCTGCTGGGAGAACTCAGATGGTAAGAGGCAGAGGCGAACAAGGCCAGGCCACAAGGCCCCAAGCCTGGGGCCCCCAGTGTGAGCCACAGGCCAGGGCTGGCCGGTGCCTTGCCACCTTCACTCAGGCCCCAGAGCCGTGGTCCTCTGTGTAGTCCCACAGCAGGATTGGGGCCCATGGCCCTTCCTCTGCCCTAGGAGGTGCGGGGCCACCATTCGGGGCTCCAAGTCCTGTTGTGAGGAGGGGACTCACAGAATCCCACCTTCCTGGCTTCATGGTAAATGCATTTCCGTTTTCACTGTAAAGAAAAACCCTCCTTTCAGATTGCCTGTAACTGACTTTGCTTGATGGGGTTGGAACGGGGTGGGCTGGACCACGCTGGCCTGAGGACAGCTGGAGGGTGGCATGGGGGAGACCTGAGAAAGCCTTGCTGTCTAGCTGGGGTGGTCAGCTGACCCCTCAGGATTGGTCAAGGCCTCCCTCCCTGGGCAGCTGCATTCCGGGTCCAGGTGAGGCCGATGAAAGGCCGGGCCGCCGGGCCTGACCCAGGCCGCCCCAACAGTGCCCCCATGCTCCAGAGCACCTGGCCTAGCCCTGTGTCCCCCATTCCCTCCCTAGGACTGACCCTCAGCACTTCCCACACCCCAGTCTCTGTCTTGGCATCTATCCCTCGAGGAACTGCCTGGGACACTTCTACACGAGGGAGTCACTGGTGGCAGGTGGCCACAGAGGGGCTGGTGGAGGCCACCTGCGCAGAGGCTGGCCTGCGTCCACACCCAGTGCTCACCTGCACCAGTGGGGGCTGGGGTCCCGTGGCCTGACCTGACTAAGGAAGACCCCGCCGGCCAGAGCTGCAGGGTGGGTGGACAGGACAGACCCAGTCCCGTGGCCCCGCTGTGCCCACGGTTGCTGCCAACCACACGACACTCTCAGAAGTGAGCAGGAAGCACAGCCTGGCCCAGGCAGCCGCATTGCCATGCAGAGAGAGGTTCTAGGCCCGAGCGTCTGAGGCAGCCCACCCCCTGGGGCTCTTCTCCGGTCTAGGCGTTTCTATCCTGAGGAGGTGGCCCTGCACGGGGCAGGGGCTGCATGACTTCCTGAGGTCTGGAGGAGAGGTCTTAGGACCCCAAGCAGAGTGACGAGCAACAGGACACTGCCTGCCCCCACAGCCTCCCCAGCTTCCCAGGCCTGAGCCAGCAGAGAGCCTCAAGTCCTACTGCAGCATCAAGGGGCTTCCCAGGGCCCCGACAACCTGGCCACGAGCACAGGGCATGCACAGCGCCCGGGGTCAGTCCCCAGCTCTCTTCTCTGCTCCCTGCCTGAGGCGGCCTGGCTCCAGCTCCACAGCCCCTGCCAGCATCCCGGGCTCTCTGGGGCCTTCCTGCACATGGGCAGTGCCCAGCCAAGGCACTGAGTGTGCGCTCCCTGCCCACCCACAGCAGGCCCCACACCACGCTGGCACCCCGCAGACCCAGCTCAGGAAGGGGCAGGTGGGGGGTAACCACAGCCAGCAGCAGCAGGCCAGAACCGCCCCAGCTGCAAGCCCCACCTCAGAAGCATGGCCGGCCTTCTGGGTCCCTGCTCGGGGCCTGCTGGGTCCCTGCTCGGCCCCTGCCCTCCAGGACAGCCCAGTCCACTGCTCAGGTGCCCAGGACCTTCGTGACAGCCAAGAGCACCCTGAGCTGGGGCTCGTCCTGGCCTGGAAGAGGGTCTTCTGAGTCCGACTTGTCCCCTTTCCTACCCACACACACCCACTCTCTCTCCCTGACCCTCCTGCACCAGGGCTGAGAGTCTGATGGTGCCAGGAAAGCAGGAGGGGCCCATGGGAAGGTGAAGCCGCTGCTGGAGCTGAGAGTGGTGTTCAAAGTGCACCAGGGCACCCTGGGAGGGTTATTGCTGCTAACTCACCTCCTGAATTTGTAAATATTTAGTGAAAGTAGATAGTGGAAGGAAGGGAGGAAGGAAGGGAGGGAGGGAGACGGAGACTGGATTGGAAAGGTTGTGACTTCCGCATTGGGGCAGGGGCCTGGGCCCAGGTTTGCTGAAGGAGTCATTCCTACTGGGGAGGGGAAGCCAGGCGCCTGCTGGTGACAGGTAAGGCTGTGGCAGGCCATCCCCAGGCCTAGAGACATTCCAGGGCTTCCTCAAAGTCGTGGGTCTCTGAGCAGCGGGCCCCGGCCTCTGCCTCCAGGAACCGGACACACATCCCACACTGAAGCCCCCACCCAAGGAAGGCTCCCCTCCCCCGCCAGCCCCACCGGGTGGGCTGCGAGCCGCAGGGTGCAGGTTTCAGCGCCACCGCAGCCGGGTACACGGGCAGCTCCGGGCTCACGACTAAGCCCCCAGGACAGGGCTGCAGGGCTGCAGGCGCGAGGTACTCTGGGTACCACCGCGGCTCACAGCTGGACCCTGGCCGGCCGGAGGGTCGCGGGTGAGAGTGGCAGGCCCCTTCCTGAGCCAAAGTCCACGGCGACGGGCCCCGAGTGGGCTGCGCCTGCCGGGCTGCGGTCTGCGGCGGGCAGGAGGGCGACTGGGAGCGCGGGGCCGGCGC
>NW_006204331.1:649728-654329 GCF_000334495.1 Tupaia belangeri chinensis
GCCGGCGCGGCCGGTTCGGGCTGGTTGGAACCGCCCGCGCCCGGCGGGGAGGAGGCGGTCCGGGCAGGGCGCCTTCCCTAGCTAGCCCCGTGACCGCAGGCCCGGCCGCGCGTGTGCAGGCCCCAGCGCCGCAGCGGGAGATGGCGGCCATCCCTTCCAGCGGCTCCCCCGGTGAGTGCGCGCCCCGCCCCGGGAACGCCCGCGGGCCGCCCAGCAGCCGCTGGTACCGTGACCCCCCTTCTTTCTCAGGTCTCCCCAAGGCTGACCCTGGGCACTGGTGGGCGAGCTTCTTTTTCGGGAAGTCCACGCTCCCGTTCATGGCCACCGTGTTGGAGTCTCCGGAGCACTCAGAGCCCCCGCAGGCGCCCGGCAGCTTGATCACCTGTGGCTCGGCCCTGGCGGGGAGGAAGCAGCCCCGCAGCCCCACCGCCGCCGGCCCCCCGCCCTGAGCTGAGCTGAGCTGAGCGGCCACCGCCCGTTCCCGGGGCTAGGCGCCTGCCCTGCAGACCAGGGGCCCAGGAGGAGCTCTGGGGATCACAGTCAGCCCCAGGAAGGGAAGCCAGCAGAGCCACACCGCACACCCAGGCCACACCCACGCTCTCCTGAGCCCCTGATGCCCAGCCTTGCACCAGAGGGAAATAAATCTGCAGCCGCAGCTGGCAACCCCCACATCTGTGTGGACGTGTAGCCCCCGTCTGCCCGAGGAGCTCCTGGACCTCAGCCCCTGGGTGGTGGTCACATGGTGGTCTTATTCCCAGGCCTGCATTTGGTGTCCTATCTTGGGCTCCTGCTGCAAGGCCATCTACAAGGTCTGCCTCAGGGTTGTGGCCCAGGCCTGGGTGGAACGAGGCGTGTTGCTGCTCAGGGAGCCTGGGACAGCAGGCAGTCCTGGAGGACACACAGCCTGGGGCCGACACACCTCCTGGGACAGCCGGCAGTTCTGGGGGACACACAGCCTGGGGCAGACACACCTCCTGGGACAGCCGGCAGTTCTGGGGGGCACACACAGCCTGGGGCGTACACACCTCCTGGGACAGCCGGCAGTCCTGGGGGACACACAGCCTGGGGCGTACACACCTCCTGGGACAGCCGGCAGTCCTGGGGGACACACAGCCTGGGGCGTACACACCTCCTGGGACAGCCGGCAGTCCTGGGGGACACACAGCCTGGGGCGTACACACCTCCTGGGACAGCCGGCAGTCCTGGGGGACACAGCCTGGGGTGGACACACCTCCTGGGACAGCCGGCAGTCCTGGGGACACAGCCTGGGAGTGAGGAAGGCTAGGTGCCCTGACCTGTGGAGTAGAGAGGCTGGTGTGGGCAACTGCACCTGTACCCTCTGAAGGTCCCTGGTGAGCTCCACCTGGATGGTGAGGTGCACAGGGCTGAGGCTGGCTGCTGGCTGCTGGCAGCCGGGTCCCAGTATATGCTAAAGGCAGAGGAATGGCTGCCGGGCTCTGGAAGCACCTGCCCGCCACGGGGAGCCCAGCCCAGGTCAGGGCACAGGAGCAGTGGTGGCACGGGTGAGCTGGCCAGTGGGGTGCTCCCAAGTGTGCGTGTCATGGGCTTCTGTTCTCAATCAAGGCAGGACAGGTGGTCAGCTGGACACCCCAAGTGGCCAGCAGGGCTGCCCATATGCCATGAGGGACGCTTACTGATGGGTGGGAACCACTGAGCTGGGTGACAGGCAGGCTTGTGCCACCCTTCACTGCACTGTGAACCGAGCTTCAGGGTGGGGGTCTGGTCTGTGAGCTGATCCCCCACTCCAGGTGCCGGCAGTCCGCAGGGGACAGCCTCACCCAGGCCCTGCCCAGGTGGAGGGGGCTGAGGATGGGTGGGGAGTTCTCTCCCCAGGAGGGGCAGTGCCAGAGAGCAGGAGGCAGGGTGCTGTACTGCCAGGCAGCCCCTGCCTCCCCCCTGGGGGCCCTGAGGCACTTGCGTCAGTGGAGGAGCCAGCCACAGCCCGACAGTGCTCAGCCCTGGTCTCAACCCAACAGGCAGACTGGGTCGCCACTGAGCTCCTGGAGGTTGCTGGGTCTGGAGTCCAGGAGTTGTGCCTGGTACCCTGAGCTGATGTCAGGGGAGGGAGGGACACACCCAGCCTGTAGAGGGCTCCCTTTGCCTCCCTGGAGGGATCGTGACCCTGCAGCCAGCCTGGCACGGGAGTTGCAGCTTTGCCTGTCCCCCGCCCCCGCAGTGGAGAGGTAAGGTGGCTTCACGGGCGCTGTGGCCGAGACCTAACCAGAATGAGTAGCAAGAGGAGGGCTAACGCATTAGTGACAAGGAGCCTTCGCAAGGAAGTCCCCAAAACAGAAACCTGTTCAGTTCGCTTTTTGCTGTGCTCTCACCAGAGGGGAGGAGAAAGTCCCCACCCTAGCTGGAATGGGCCTGCTGGAGCCCCTCCATCTCCCGCAGCACACGTGCGTGTTGGCGTGGTCCTCCAGCCTCTGGGTTCGGGACTCGGTGTGTGAGCTGGCTGTCCCGACTAAGCCACAGGCTGGCCCAGAGTTCGCGTTCATGGAGAGCCTGTGGGCCAGGACGGGGGACGTGGTGCAGCCCCACCAGGAAGGTTCCCAGCTCATGGCCACAGACCTCGCTGTGCACACCAGGTGCTGCATGTGCCCGTGACCCAGAGTGGGCTCTGTCCTCCGTCACCTTCCCATCCTGGCCACGCGTGGTGCAGCTGACCATGCCGCACGGTGCAGCCTCTGGGCGGGTTCACAGACGGTCTGGTTTGAATTGTCACTCCAGGTAGAAAATGTGCAATGGGGCTTCAGAAATTTCACGGAGAATGGGATTAAAGTACAAGCTTAGAAGTCCCCTGCAGCTTTGTGCGGTCCGTGGTCTGCGAGTGTGCTGACCCCAGTGTCTGCACTGGTCAGTACTGTGCCATTCTGAGGATACTTAGCTTTTACTTTATCAGCAATCAGAACTAGCTTTATTCACCGAAGGTTATCCTAGATAGTGTGAACTTTAAAAGAACATTTGATGGGGTCAGCAAATGGCATAGCAGTTACGCTGTTGGATTCCCACATGGCTGTGGTGTGAGTCCCGGACCCGGTGGCTTGAAAATCATGCCAGGTGTATGTGTGTGTGTGCCCAAGATCCCTGGATGAGAAGGGGTTCTGGCATGGCCATCCCCCTACAGAGTGATTTCTCACTTTCCCTCTCACTGTCTCTGTCTCTCTCCAGAGAGCACACGGGCCCTAAGGCCAAAGACCTCTTAAAACACACACACACACACACACACACACACGGCCTGTCACTGTATTACTGAGTGTTTTAGAAATACTCTGTATGAGCACTCATTTATCTCTAAGCAACCTGACTTGAACTCCTTTAAGGCATTCCATAGCTGTTCAGGTCACACTGTCCAAAGACAATGCTGGGGTGGTGCAGAAGCACGCGTGGTTCTGGACGGGAGCGTTAAGTCTGCTTAGAACTAGGCTCAGAGAGAGAGCCATTGCAATCCTGTCTTTGCCAGCAAGTTTGCTTATCCCTGCGGTGTGAACGGCTGCGTTAGGATCCAAGGGACTGACGTGCCCTGTGTCCTGGGGAGGCGCTTCCTCTGCAGAACGTCACTGAGCCAGAGGTGGCGGGAGGGCGGTGAGCGCTGGTCATGTGACTAGGGGCGGGTCTTGCGGTTCCGTGCTCGGTGATATCTGAGCACAGTCCTCTCTGCGCTGGCTTCTCCAGGACTGAGGAGCTGCGGTGGACCGGACCCACTGGGCAGCGACCACTACCTCTCTGGAACAAGTTTGGCTTTGAGAAGTGCTTTGGAGCTGCTGCGTGGTCCAGCCACTGAGCTGTCTCCCGGTCCTTGTGCCACGGCTCCTCGTTGCATAGATAAGATGGGGCCACGGGTGATGTGGTGGTTACGTCGCTGGACTCCCACACGCTGACCGTGGTTCGAGTCTGGGACCCAGTGCCTTGAAAAGCACACCAGGCACGCGTGCCCGAGGTCCTGGGAGAACGGGGACAGGATTGCCGCGTGGCCATCCCCCCGGGGGTGATCTCACTTTCCATCTCAGTCTGTCCCTGACAGCCTCACAACAGCCCCGTGAGGTCCAGCCCCTTAACCACCAGGCACGCGTGCCCGAGGTCCTGGGAGAACGGGGACAGGATTGCCGCGTGGCCATCCCCCCGGGGGTGATCTCACTTTCCATCTCAGTCTGTCCCTGACAGCCTCACAACAGCCCCGTGAGGTCCAGCCCCTTAACCACCAGGCACCAGCCGGCCCCGCGGCTTTCACTGAAGCATTTTAGACACGAGACGGTAAAACGCGGTGGTGCGAACACACTCATTGCCACTTACGTTTTACCCAAGTTGTGTCTCTGGCAAAAGTGGGATAAATAGGATGACCCCTTCAGACATCTAAGGTCAGTTTCCAACAGTACTTGTAGAAAACACTTCCGAGGTTTTCATCTCTAAGGATAATTACCAGGTTCTAGAGACCGGCCAGCGACTTCCGCCTCGCCGGCACAGGAGGGCGCGCTTGGGCGCTGGGAGTGCAGGGGCGTGTCACTGGGGCGGCCTGTCCTGTGGGGGCTGCAGAGCAGTGGCCCGAGACCCAGCCGCTACGGCCCCGGCTTGTTCTTTCC
>NW_006204331.1:656177-672234 GCF_000334495.1 Tupaia belangeri chinensis
CACGGTCCGCTCTGCGCTGGCTTCTCCAGGACTGAGGAGCTGCGGTGGACCGGACCCACTGGGCAGCGACCACTACCTCTCTGGAACAAGTTTGGCTTTGAGAAGTGCTTTGGAGCTGCTGCGTGGTCCAGCCACTGAGCTGTCTCCCGGTCTCACTTTCCATCTCAGTCTGTCCCTGACAGCCTCACAACAGCCCCGTGAGGTCCAGCCCCTTAACCACCAGGCACCAGCCGGCCCCGCGGCTTTCACTGAAGCATTTTAGACACGAGACGGTAAAACGCGGTGGTGCGAACACACTCATTGCCACTTACGTTTTACCCAAGTTGTGTCTCTGGCAAAAGTGGGATAAATAGGATGACCCCTTCAGACATCTAAGGTCAGTTTCCAACAGTACTTGTAGAAAACACTTCCGAGGTTTTCATCTCTAAGGATAATTACCAGGTTCTAGAGACCGGCCAGCGACTTCCGCCTCGCCGGCACAGGAGGGCGCGCTTGGGCGCTGGGAGTGCAGGGGCGTGTCACTGGGGCGGCCTGTCCTGTGGGGGCTGCAGAGCAGTGGCCCGAGACCCAGCCGCTACGGCCCAGGCTTGTTCTTCAGCCTTGGGTTCCCCAAGAGCAGAATGCCTTGAAGTCCAGCGCCTGCAGGGCTGCAGCGGGAAGGGTCTGGCGGGGGACAGTGATGGAGGGGGCTGAAGCTTGAAAGGAACCAGAGGGGATATGGCAGATGGAGGAGGAGGAGGGGCTGATGCAAGGGAGAGAGGAGGCCTTAGGGTCAGGTGGGCAGGTCTGCGGCTTCTAGAGGCCAACCAGCATGGTCCCAGAGGAGGAGGGCAGGGCTGCCGGAGCAGAGAGCCAGGGGCAAGGAGAGCCCACGGGGCTGAGGAGGGCCAGCAGGGCCGAGGGGAGCAGCTGGGGTTGAAAGTCTTGTGCCAGCTGCCTCCCAACCCCAATGGGAGAAGCAGGACCCAGCAGGGTGCAGCGGGGCGTGAGGGCGCATGTAGACACACACATCTGAAGATCAGCTCCCTGTTGAGCTGACTCCTGACCATAGCACTTTCACAAGGCCACCTTACTGCCCTAGTACCAGGGCCCAGCAGGTGGCGTGGTGGTTAAGGTGCTAGACTCCCATATGGCTGACCATGGTTTGAGTCCTGGACCTGGTGGCTTAAAAATCACAGTGGGTAAGCTGGGTGAGCTGGCAGGTGGCAGGGGGGTTCGAGGAGCCGGGACCCCACATGGTTGACCGCGGTTCAAGTCCTGGACCTGGCAGCTTGCTTTCTCACTTTCTCTCTCACTCTTACTCTTGCTCTGTCTCTTTCTGGTCAAAAAAATAAATAAAACAATTCTTTAAAAAAAAAAAAAATCACACTGGGCCTGGTTGCAGCTGGAGTGCTGGTTAAGGGCTCTGAATACATGACCAAATATGGTTTGAGTCCCGGACCTGGAAGGTCGCTTTCTCACTTTCCCTTTCTCCCTCCCTCTCTCTGGTCAAGTTAAAATAAATAAATAAAGTTAAAATAATTTTTTTAAGAAGTCACACTGGGTGCCTGTGTGCCCAAAATCCTGAGAGGAGGACGGGAGGAAGCACTGCAATGGCCACCCCCGCAGGGATTTCTCACTCCCTCTGCAGTAAGCACACGTGCCTATGGCAGAAACCTGGAAGAAGGGGAGAAAGGGGAACATCCTGCTACCAGGTTTCAGGTGGGCCCCAAGCTTTTAACCCTCAGCTCTTCCAGGGCCCGACCGCGGCGACACAGTATCAGGGTGCCACTGCACAGTTGGTGCCTCGTGAGAGGCCCAGGCTCCGCTCCTGGCACAGTAGGTGGGAGCACCTGTCGCCTGGGGAGCCCAAAGTCTGGCCAGGGGATCAGGCCTGGGCCGTTGAAATACTTGCTATCTGCATCTCCTCCTGCAACCCTCATAAAAACGATACCTTTAGCACTGGCTCTATGGCCTGGTGGTTAAGGTAGCCAGATCCCACAGGGCCAGGTGTGCGGTGGAGAGACACTGGGTGCACCCAGTGTGTGCCCTAAAACCCCAAAGGAGGGAGATGGAGAAGGGATTGTGGTGTGGCCAGCCCTGCGGGAAGTGTTTTCCCCTCTCCAGCTCCCTTCTCTCTCCCCTTCCCTCGCTCTCTGTCTCTGGTGAGTATGCACGCGCACGTGCGTGCACACACACACACACACACGCACACTCTACAAAAAGAAAAAAGGTAACTTTTTGAGTGTTAGAGCCCAAACCAATAAACCATCTGACTTAAAGACGCAGCTGGGGCCCAGCCCTGTAGCCTCTGTAGCCAGATCCCAGGTGATCAGCCATAGTTCAGATCCTGTCCCCCCACCCCACCCTGGCGGCTTGAAAACCCACTGGATGCATATGTGTGTGCCCTGGGTCCTGACGAGGCGACAGGAGAAGGGAGCGTGGCATGACCACTCTGGGGGTGCTATTTCTCTCTGGGAGTGCACGCCCCCTCTGCAACTAAGACACAAAAAAGAAACCGTGCAGAGGGACAGGAGAGAGTCTGTTTAATAACTGGTGTGTGGCACAGCTGGCGAGCCATCACTGAGCCCCAGAGGAGCAGGGAGATCTGTGTTGTGCAGATGGCCCCGTGGAGGGGCATGAAGCCCGAAGGTGACCTCGTGCTGGGACCTGCAAGACCCATCTGTCCAGGTCCTTCCGTCCCTCTGCACAGGGCAGGACACCTGTCACACAACGTCTTCCGGGGAGAGCGGGAACGGCTTCCCTGCCTGCGCTGCGTCCTCAGTTCCCAAGGCACTTGTGTCCTGCCCGTCGCCTCAGTGAGCCTCAAGAGGGCACGTTGCCCTGCTCCGTGGCTCAGAGCGGGTTCTCGTACCTGCTGAGGCTGGAGAGCTGCTCCCGCAAGGCGCGGAAGCACGGCCTGTGCCCAGGGTCGCCGTGCCAGCAGGAGAGCATCAGTCTGTGCACGTGGGGCGGGCACTGTGGGGGGCAGGGCATGCGGTAGCCGGCTTCCACCCTCAGGAAGGCCTCGTGATTGGACATGCCTGCCACCAGAGGAGAGGGGGAGCTGGGAGGAGGTGCCCCCTCTGCCACCACCCCCAGGAAGCCACCCAGCCTCTTTCCTCCAGGGAGCTGGCCACCCTGTGCCCTCGTCCACCCCAGCCCATGGTGGCCACTGGGGCTGGGTGCTCTGGACTGTAGGCAGGTGTCCAGGTGACAGCCGACAGTCAGCGGCCCTGAAGACCTCGGGGAAGCAACTCTGTCTTTCCTGCTGGCCACTCAGGCCTGCCTCCAGTTGGGGACACTTGCAGGGCCAATACCTGGGTAGGGCACCTGGCCCCTGCTGAAAATCTCGTGGAGCAGGACCCCAAAGGACCAGACGTCAGACTTGGTGGAGTAGAGCCCGCGGGCCAGTGCCTCGGGGGCCGTCCACTTGTAGGGGACGTTGTGGTTGTGGGAAAGGTAGGTGTCCTCCTGCAACAGCACACCTGGGTGAGGCCACTGCCATGCCCTCCAGCCTCCCAGCCTATGCAAGGAAGGCATGGCTACTGCCCCAGCAGGGCGGGGACCCAGTGTCCGGGCTCTGCCGCTGGAGGGCGCCCCACCCACACTGTTGTCCAGCACTGGGGAGAGAGGGCTGCTGGGTGGACCCAGGCTGCCCTGACTGCCCCCACGGAAATGCAGCAGCAGGACAGGTACAGAGGGGCAGCAAGAGCCCAGCTGGGCCTGGGGGAGTGGATCGCACCCAGTCCTAGCGCCCATCACAGCCTTCCGGACCCCAGCACTTCACGCGGAGCTCCCGGGCTGCCTAGGCCTGAGTGCCCCGCAGGCCCTACCTTGATGAGTCTGGCTAATCCGAAGTCCCCGACTTTGCAGATGTTGTTCTCGCCCACGAGGATGTTCCTGGCCGCCAGGTCTCGGTGGATGTAGTTCTGTGACTCCAGGTAGGACATGCCTTCGGCCACCTGGGACGCGATGTCCACCAGCTCTGAAACGGGCAGGTCCTTCTCAGCAGAGTCTGCCAAGGGGAGTGGAGGCCAGTCAGCTGGGCCACCAGGCCAGGTCCCATCTCCAGGAGCTTCGGCCAGGAGTGGTGGGCCTCGCTGCAGTGGGGGCCACCGTAGGGCCTCTGGAGGGCTCCCAGGAGCCGGAGGCCACCACGCCCACAGCCCGCAGCTTCCCCTGGATCTAGATAATGCAGCCTGTGCACCAGTGGGACCCCACGGAGGTTCGGAGCGGGCTGTCTGTGGGGGAGTGTGTGGGGCTCATGAGTGTCACGTCTCATGACGTGGAAATTGCTTGTGATAGTCAAGCTTATTATGGGAGAACCACAGGGTACAAAATTTCACATTCAGGGTGCGCCAAACATCCGCACGGCATGGCCAAGTACAGACGTGTCCGCAGCCCTGCGTGTGTGTGGTGGGGGTCTGTTATCCTGCATGGTGGGGGTGAATGAGCCACAGATGGTTTTGTGTGTGTGTGTGTGTGTGCGCCTGTGAGAAGGCACCTGAGTATGTGTGAGTGTACACACGCTGGTGTATCAGTGTATGTACCTGTGTGCACAAGTGTGTGTATGAGCATGTCAGGGTGTGTATCCGCGGGCATATGTGTGTCCACATGGGCATGTCAGTGTGCATGTATCTGTGCACGTGTGCGTGTGTACACAGGGCACATCAGCGTGTGTGTATGTGTGTGTACGTGTCCATTCAGGTGCCGGAAGGAGGGGCGTCCTGAGACAGGCCGCAGGGTGAGTGGGCCTGGCCAGGCCCCAGCGGCTAGAGCAGCCACCGCGGGCTCAGCGGAGCCTGGCTTCGCTTACTCGTGTGCAGCTAGGTTTTCTCAGGCCTGCTCAGCGACTTGACGCAGAGGCCGCGGGCTGGCTGCACAGGGTGTGGGGTGACCGGCCGTCTGTCTCCTCCTCCTGTCATGCTTTGGCTCGCGAGGGTGTGTGCACGTGCACGAGAGAGATGGGGGCGCCGTCCCTGTCCTCCCGCCAGCGGCCCTGTGCTCTCGCATGCCTGGCGTGTTTCCGGCCGAGCAGCCAGGAATTCAGACCGTGGTTGCCACATGGGATCTGGTGCTCCTGACCGGGGCCCGGCCGCCACGGGGCCCCTGTACCTCGTGCAGCACCCCTGCCTCCGGCAAGCCCATCCCTGCCCCAGAAAGGCGTGGTGCCAGCTCACCCCGCAGCAGCCCCAGCAGGCTCCCCTTGGGCATGAGTTCTGTGATGATGTACACGGGGTCGCCCACAGACGCCACGGCGTACAACGCCAAGATGTGCCTGTGCCGAAGCTGCTTCATGGCCTGGATCTCCGACTGGAACGCGTGCTGGTGCAGAAGGTTGTCTGCAGAGGCCGCCGGCGGTGGGTGGGTGGCCATGGGCCCTCCCCCACCACTGCAGTTGCTGGGAGACGCCTGGACCCGGGAGTCCTGACGCCCCTGCCGGGGCCCGACTGCCCCCTCCACACCCAACTCAGCCTGAGCTCTGGTGGGTGCAGGTGACTTCAGGGATTTTAAGATTTCCAATGACCTACGTATTTTTTTAAAGAGAGATTTTTGCTATAGGGCATACGTGGCTCACTGGAGAGACAGAAAGTGAGAAATCACCCTGGGGGATGGCCACAACACCGGGATTTTGAGCACGCATGCACACACACCCAGCATGAGTTTTAAACCCCTGGGTCTGGGACTCGAACTGCAGTCGACTAGATGGAAGTACAACGACATAACCATTAGGCCATCTGCTGGTCCTGACCTTCCCATCGCACTGAGGACTTTAAACGCCCTGAAAGATAAACAATGTAGGTGCAGCCACAGTGCAGTGGCGAGCGCTGCAGGTGCCGCTGGGGCACAGGGTTCCTCCAGGGCCCTGCCCAAGTGGGACGAGGCCAGGGCTTGGCAAGGGAGGGACGCATGGCCAGGCTGAGCCTTTGGTGTGCAGCCACTCACCTCGGGAGAGCACCTTAATGGCCACTCGCACTTGGTCTTTCCAGAGCCCTTCAAAGACCTCGCCGAAGTAGCCAGACCCCAGCTTCCTGCAGAGCCTGAACTCCTCCCGCGGCCTCTCCCAGTCGTCCCAGTGGGGCAGGGGCTCTGGCTCATGCTGGGGAGACAGGGTTGGGGGAGGGATGCCGGCCCTGGTCACCACCTGTCCTCTGGGTGCCCGCTCAGGCCCAGCCCGGCTGGGGTCCTTGAGCTGTCCTCAAATTCTGGGCATGTTCAGCTTCGGCAGGTCTGAGCCCTGCATGTGGCTAGGCTTTGCCAGGACTGCCCTAGCCTGGCCGGCCCCCAGACACACCCGCCACCCCTAGCCTGCAGGCGCGCCGCGGACCTCCCACACCCAACTCAGCCTGAGCTCTGGTGGGTGCAGGTGACTTCAGGGATTTTAAGATTTCCAATGACCTACGTATTTTTTTAAAGAGAGATTTTTGCTATAGGGCATACGTGGCTCACTGGAGAGACAGAAAGTGAGAAATCACCCTGGGGGATGGCCACAACACCGGGATTTTGAGCACGCATGCACACACACCCAGCATGAGTTTTAAACCCCTGGGTCTGGGACTCGAACTGCAGTCGACTAGATGGAAGTACAACGACATAACCATTAGGCCATCTGCTGGTCCTGACCTTCCCATCGCACTGAGGACTTTAAACGCCCTGAAAGATAAACAATGTAGGTGCAGCCACAGTGCAGTGGCGAGCGCTGCAGGTGCCGCTGGGGCACAGGGTTCCTCCAGGGCCCTGCCCAAGTGGGACGAGGCCAGGGCTTGGCAAGGGAGGGACGCATGGCCAGGCTGAGCCTTTGGTGTGCAGCCACTCACCTCGGGAGAGCACCTTAATGGCCACTCGCACTTGGTCTTTCCAGAGCCCTTCAAAGACCTCGCCGAAGTAGCCAGACCCCAGCTTCCTGCAGAGCCTGAACTCCTCCCGCGGCCTCTCCCAGTCGTCCCAGTGGGGCAGGGGCTCTGGCTCATGCTGGGGAGACAGGGTTGGGGGAGGGATGCCGGCCCTGGTCACCACCTGTCCTCTGGGTGCCCGCTCAGGCCCAGCCCGGCTGGGGTCCTTGAGCTGTCCTCAAATTCTGGGCATGTTCAGCTTCGGCAGGTCTGAGCCCTGCATGTGGCTAGGCTTTGCCAGGACTGCCCTAGCCTGGCCGGCCCCCAGACACACCCGCCACCCTTAGCCTGCAGGCGCGCAGCGGACCTCTGGCCGGCCAGGCTTGAGGGTGGCTACGGGGTACATCTCTCCACTCAGCAGTGCTTGCCCACCCCACGGCCACCACCCAGCCCAGCAGGACCCTCACCCACCCTGCCCTGCTGGCCTTCTTGGCTGGCATCTGCTCCTCCAGCTGCCCCAACCCACCTTCCAGCAGGGCACTGTCAGCCGGAGGCCGGGGGACAGGCTCTGGGCCCGGTGGTAGTCCAGGAGCTCCGGCAGGCTGGGAAAGGATACCGCCTGGTTCAGGTGCAGCCGGCCTCCCGGGCCCCGCCAGATCTTGTAGTGCCGAACGGCCTGAGCATCCCGCACTGGGGCCGAGCAGAGGGAGGAGGGAGGCGCTGAGCCGGTGCCAGGGCTCCGCCGGCCCCCTGCCGCCTGGGGCCACTCTCCAGCCCACGGGGTCTCTACAGCACAGCCGGGGCTCTGCCCCGCACTCCCAGGCTCTCGTATGTGCACACAGGGACACCGTGGGGTCCCTCACGGGTGGTCAGTGCTTCCTGCACAACCCTACCCCTCAGGAGCTTGAGGCTCAGGAGACACCCTGCCCATGCCCAGTCCAACCCAACCACGCCTGGTCCTGCCTAGCCGCCAAGCAGGGCTCCCCGCGTCCACTGGGCTCATCAGAGCCCTCGGGTAAGGGCTCGAAGCCCGGCCGGTTGAGGGCGGGGCCAGGAAGGGGCGCACCTGAGAGGACATAGTCTGCCCCTGGCTTCTCGCTGGCTCTGACCAGGAAGGCCCCGGTGGCGTTGCCCTCGGCCTGCAGTCGGTGCATGGCTTCCGAGCGGGAGATGTGGCCGACTGCCAAGACGAGGCAGCCTGAGGCCAGGGACCCAGGACTAACCCTAACCCTAACCCCGCCCCCAGAGCCCCGCCCCCAGCCGCCATCTGCCCGTCACAGACTGAACATGCCTTGTAGCGGTTACAGACACCAGGAGAAGTCCCCGTGACCTCGGGGCAGCACTGCCCACCGCCTTCCCTGGTGGCTCCCCTGTGGGTCAGAGCCACCCACACAAAAGGACATGCAGTCCTATCACATGGACACACGCCTCCAACTTCAGCCACAGATGCTGCTCTTGGGGGGGCGGCAGGCCCAGAGCTCTTGGGACTGCCTCCCCACACGCATGCATGTGTACTTGCACACGTGTGTACATGTGCCTTCCCACACACATGCATGTGTACTTGCACGTGCATGTACATGTGCCTCCCCACAGGCACACAGTGTACTTGCACATGTGTGTACGTGTGCCTCCCCACACGCATGCATGTGTACTTGCACACGTGTGTACATGTGCCTCCACACACATGCATGTGTACTTGCATACGCGTGTACATGTGCCTCCCCGCAGGCACGCACGTGTAGTTGCACACATGTGCACATGTGCCCCCCCACATGTGCTTGCACGTATGTACATGTGCCTCCCACACGTGCATGTGTACTTTGTACACATGTGCACATGTGCCTCCCTACACACATGTGTTTGCACACATGTGCACATGTTCATACCCCCATGCACAGACATGTACACATACTTGCACCCACCGACATGCACATGTGCGTAGACACACGTGAACTGCACCCATGCACACAGTCATCACATACACATGCGTTCACTAGCAGGCACTGTTCACACTCATGCACACACATACACACACACACACACATGCTCGCACTGACCCCCAACATGAAGGCAGGGTGGAGCCCTGGGCTGGCCTTAGAGCTGCAGAGCTTTGCGGACGCCCTCTGTCCTCTCTAGGTGTCTTCATGAGAACCCCGCAGGGCCCACCCAGGGGCTCGGGGCTCTCCCTGCCTGCCCCCCATCCTCGTGCTGGGTCTTCAGGGCCTTTGCAGCTTTCGTACGCCCAGCCCGCACTGTCCCCACTTGCTCGCCTGCCCTGGGTGACCCGCGTGTGCTCCTGACGCCGTGCAGATAGCACTGTCCGAGCAGTAGGCTCGTGACACGAGGCGGACCTCAGGGCTCCCTCCCAGCCCAAGCTGAGTGGCCCAAAAGTGGGACCCTCAGGTGGCTGTGGGCACGCCCAGCTAGTCGGCACAGCTGCTGCCACGCCCGCATCCACCCACAGGTGTGTCCCAGGGCTTCCCCGCTGCTCTAACTAGGTCGCACGTCTGGTTCCGGCTGTTTGGAAAGTGAGTGAACTTCACTTGCCCAGAGACCTTTGGCCTCCCACGCGGCCTGCGCCTAGTGGCCGGCCGCCAGGAAGCCCACCGGGGCCCTCCTGTCACACCCTGGGTCCTGGCAGAGTGGCACCATGCCATGTGACTACGAGTGGCTCTGGAGGGTTCCACACCTTCTGTGCCCTCCTCCCCAGACATGCCACAGTGACAGTCCGTCAGGCCCCTAGGGACAGGGACGATGGAGCCCAGGGGCGGGGCCCACCGTGACCAGTTCTGACAGTGGGGAAGGCTGAGCCAGGGCTCCCTGCCACCCCGGCCCCCCAGCTCCGAACTCCGGGCCCGACACTCACGGCTCAGACTCCACAGTGTCCTCTTCAGCCAGGTAGTTGTGAGGCACGTAGCCCTGAGCCAGGGCCCCGCCCACCGCGTCTAGCAGCGTGGCCCACCACCACTGCTCCTCCTTTCTGACCACGTGGAAGAGGTCCCCTGCCCGGAAGCTCAGCTCCTCCTCCGTCCGGGCCTGGAAGTCCCAGAGGCCCACATACCTGGGGCCCAGGTGAGCCATGGCGGGCTGGCACAAGTCTTGGCCAGGCCTGGCCCTGGGCACCTGCAGCTGGGAGGGCTGTGGGCCATCCCTCTGACAGAGTCCCCGCCCACTTCCTCATGACGAGTCATGAGCCAGCTGTGCCAGTGCCCACGGGGAGCGGCCTCCTCTGGCTCTGACTGCAAGGACCTGGCCAGGGCTCCAGTCAGGGAGCAGGGACAGCCCTGCACCAGCGGTGGGCACACGGGGCAGCGGGACCTGCTGGGGGGGTGGAGCCAGGGAGTGCGGAGAGGGGGTGGTGCCACCTCCCCCCCAGCCCACAGGACAGTGTCCCCCACTGGCCCACCTTGGCTGACTGATTCAGGAGCTGGGAGGCAGTAGGGCAGCTGGGGCCATCTCCCTCGAGGGCCCCCCACAGCAGACCTGGCAGGAGCCAGCGAGGCTGGGCTGGGTCCGAAGAGGAAGCTGACAGGGAAGGAGCTGGCGTCCTGCCCACCTGGCTGGCCCGGGCCTGGGCTCCCCCCTTCAGGAGTGAGGGTGCCCATGACTGTGCACCCATGAGTGAGGACACCCAGCAGCCCATCTGCCCTGAAGGGGCCAGCCTAAAAGGCCTGCCGAGCTCTGCCTGAGCCAGACCAGGCTGCGCCAGGACCCAGCAGCCAAAGGGACCCACGGGGAGTGAAGGCGTGTGGAGGCCAGGGCAGCCCCAAAGGAGTTCCTGCAAGAGGCAGGCTCAGTTTGGGTAGTGGTAAAGACAGTGGGGTGGGTGGAGTGGGCTCCCAGGAGGTGAAGTCCCCCAGGAGTGGGGCGGGGTCCACCAGAGGTGGCAGAGCCTGTGCAGCTCTGCTGTGGACAGGACACTGCCCTCCCTGACACACAGCAGGTCAATGTGCCCGCACTGCCAGGGCCCAGGCTGCAGCGCCTGCCCACCCCCCAGCCCCAGGCCCTGCCCTCCCTTGGCTCACTCCCCCCACCCCACTTGCCCCGACAGCCCCCACTGAGCCCTCCCAAGGGCCCCTCTGAGACTCAGACGACCCGTGACCACCCCCGCCCTCTGCCGACCCTGCAGTGTCCACCCATGCGCCTGGGCCCACTCTGGCAGGACGAGGGGCAGAGGGGCCGGGAAGCGGCCGCCCACAGCACACAGGAAGGCCACACGGACTCTGACGGGGACTCCCTATACTGAGGGGAGGCCCAGCTCCCTCGACCTCGCGTGAGGGCGAGGTTCGGGATGCGGGTCACTTAGCCGGTTCACAAACGGCCTTCCCACTCCATTCTGATCAGGTCAGGAAGGGCAGAAAGGGCTGTGAGGGAGGTTGGAGGTCAGAGGGACGCAGGTGAGGGACGGCTGGGTGTCCAGCTGGTTGACATCTGTGGGGCCCAGGGAGCCGTTGCCGCTGTCTCCACTGTCCAGTGGCTTCGGCCCGAGGCCTCTACTCCATGGCCGGATGTGGACGTGTAGGAGGCTCCCCTAAGCCACTCCGGGAAACAGAAGCGTCCGGCCCCTCCCAAGACCCGAACCTGTCAAGCCTGTGGCTGACGGGATGGGTGCCAGAGGTGGGGGGGGGGCCGGAGGCCTCTGCTCTGGCCTGCCAGAGGGCGAGGCCTTCATGCTGGCCAGAGTCTGGGAGCGCCCCTGCAGGCCAGGGCACGGTAGCAGCTCAGCTGGCCGGTTCCCTCCCTACCTGCAGGCCCCACCCGGCCCCCACAGCCCTAGGACACCCACACCAGCCATCGCCTCCGGCTTTGCTTGGGCTGCCCCAGACACCAGGTTCCATCCCTGCCGCTTCCCTCTGCCCTCGCCCAGCTGTGCAGGGGTATACCCCCACCTAGGCCTCCTCCAGGAAGCCTCTGCCCGTGGGCCTGGTTCTCTGGGCCGGCTGTGCAGGGAGTCCTCCACCCAGGCCTCCCCGTGAGCCTCGCTCTCTGGGCCCTGAGCAACCTCTCTGCTGCCCCGGGAGGGAGCACTGTTCTTTGCACAGGCCAGTTCCAGTTCGCAGCTCCTGCCCACGCAGCCACGGGTGGCCAGTGGTCTCAGGACACGCAGACCGAGTGCCGAGGGCCACCCTCAGGGACAAGAACTGGACGGAGACTGGATGGAGCAGGCCTGGCACGTCTCCGCTGTCCTTCCCCAGAAGCCTCAGGGCATAGCCGCAGGCCAGGCTCCCAGGGCTGTGAACGTACACTCCCCAGCTCTCATAAGCCACCTCGGGCACCTTCTTTGGCCCCTGGCCCCTTGACTTGTCTCACAGTGACCAGAGACAAGCGTGCAGGCCTCAGGCACCTCTGGCTCCCGAGGAGCCACACGGGAACCTCTGTCCCCAAGGTGGCTGCTCCCAGCGGCCCGTGCAGCAGGCACCACCCGCCCAGTCTAGCCACTGCCCATCTGAGATCTCGCTGGCCACTGAGCCACTGGCCTGACCAGCCCCTCCAGTCATTCGAGCCCGGGCACCCCACTCTGACCCAGGATGATGGACAGGGCTATCAGCAAAGCACTGGCCTCCAGCAAGCCCTCCAGCACTGCATCTGTGCCCGTCCTGGGTGCCGAGGTGCTCGGGGCAGGGTCTGGCCTGGGGGTTAGCTTGCTCTCCGACCTCCCCCCCTCCGCTTCAGCCTTCCTGGAGGCTTCCCTGAGCCTGTGGGCAGCATGTCAGCACCTGGGGTCAGCACCCACTGCACCCGCGAGTGTGCACGGTGTGCGAGGGTGCAGGTCCTGTGACAGAAGGTCAGTGCTGGGCCTGCCTGTGAGCCCCAGCACTGGGCACTGCAGGGCACCCACAGGGGGCCTTGGGGAACCTGGGCCTCCAGCTCTGGTCTGGGCAGAGACTACGCCGGGTCCATGTCCCCCTGCAACGCCATTCACACTTTGCATGCTGAGTTCATCCCTCACGAGACCCAAGGGACACAGGTCACGCTGGGCAGAGGATCTTAGCTCTACTGCTGCCTGGGTGGTGTGTCTGCCTCGTGCACGCACATCAGCCCCACTCTGTGAGGCCCACAGCCAGAGGCTGCACGTGTGGGCTGGCAGCGTTCCCTGCTGGCAGCAAATGCTGTCTTGGGGACACCCTATGCGGAGAGTGGTCCCAGCCTGGGCCGGGGTCAAGGGAGCGAGTGATGGGGGCACCTGTGCGTGGTGCCCAGCCTGTGGTGCAGAATGGCGAAGGCGGGCCGCTCCTCGGGGCTGCCACGTCCGCACTCCAGCATGAGCATGTAGACCTCACAGGGCAGGCCGCGGGGCAGGGCGGGCCGCGGGGCAGGGCAGCCCGTTAGCCCCGCCTGATCTGCTGCAGCGTCTCATGGTTGGTCCTTCCTGGGAAGGAGCCCATGAGTGGGACGACCTCGCCTCTGCCTGCCGCACCCCCGCCTGCCTAGGGCTGGGCCCTCCACCGCCTCGCACCTCCGTAGGGGCACTGGCTGTCGGTGAAGACCTCGTACAGCAGGGTGCCGAAGGACAGACGTCCGACTGCGGGGAGGAGACTCGGTGGACGGCTACCTCCGGCACTGTCCTCCTGATGGAGATCTCAGAGCTGCTGGGGGAGTACAAACCCTCCTGGGCAAGGGGAGGCTGGGTGACTGGAGTGCCTGCCCTGCCCTGCCCTCCCAGGACCCACGGACCTCGAGCAGCCACACCAGGCCGAAGCCGGCCGACTGCAGCCAAGGTCCTCGCCCACAAGCACCTTCCTGGTGGTCAGGCCGCAGAGCACCACACGCCGCTCCTCCAGGTAGCTCCTGCCCTCGACCACCTGGCTCGCGAAGCTCAGCAGACGGGGCAGGCTCAGGGCCCGACCCTTGGGGCCTGTAGGGCAGAGGGGACAGGTCCCCAGCGCTCTGTGGTTGGCGTCCTCCGTACCAGGCCGCCATCGGTGCTGCGGGAGGGAGTCCTGCA
The DNA here is from genome assembly GCF_000334495.1 of Tupaia belangeri chinensis. Taxonomy (NCBI): domain Eukaryota; kingdom Metazoa; phylum Chordata; class Mammalia; order Scandentia; family Tupaiidae; genus Tupaia; species Tupaia belangeri. The sequence continues at coordinate 669,939 of NW_006204331.1, forward strand.
CCCCAGTGGTTGGTGGGCTGCTGCGTGGCAGAGAAAAGCTAGAAGAGAGGGGAGCCCCGGGAATGGGCTGGGTCCATGTGACCTTCCCCAGAGAATGGTGATCCAGAGAGGAGCCCTCCTTCCTGGACCCAGCCCCAGCCCTGGAGCCACGAGGCTCTGACCTTCCCATAACTAAGTCTAGGCCTGGCCCGACCCCAACCTCCACCCCGACAGGCATGGGCGCCTCAGCCCAGGTCGCCCTCTGAGGCTGGGGACCCCACTGGCTAGGAGGGAGGCGAGCGGACACTCATTGCCCACGTCGGCCTGCGGGCTGCCCTGCGTGAGAGTTCAGTGCCCACGTCGGCCTGCGGGCTGCCCTGCACATGAACTCAGTGACAACGTACCAGGTTCCCCTGGTGGGAACACGTGATGTGCAGGCTCTGCAGCACCCGGATGTCCTTGGCGAGGTTGGGGCCCCTGAGCACGCCCTGTGGGCCTGCAGGGATGTGTCTGGTGTCTCCGTGGGGCACGGCTAATGGCACTGTGCACGGTCAGCCCTCCCATCTCCGTCTCCGGCCCAGACGGTCATTAGCTCTCCCTACAGCAGACCTGCCCACCCCGCCCCAGCCCTACAGCCCTGGCCTACCCTGCCCTGCCCTGCTCACAGGTCTGTCCTCACCTGGGATGCCCGAGAGCCTCTGCATCAGAATGGCCACTCAGCCGGCCACCCTCAGAACAAGGGGCTGGGACTGCCACCAGAGCCAGCTCCCAGGACTCTGGCTTTGCCCACGATGGTGACCCCAGGAGCCCGCAGCCTGAGCCAGCTGAGACCCATGGGTGGCCGGGTCTGCTCCTCAGCAGCCCCTGGCCTGTCCTCGTCCAACCTGCCCACTGGTGCTGAGCGGACACCTCTGCTCCGAGGTCCCCCAGCCAGGGGCAGTCTCGGTGGGGGCAGCCCCACCACAGTGCCCGCCAGCCAGCCACATCCAGGACGGGCGGGCAAGGGCTGCGTCCCAGCATCTGATTCAAAGGCTTGAGGCCCTGCACTGTGTCTACATGGTGAAGCAGGGCCCAGGGGCCACCTCCTCCAACAAGCCCCAGAAAACCCTTCCCTCCATGGTCAAGATCCCCACGTGGGAATGACAGTGTGTGTCATGGCTGTCACTGGACTCCCACATAGCTGACTGCAGCTTGAGTCCCAGACCCGGCGACTTAAAACTCACACAGTTTGCGTGCGTGCCCAAGATCCCAGGAGGAGAACGGAGGAGAAGGGATTGCGACGCGGCCATCCCCCATGGGGGTGATTTCTCACCTCATCTCTCTGTCTCTGTCTCTCCAGCGAGCACACACGCACAATAGCAAAAAAAAATCTCTCTCTTAAAAAAGAAATCGTTACACAAGCAGTCTGGCACCACATGCCGCCCTGAGCTGCGAGCTGCACCAGCCTGGAGCCCCAGGTGCCCTGGAGCCTGGGGATGGGCCTCACCGCAAGCCTCGGGCCAGGCAGGCTGACTTTACTCCTCTGCCCCAGCCCCTGTTCCCCACACTGCCCCAGCTCTCCCAGACTGGGCTGCTGTCCGCTCCTGCCAGCCCTGGCCTTGCCAGCTCTTGTCCCTCCTCATGGCTCCCCACGGTGGGTTCAGGCCTGTTCCCCTCTCACTCAGCAGCCCCACCTGGTCCCCTCTCCCTGTGCTGAGTCAAAGCTGGCCCCCATGGCCCGCTCACCGTGTCCCCCTACCTGGGCAGGTGAGGGGCCACTCCTCACTCACTGGGTGCCTGAACAGTTCTGGAGGCTGGAGGGCCATGTCTAACCCTGGAGCTGGCCCAGGGTGTCTGGGTGAGTGTGGACGGTGAGGACAGCGGGTTCTCGTCATGCTCCATGCCTGCCGCAGCCCTGTGCTCCAAGCAGAGGCTCAGTGAATGCCAGGGAAGGGCAGGAGGCTGACCACCACCTTGCTGGGCACCTGGCCTGGACACCTCCCTCCCAGCTGCAGCAGAGCAGGGTGCCATCCCTCCAGGTCCTGCTCTGGCCCAGCGGTTGGAGGGCCAGGAACCAGCTGGTGCTGAAGGGACGTGGACACGCAATGCCCACCAGGACACCCTGCCCTGACTCCGGTCTGGCCCTGGGGCCGGGAGGCTCTGGGCGCTGAAGCCAGGTACTCACGGCTGGTGGGATGGCGTCTCTGGAGTGGCCTTGGTGATGTGGGTTATGGGCACGAGCCTGGTGCCAGGCTGGCCCAAGAGCCTGCGGGCAAAGATGCAGCCGTCCTCCTCCCTGAGAGCAAAGAGCTTGTCCCGGTGGCTGGCGCTCGGCTCC
>NW_006204331.1:672905-675599 GCF_000334495.1 Tupaia belangeri chinensis
GGCGGCAGGCCCCGGGGGAGGCCATCGTGTGGCTGCCCCGCTGGCCAGATCTTGTCCCAGAGGGACAGGAAGTCCAGGCGCTCTCAGGGGAAGGACTCCATGCCCAGGGCAGTGCGCTGGGCGGCCAGCCCCGGTCACCACGTGGGGCCAGGGGCGGCCAGGGAGGCTGAGCTCTGCGGCCATGGGCGGGCGGCCGCCAGGTCTGTGGGAGCGTGGGAGGCGCGCGGTGGGATTGCAGAGTCCAAGCGTCTCCTGTGTGGTGTCCCTACCTGGGGGTGTGTGACAGGTGACACTATAGAAGGCCCCTCCCCGGCTTCCTCTCCCTGACCTCCTCCCACGACCACGACCTTCGGAGGCAGCTAGGGACCGAGGCAGGCGCTGGCCCTTGGGAATGGGTGCCGGGGCAGGCAGGGCAGGTGGGCCTCAGTGGGAACCAGCGGAGATGGGAGGGGTCGAGCAGCGGGGCTGGCAGAGTTGGGCGGGACCGGCAGGATTGGCAACTCCGCCAGGCTGCAGAACCCCCTGTGCAGCACGGGAGAGGCATCAAGGGCAAGCACGCTGGTAGGGCAGCCCCTCAGAGAGCCGGGTCCGCCAAGGAGGTGCCAGCCTCTTGTCAAGCAGCGAACCGGGTTTGAGAACCGCCTGGGTGGAATGTTGGCTAAGCGGGACAGAACGCACCCGCCTGGAGCTCTGGGCAGTCTCGGCCAGGCTTGCTGAGGCAGGGAGGTGAGCCCCAGGTCCCGTTTCCGCGTTGTAGGCGGGATGTTGGTGATCGCGGGACCTGGGCGGGCCGGGCCTGCAGGGAACACTCCATGGGTGCAGTGCGCAGAGGGTGCCTGAAGCGCTGGGCAACTCCAGGGTCAGGAGACGCTGCAGACCACTGCTGGGGGCAGGAGGCCCCAGAGGGCGTCCTTGTGCAGGGCAGGGGCAGCAGGCCTGTGACAGGTGGGGTCCCGGCACCCGCTCAGTGCTCCTGGACAGTGCTAGCTTCTGCCCACAGAAGCGAACTCCACCTGCTGCCCAGGTGCGGCCTACACTGGGCAGGGTCAGGAGAGCAAACCCTACAGCCAAGTTCCGGGGTGTGGTCCTGGGGAGGGTTGAGCTGACGGGTCCCCTCTGCAGACATTCGCCCCTCCGTGTCCTGCTCCCAGCACAGCCCCTTGGCAGCTGGGTGGTCTTGGTTGAGTGCCACGCCCCTCTTATGACCACGGAGACCTGCCCCACCTCTCGCACGATCAGGGCCTGAGGTGCATGCTTTCTGGTTGCGTGGGCTCACCGAGGTGTGGCGGCTGGCCAGCCCACGGAAAGCACATGCTGCCTCCATGCCCTCAGACTCTGTGGAAATGGCTCCAGAACCTGAGGCCTCTCGGAGGGGTGTGGCCTGGTGAGTGTCCATGCCAGACTCCCGTGGAGTCTCGCTGTTGGGGGGGTTCAGAAACAGATGTTGCACACACAGAACTAGGGTCCCCAACAGGGTCTGGAGCTCGTGCCGTGACCTTGCTGTGAATCTGCCACCTGCTTCTCTCGTGTGTGCAAGCGTGGGGTTTTACACACCGTTTTTTTAAAACATTTTTCTCATTCATAAAGGGGAACACATGGGTGCATGAGAGACAGGAAGCACCCCGGAGGGCTTCGTCACACCGAGGCCCTACTCCTGTGCTCCCAGCGAGCCTGGGGCCAGCAGGATTCGGACGCCGTTTGGTCACGTGGGGTCTGGCTTCCTTGGCTGGGCAGCGAACGGCTGAGGCACGGGGCGGCCCCATGGTCCTCCGCAGCTCCCGTCTCCCCCATTCAGCTGCAGGAAGGCCTCCCGGGCTCCCTGTGCTCTCCACACAGGACTCAGGCATGCAGGTCACTGTGCAGACCCCTGCAGGCACTCCCGGCCTCAAAGCAACGGGGACCTGGCCCCAGGGCTCAGCGCACCTTCACGCCCAGAGCCCAGGGCAGGAGTGGGCAGCAGGGAGCTGGCCAGAGAGAAGGGCGGGCAGACCACGCTGGGCCGCTGCGCTGTCTGGTCCCAACCACCCCCACGGCAGAGGCCTTCTCCCTCCTTCGAAGGTCTCCCTCCCGGAGGCCAAGCAGGGGAGCCCACTCCCAAGGAGCGCTCAGTCTGTCAGGTAACGGGGACGAGGCCTGAGAGGACGGCAGGGACTCACCCCAGAGGGAGTGGCCAGAGGTGCAGTGATTAAGGGCACTGGACTCCCACATGGCCCACCACAGCTGGAGTCTCGGACCTGGCAGCTGGCTTTCTCACTTTGTCCTCTCTCTGGCCAAATGAAAATAAATAAATAAATGAATAAAGTTAAATAAAATAATTTTAAAAAAAAAAATGTTTAAACTTCAGCTGCTTTTCTTTTTCTTTTTTTTTTGCAATTTGTCAGGAGGCACGTGAACTTGCAGGAAATAGAGAGATCGCCCCCTAGGGGCTTGGCCACACCACAACCCTTTCTCCTCCATTCTCCGTTGGGGTTTTGGGCAGACACACACTCATGCCCGGAGTGTTTTCCAAGCTGCCGGATGGGGGACTCAAACCTGCAGCCAGCCACCCTAGCCCTCACACCACAGGCTGGCTTTCTGCTGCTTCCCACCCACTTCCTCCTTCCCAGGCGGGCCTCTGACCTTCACCCCACACCCTTTCTCCAAAGAAGCCGCTCGGAGCTCTTGTGAAGGCCCTGAGCTGCAGCTGGTAGGCTG
>NW_006204331.1:675952-684542 GCF_000334495.1 Tupaia belangeri chinensis
CACCGAGGTGGGGCGGCTGGCCAGCCCACGGAAAGCACATGCTGCCTCCATGCCCTCAGACTCTGTGGAAATGGCTCCAGAACCTGAGGCCTCTCGGAGGGGTGTGGCCTGGTGAGTGTCCATGCCAGACTCCCGTGGAGTCTCGCTGTTGGGGGGGTTCAGAAACAGATGTTGCACACACAGAACTAGGGTCCCCAACAGGGTCTGGAGCTCGTGCCGTGACCTTGCTGTGAATCTGCCACCTGCTTCTCTCGTGTGTGCAAGCGTGGGGTTTTACACACCGTTTTTTTAAAACATTTTTCTCATTCATAAAGGGGAACACATGGGTGCATGAGAGACAGGAAGCACCCCGGAGGGCTTCGTCACACCGAGGCCCTACTCCTGTGCTCCCAGCGAGCCTGGGGCCAGCAGGATTCGGACGCCGTTTGGTCACGTGGGGTCTGGCTTCCTTGGCTGGGCAGCGAACGGCTGAGGCACGGGGCGGCCCCATGGTCCTCCGCAGCTCCCGTCTCCCCCATTCAGCTGCAGGAAGGCCTCCCGGGCTCCCTGTGCTCTCCACACAGGACTCAGGCATGCAGGTCACTGTGCAGACCCCTGCAGGCACTCCCGGCCTCAAAGCAACGGGGACCTGGCCCCAGGGCTCAGCGCACCTTCACGCCCAGAGCCCAGGGCAGGAGTGGGCAGCAGGGAGCTGGCCAGAGAGAAGGGCGGGCAGACCACGCTGGGCCGCTGCGCTGTCTGGTCCCAACCACCCCCACGGCAGAGGCCTTCTCCCTCCTTCGAAGGTCTCCCTCCCGGAGGCCAAGCAGGGGAGCCCACTCCCAAGGAGCGCTCAGTCTGTCAGGTAACGGGGACGAGGCCTGAGAGGACGGCAGGGACTCACCCCAGAGGGAGTGGCCAGAGGTGCAGTGCTTCAGGGCACTGGACTCCCACATGGCCCGTCCTCTCTCTGGCCAAATGAAAATAAATAAATAAATGAATAAAGTTAAATAAAATAATTTTAAAAAAAAAAATGTTTAAACTTCAGCTGCTTTTCTTTTTCTTTTTTTTTTGCAATTTGTCAGGAGGCACGTGAACTTGCAGGAAATAGAGAGATCGCCCCCTAGGGGCTTGGCCACACCACAACCAGATCTCCTCCATTCTCCGTTGGGGTTTTGGGCAGACACACACTCATGCCCGGAGTGTTTTCCAAGCTGCCGGATGGGGGACTCAAACCTGCAGCCAGCCACCCTAGCCCTCACACCACAGGCTGGCTTTCTGCTGCTTCCCACCCACTTCCTCCTTCCCAGGCGGGCCTCTGACCTTCACCCCACACCCTTTCTCCAAAGAAGCCGCTCGGAGCTCTTGTGAAGGCCCTGAGCTGCAGCTGGTAGGCTGTTTTGGCAGGAGAGCCCCAGGAACAGTGCCCTCCCCAGCCTGGCCTGCGGGCCTCTCTGCTGGCCCCCAGGGGAGGAGGCTGGGGTGGGCAGGGCCTTCCCAGCCTGCTGTCCTCCCCCCAGAGGAGCCAGCCTTGGGGTGCCCAGCCTGGCCACCCTCGATGGGGATGGGAGGCAGCCGCAGAGGCCCCGCTCCTTGGAGGTGTGGGGCGCACGGGCAGGGGCCTGGAGAACTGCTCTGGGGCTCCGGGGGCCTGTGCTCTGCCTCCCCCACCGTCCGTGTGCCCGGATGACCAACTACCTGGCTCGGGCTACGCCCTGGCTCCCCAGCTTCCCTGAGGATTCCTACTGAGTTGGGGAGTCCAGCGGTGACCCCCCCTTCTGGTAACCCCGAGGCGTGGGGAGCGCCAGAACTCGCACTCGCGGACGGGATCTCCCACGCAGGGGCCGCCAGCCTCATCCTGCCCTTGCGCGGGGCCACCTGAGCCTGGCTGTGGGACCAGATCAGCTCCCAGGCTCCTGGGCGGCGTGGGTCCCAGGCCCGATTCTGCAAACAAAGTGAAGCGAAGCCACCGGGCGGTTCCACCAGGCGCGGCAGGTGGCGGGCACTGGGGCTGCGGCTGTGAGTGGGACACCGGGTCCGGCCCGGGCCCAGCCAGAGAGGACCGGCAGACTGAGCGCAGCCCCTCCAGCTGCGGGGACGCCGACTTCCCTGCCAGGGTGTGGGAGAGGCCAGGGCTCGACCAGTGGCCTGAGCGTCACAATGGCCCCGGTCCCCATGGCAACCCTTTGGACCCCGAGGGTGGTGGCTGCACACAGCCAGCCTCAGGCTCTGCTCTGCGCCAGGACACAGGCAAGTGGCCACAGGAGGCCTGGGCAGGCGTGGGGCGGGGGTGGGGGGCCAGGGGTAGTGTAGGTCGGGAGGACACGGAGGGGTAGGCCTGGGGGACAAAGGCCCTGTGGACTCCAGCTGGCCCTCCCTCTCCCCTCACCCAGGCAAGGTCCTCCAGAGGCCATCCCACAGGGCAGGTTCAGTCCCACCTCAGCCCAGGTCCCTCTCTGGGTCCCCAGGAAGGTCAGGGACCGCCTGCCCAGAGGAGGCAGGCTGTGTCCTCACCTAGTCAGTTCTCGTCACTCCTCTACCCTCCCCGCTGCTGTGACAACCTGCGACCCCCAAAGTGAAGCCACTGCCCAGCAAGAGGCTCTGACCCCCTCCCCACAGGTGGCTAGGAGGTGGGGACAACTTCCAGGGGTGCTGGTCCCTTTCCAAGGAGCCCCCTGCAGGCCAGCCCTGTGGCCTGCCCTGTCCAGGGGACCCAGAGCTGGAAACCGGGTCTGGGGGAGGGTCAGACTCTGGTTCAGTGAGTGAGTTCAAACCCTGGCCCCAGAGCTGCCTGGCTTTTGGCCTCAGACGCCCCATCGTGGGGGAGAGGGATATCCACCAACCGGAGGGTTTTCAGGAGTGGGAGCTGGCAGGTGCTTCCTCGGAACTGAGGCTTGGGCACCTCCTGCACTGGTCCAGCAACCAGCTGGCCTCACCGACCTGCCTTGCAACTGTGCAGACGGGGTCCCAGGGAAGCCCTACAGAGGATGGCCCACAAATGTCCCCCAGAGGCTCCACACAGCCCAGGACCACACGCCCCTCTCCACAGCCCAGGGGCACTGTCAGATGAGGCACTGAGGCCCTGGCCAGGACACAGGCCCCAGAGCCCTGTCCTCATGTGCCCTGTCTCATCACCCCAAATGACAGCCAGCCCTTGGAGAGACTTTCTACCCCTCGGCATCCACTTCTGTCCAGGTCTCAGCCCTGAAGCCAGCCTCTTCCCAGAGATGTGCCCTGACAGAGGGACAGAGGCTGGGCCTGGGGGCAGTGGGCCACAGCCGTCCACTGAGACATCGCCCTGAGTGTGTCTGGGTGGGTGCCGAGGTCAGCCTGCCCTCGGCAGCTCACGCCGGCCTCCACCCCCAGCTCCGACAATGAGCTTCCGAGTGGCAGGCCTGGACCTGGACAAGATGAAGCTGGACAGCCCCCAGCCCTTCCTGGGCCAGGAGGAGGCCGAGGAGGCCGAAGAGGCAGAAGACCAGCAGCTGCTGGAGCCCGAGGCCTGGAGGACCTACACAGAGCGCCGCAACGCACTGCGCGAGTTCCTGACGGCGGACCTGAGCCCGCACCTGCTCCAGCGCCACCACGCCCGCGTGCAGCTGCTGCGGAAGTGCTCCTACTACATCGAGGTCCTCCCCAAGCACCTGGCCCTGGGCGACCAGAACCCGCTGGTGCTGCCCAGCACCATGTTCCAGCTCATCGACCCCTGGAAGTTCCAGCGCATGAAGCAGGTGGGCGCCGCACAGGCCAAGATCCAGCTGCTGCTGCTCGGGGACCTCCTGGAGCGGCTGGACCGTGGCCGCGCAGAGCTGGACGCGCTGCTCGAGGCGCCCGACCCGCAGCCCTTCCTGGCTGGCTGGGGGCTGGTGGAGCGGCAGCTGGCAGACCTGGCGGCGGCCATGGACAGCTTCCTGGCCATGATGGTGCCGGGGCGACTGCACATCAAGCACCGCCTGGTGTCCGACTTTGGTGCCACCAAGATCCCCCACATCCGGCTCATGCTGAGTACCAGGATGCCGGTCATGTTCGACCGGAAGGAGTCGGCAGCCCACAGGGACTGGGCCCGCCTGCGCTGGTTCGTCACCGTCCACCCGGTGGTGCCCGAGCAGTTTGAGCTGCGTTTCAAGCTGCTGGACCCACGGACACAGCAGGAGTGCACGCAGTGTGGCCTCATCCCCGTGGCCGCCTGCTCCTTCGACGTCCATAACCTGCTCCCTGACCGCTCCTACAAGTTCACCATCAAGCGAGCGGAGAGCTGCACGCTGGTGTACGAGCCCTGGCGGGACAGCCTGACCCTGCAGACCGCGCCTGGGCCCCCCGAGGGGCTCACCCCCGGGCGGCTGGGCAAGCCCAGCCCGCCCCAACCGCGCCTTCCAAGAGGTGATTTCTAGTATTTGCCCATGAATAAAGGAGTATAAACACACGTGCAGAACGCATGGCCTCACCTCTGAAAGGGTGCTTCCTTGGAGTCAGGGCGTCTGAGGCCAAGGGGACACTTTTATTTTTAGTTTGCCATGGGGCATGTGTGCTCACCAGAGAGAGGCAGAGAAGGAGGGAACAGTGAGAAATCACCCCCAGGGAGATGGCCACGCTACAATCCCTTCTCCGTCCTCTTCTCGGGGTCTTGGGCCTGCACGCACACACCCAGCATGTTTCTCCAGCCAGCAGGTCTGGGACTCAAACCAGGACGTTGGCCATGCAGGATCCAGCCACCTTAACCTCCATGCCACCTGCAAGTGCACTGCCTGTGGTTCTGGCTTGCGGGCCAGAGGCTGCTGACGTCCCTGGGGTGTACACGGAGCCCTGTCCCAGGACCAGCAGGATCTGCCGCTGCAGGCCACGTCCAGGTACCCACGGATGGGCAAGGTTGCCACAGTACTAGCTGCCTGCCGCGGCCAGGAGCCACCGCCACTCTCTCCAGCAGGAGCAGACTGAGGCTGAGCGGCCAGGGCCTTCCAGAAGCCACGTCCCGCAGGACTGGTGGAGGACGCACACCATCCGAGGAGGAGGTCCACCCATGGTGGGCAGCAGGCGGGGTGTGCTCCCAGAAAGTGGCCGGGAGATGCAGGGTGTGTGGGTGGCAGCTGTCACGGTGCTGGAGGGCAGCGACAGGGGCAGCAGATCCCGCTTCTCGCGCACAGCCTCGAGCCGGTGGCCGCTGGGTCCTGCACGCCGACCACGAGGCGGCTGCATCCACGCCCTGAGCACTGTCCTCGCCAGCTGCTTGTAGGGACGGTGGGCCTGCAAGCGCCGGCACGGCACCTGGGAGAGGCAGCACGCAGCCGCCACGTCGGCCTCCTTGGGGCCCAGGGGCGTCGATAGTCTCAGCCTGCACCAGGTGCTCCCTGCTCACCATGGCTCCCTCGTGGGACAGCAGGTGGCCGGACAGGTCCCGGAGAGCGTGGAGGGCAGGCTCCTGAGCTGGAACTGCCTTCTCCTTGCTGAATGGGGGCGACAGAGGCAGCCTGGCGCGGGCTCTAGCTTGCTGTCAGGATGTAGGATGCAGTCCCCGGCCTCAGACCTCCACACCCAGCTTCCCACCGAGCATGAAACTGACCGTCAGCCGTGTGCACAGCCCCCAGACCTGGGGCCCAGGTCCCAGACACCGAGGGTGTTGTCAAGGCGGCAGGCAAAGGTCAGGAAGCTGTGGCACTCCCCTCCCTGTGCTACTTCCACAGGGCCATGGGAACAGAGGCAGGGTCCAGCGAGGGTGCCCTTGGGCTTATCCAGGCCAAGGAGGCAGAGGCCTGCTCCCATCAAGTGCCTGGGGCAGCGCCGGGAGGACGAGGCCCAGTGGGTAGAACCACTCCCACCCGAGGACAGTGTGGACCAGAGAGAGCTGACCACCAGGCCTCGTGGCGAGCCTGGGCTGCTGGCACCCTGCACAGGGCCTGAAGGAGGCCGAGGACCGGTTCCTATACTGCTGGCTGTGGGAGACAGGCTGGCAAAGGCGTCGGACAGCCGTCCTCCCTGCCGGTCACGGTCACGTTCTGGCTCTCATCCAGGAGCTCCCGCAGGACAAGGTCCTCAGGGTTGAGCTCCCCACTGGAAAGCCGGAAGTCGGACTCAGAGTTCTTGGGCCCTGCCCTGCGTGATGCCCCTGCCTTCTGGGGGCCGGGTCCCCGTGCCAAGCTCCTTGCCGATGGTGTGGCCCAGCTCCCTCTGCCGCGTGGCTGCCTCCCTCACTGCTGAGTCCCCCATGGCCAAAGACCCTGCTGCCACGTCCTCTGCCTCTGCCGTTGCTACGGCCACACCCTCGGCACCAGCCCCCGGCCTGACCGTGGCCACAGCCATGCCCCGCTCTGCGCTGAGGGCTGCAGGCTGCCAGCTGCTGTCCTGGGTCCGTGCTGCCCCTGAGCCAGGCCCTCGTGGCAGGCACTGTGGGCTCCGCGTGCTTGTAGATGAAGCTGTCTCAGAGCTCGCTGCAGGTGCTGAAGGAGCAGAGGGCTAGGGCGGCACCCTCCAGGACGGCGCCGGCCACGACTGAGCACGTGGAACTCTGTGGAGCACAACACGGCAGCGCCCGGTGTGGCAGGCCACAGGGGCCGGGCCCGGACTCACACCATGACGGGCACAGATGTGAGCCCGCAGGACGGGAGCTGACTGCACCTTCCCCCATGGCTGACTGAAGAGCCACTGCCCACCGCAAGTCAGCCCCGGCCACCCTGCTGGCGCCCATCTACCCAGATGGCAAAGCTGCCCACAGATGCCTCACCTCAGCTCCTGCCACAGCACGCCCCATGAGCCTAGGGAGACAAAGGCCACAGCCCCTCTTACAGATGGGGAAACTGAGGCTGCGGAGGCCAGCAAGGCTCCCATGTGCTGGGCCCTGGCAGGGGTGGAGAGGGTCAGGGTGGCCAGGCTCCCACAAATGGGGGCCTGGCCCTGGGTGCTCCGCCATGGCCAGTGTCACCAACCTGTATCCTCATCACTCCCCGATGGCCTCGGCCACATGGAGCCAGCACGTCATCTGTGCGTCCCCGTGATGCCACCATGTGGCAGGGCACAAGTGGGCAGTGCTGGGTGACAGGTCCTGCTGCAGGTGGAGGGACTGCCCTGCCGTGCAGGGTCACAGGAGACGCAGCTGACAACGGCGTCGCTGTGGTGGCCGTTCCGTGGACGGGAGGCTCTGCCAGGTGACGCGGTGCATCTCCTGCTGGTGGCACCTCTGGCCACACTGGGGGCCTGGGCTGCAAGGTCTGCTGGCCACGTGTGTTCACACATGGTGGGCGAGGCACCATCCAGCGGGCTGAGGGTAGTCTCGGTGCGAGGAGGGCCTGGGAGGTGTGGGAACCGCCGCACTTGGCACTCCGGCCCCGCCCTCGTGGGCAGGTGGAAGGCGGGGACCCTGGGTCAGGCAGCATGCTGCCACGTGGCCATGTCCATCTGCTCAGCGGGCAGTCTCAGGGTGGCCCCCGCAGATGTGGCAGCACTGTGGGAGGAGGGGCTCAGGGCTCAGCACCATGGCTCAGGTGGAAGCAAGTGCAGCCCCAGGTTGGGGACAGACACACCGGACGCCTGGGCCCAAGGAGAGGGCTGGCAGCAGCCCGGAGCCAGGCAGGCAGGCAGGGAGGGCTCGGAGGTGGGAGTGGAGGGAGGGTATGATCTGCACTCACCAGGGCGGCTGGCCCCAGCACAGCTCCTGACGGCCATCAGCACGTGAGCACCAGAGCCCTGGGGCCGGGGGCCGAGGGGCTGTCGTACCCCTAGAGCAGCCTCAGCCTCACCCCCACTGGTCCTCAGGTGCCCTCCAGAGACCTGCCCCAACCAGGTGCCCGGGGCCCCCTGGACCAGCCCCCAAACCAAAAACTCCTGCCCTGGGCTCTTTCACTTCCCCCAGCTTGGCCTGGACAACAGAAACCTACCCTGGCCAGAGGGGCAGCCTGTGGCGAGGAGATCTGCATTTCTGCAAAAACAGAAGGGCCACGCCCCAGGAAATGCTGGGGCAGCCACACCCCGCCCTGGCCCTCTCCTAGGTCCAGTGCCTCTGAGAAGGCCCTCGAGGCCCCTCACCAACAGCAGACCTGTACCCTGGGGGCCGGGGGCTGGGCCTGCTAAAGCCCGGCCTCTCTGTGTTCAGAGAGGCCCCGTGATGGTAGCTGTGGGCGGGGCCAGTGCACCTGCTGGCCTGTGTGTGGATGGGCACCTGGTGCAGGCAGCCTGATGGCCTCCAGGTGGCCGCGGGTTGTAGACAAGCAGTGGGGCACAGGCTTCACATCTACGGGCCTGCTGGGTGGTGAGTGATGGGCAGCTTCTTGCAGCTGCCACAGTGAGGCAAGGCGGGGTGGGCCGAGGGCCGGGCAGGGCACAGCAGGTCACGTAAGGCACCCCACGTGCGTGTTGGGTAGCGTGTCCACTGCCTGGTGCCAGAGCTGGAAGGTCAGTGGGTTGATCTGAGCTGTACTTCCAAGACAGGGCTGGCCCCAGGCTGCGGCCCCAGGGCTGGGCAGAGTGGGCTGGCAGCAGGAGCGCTGGCACAGTGCGAGGTGCAGGCTGTGGGGGGGCTCCTAGGTCTGGGTCGCAGGACTGGCCGCAGGTCACAAGGACACCATGGACACTCTAGCCAGTCACAGGGAGACGGACCCCTCCCGGCACCCCCCAGGCCCCTCCA
>NW_006204331.1:685084-687836 GCF_000334495.1 Tupaia belangeri chinensis
GCGGCGACAGTGAGGCAAGGCGGGGTGGGCCGAGGGCCGGGCAGGGCACAGCAGGTCACGTAAGGCACCCCACGTGCGTGTTGGGTAGCGTGTCCACTGCCTGGTGCCAGAGCTGGAAGGTCAGTGGGTTGATCTGAGCTGTACTTCCAAGACAGGGCTGGCCCCAGGCTGCGGCCCCAGGGCTGGGCAGAGTGGGCTGGCAGCAGGAGCGCTGGCACAGTGCGAGGTGCAGGCTGTGGGGGGGCTCCTAGGTCTGGGTCGCAGGACTGGCCGCAGGTCACAAGGACACCATGGACACTCTAGCCAGCCACAGGGAGATGGACCCCTCCCGGCACCCACCAGACCCCTCCACAGCACCAGCCCCTGCCCAAGCCAGCCCCCCTCAAACACCACACTGTCGAGCGCAGGTGCAGGGCCACCAGGGCTGTGCTGACTGCCCAGTGCAGCAGGAAGCCCTGGTCTGTGTCTGGTCAGAGACAAGGGAGTGGGGACCTTGGCATGGGAGCTCCTGGTGGAACAAAGAGTGTGCCAGGGCTGACATCTCCAGGGCAGTCCTCAGGGATGCCTGACCCTGCAGGGTCCATCTGGCAGGACTGACGGCAGCCCACAAGGGCCACGGCCACAGACAGCTCCAAGTCGGCTCCAGCCGGCCTGTGGCCCATAGCAAGAAGACCGCTCCTGCTTCTGCTCAGGGACTAGCCAGGTCATGGTATGGGCTCCAACTCTGCCAAGCTGTGGTCACTACTCCTTAACACTCCCCTGGCAGGGCTGCTTGCTGATCCTCACCTCGAAGGGGCCCCAAATGTGCACTTGCGATGGCCTTCTGCTCCTAAGTCTGGGTCGCAGGACTGGCCGCAGGTCACAAGGACACCATGGACACTCTAGCCAGTCACAGGGAGACGGACCCCTCCCGGCACCCACCAGGCCCCTCCATAGCACCTTGCTGCTGTTACACTGGTGCTTAGCAGGCAGCTGTGCCTGGACCCCAGCCCATCTTTCCGGTCACCTGCACCCGCTGGACAGGGTGTCCTGATGCAGATGTCCCTGTACTTGCAGCAGTCAGGCCTGGGGACGGGAAGGTCAGCAGGGGCTGGAGTGAGTTCTGGCCAGGGCAGGTGGGAGCAGAACGTCACCTGCCCTGTCCACACCCATGTCCCAGCTCAAACAAGCACCTCGCTCAGGCCTCCCTGCCCAGAGGGTCCGAGATGGCAGCCAATCACACTAAGGTGCAAGGCGGGGGGTCCAGGAGTCCGTTTCCAGCTGATGACGGGTTTGTCCTGTGTGGGAGCCTTACCTCGAGTGCAGCTTGGTTTCAGAGAGCCCTGGTGGGCACTGGTGCTTGCAGGCCACGGCCTGGTCGAAGGCCAGCCTCTGTGCACACTGAGCTGTGGTTCTCGAAGGCCTGGGGGGCAGCAGGGGCCCAGGCAGGCATGGCAGGACAGCTGGGTGCCAGGGGGCTGGTTACGGGGGCATGCCCAGTCCCTCGAGGGCTGCTTGACCTCCTGCATGGCCACCCCATGGCACTGTGTGCACCCTGGTGGTGACCAGACCTGCAGCTGGCTGCGTGGGCCCAAGGAGGGGCCACGGGCACTGCCCCCAGCGGTCTGAGGGTGCAGTTGAGCGGCTAGAAAGAGCCCCAACTCCACACAGATGGCCTCGCTGCCCCGCCCAGACCCCCACAGGGGCCGCCCCTGCACCGTGACCTTCCGCCATGGGCAATGGAGGTTGTGCCCGTTCTCAAAGGTCCAGACCAGCGCCTTGTTGGGGCTGCAGGTGCATGTGCCCGGTTTCAGTACCTGGCGCCCAAGCCCTGGGCTGTGGTGGGAACAGACGTCAGAGCAGATGGTCATAGGAAGCCGGGCGGCAGCCCACTCGGTGCCAGACCTTGTTCTTGGTGGTGCGCTTGGAATGAGCCAGAGGGACGTCACCTAGAAAGCTGTGCCCGTGTCACAGCATGTGGTGCCCTTGCCGAGGTGCTGGGTGCCGCGGAGCAGCCCAGACACAGGCCCATCTAGGTGCACAGCTCTTGGTGTGCAGGGAGCAGACCCTTGGAGCGCCATCTTCGATGCTGGCCTGGCTCTGGGGCACGTGCAGGGTCCTGGGCTCAGCTGGCTCCGAGACCTGTGGACTCGCAGTGAGCAGTCTGAGACGGGGTGGGCAGGTCGGGCTGCAGAAGGGGGGACCCATCCTCACGGAAGGGCCCAGGTGCTTCCCAGGCAAGGCTGGGAGAGTCTGGGCTGACCCAACACTCACGGATAAGATTGCTGGGCAGCGCCACTGACCCGACCCTGCCAAGACACCTCCCTCAGAAGGGTCCCCAGGCCCTGCTCGGGGGAGGGAAGTCGCCTGGCAAGGACACCCAGGAGCCAGCAGGGCCCCTCCCGGCAGCTCCTTGGGGCCTTGAGAGCTCCCAGGCGTGCCCAGCTGCCCGCCCAGGGGTCCTCCAGCCCCAGCACCTCCTTTCCTGATGGACAGCTCTGGGAAACCCACACCTGGACTTGGGCAGTGAAGGGGCCCCAGGAGGGGGCAGGCTACCCCCAGGAAGATGTGGGGTCCTGTCGGTAGTTGGCCTCTACTGCAGCTGGGGGAGGGTGAGGCCAATGCAACTCTGCTCTCTGCTGCTGGGCCTCGGGGCCTCCTGAAGTGCCTCCGTGGGACCCTTGTAGGCACCTGCCACAAGGGGGCAGAGAAGCGCCTGTGGGAGCCTGGAAGTCCGCTGGACACCCACCCACGAGCACCGCCGGGCGTGCGT
>NW_006204331.1:688015-688331 GCF_000334495.1 Tupaia belangeri chinensis
GCCCCCAGGAGGGGCTGGGCGGGGGGACTAGCTGATCACAGGGCTCACGGGAAAGCAGGGCACCGGGTGGGCGGGCGCGCCGAGCAGTCAGAGGTGCGTCTGCTAGGAAGCTCGCAGTGTGCCAGGTGGAGGGCCCGGACATCAGGCCAGGCAGGCACACAGGGTCCTGTGTTCGGACCACCGTGCAGAGGCTACTTCACACACAGTGAGGGCATTGGGCATGTCGCAGAGCAGGTCAGGGACAGCCCACCTCCACCCAACCCCTGGCGCCAAGGCGGCAGCTAGCCCGCGGCCAGCCCGCCAACCGCATCCACGG
>NW_006204331.1:688971-690576 GCF_000334495.1 Tupaia belangeri chinensis
TGCCAAGACCGCTCCCTCAGAAGGGTCCCCAGGCCCTGCTCGGGGGAGGGAAGTCGCCTGGCAAGGACACCCAGGAGCCAGCAGGGCCCCTCCCGGCAGCTCCTTTGGGCCTTGCGAGCTGCCAGGCGTGCCCAGCTGCCCGCCCAGGGGTCCTCCAGCCCCAGCACCTCCTTTCCTGATGGACAGCTCTGGGAAACCCACACCTGGACTTGGGCAGTGAAGGGGCCCCAGGAGGGGGCAGGCTACCCCCAGGAAGATGTGGGGTCCTGTCGGTAGTTGGCCTCTACTGCAGCTGGGGGAGGGTGAGGCCAATGCAACTCTGCTCTCTGCTGCTGGGCCTCGGGGCCTCCTGAAGTGCCTCCGTGGGACCCTTGTAGGCACCTGCCACAAGGGGGCAGAGAAGCGCCTGTGGGAGCCTGGAAGTCCGCTGGACACCCACCCACGAGCACCGCCGGGCCTCCATACACCCCCGGCTGGAGGAATCGATGCCCTGGATGACTGCAACAGTGGGAGGCCCGGGTGAGGTGCTGCTGTGTCAACTGAGAGACGTCGCCAGGCTCTGAGCACCAAGCGCTGTCCTGGTACACTGCCCCCCCGGCAGGAAGGCTGGACTCGAGGACGTCAAGATGCCAGGTCTCCCAGGAACCTGGCACACCTGCTACAGGCACCATGAGGGGCTGGGCGGGGGGACTAGCTGATCACAGGGCTCACGGGAAAGCAGGGCACCGGGTGGGCGGGCGCGCCGAGCAGTCAGAGGTGCGTCTGCTAGGAAGCTCGCAGTGTGCCAGGTGGAGGGCCCGGACATCAGGCCAGGCAGGCACACAGGGTCCTGTGTTCGGACCACCGTGCAGAGGCTACTTCACACACAGTGAGGGCATTGGGCATGTCGCAGAGCAGGTCAGGGACAGCCCACCTCCACCCAACCCCTGGCGCCAAGGCGGCAGCTAGCCCGCGGCCAGCCCGCAAACCGCATCCACGGCGGTCCCTCCCCTCCCCCAGTGGCCTCGGCCCCAGCAGAGGTGACACTCAGAGCTCGTGGGCAAGGGTCTGCGGCCTGTGAGCGCCAACAGGAAGCGTGGGAGTGGGAGATGCTGGGAGATGCTGGGTGTAGCCTTCTCCAGGAGCCCAGGCAGGCTCAGACCCTGAATGGTCCCAGGAGGCCACAATATGGAGGGTGGACAGAGCAGCCTGGCCTTGCCCAGCACTTAGCAAGGGGGTCCGGAAGACACCCTGGACGGCAGAGAGGGGCAGGCGGTCCTGTCCTGGGGCCACAGCGCCTGCCCAGGTGCCCCAGAAGTCTAGAGGAGGGCTGGCGTGGTGGCCAGGCCTGGGTGTGGACACGCCTGGGGAGCTCAGGGCCGAAGCACAGCGCACGCCCGACAGGCCCATCAGGCAAGCAGGCGTGTGGGCCCCGCCCCGGGAGGAGGTGAGCACTCGCTCTCCAGCCACCCCTCGGTGCAGGCTTCCTCACGCACCCTGCTGGTTCCTATCAAGGCCTGGCCTAGGCTGTTCTCAAGTGCCCTTTGTCCGTGCCACACCCTCACCAGGCCCCATGCTGTGCCGGGACCGTGGCTTCCTACTCCCCCCTACCCCCACCCCCCACCC
>NW_006204331.1:708145-710352 GCF_000334495.1 Tupaia belangeri chinensis
CGTCTGTCAACAGGGGCTTCAGTGGCCTGAGATAGCCACGCTGTCTGTCTGGCCTCCGTGGCCTGAGATAGCCACGCTGTCTGTCTGGCCTCCAGAAAGCCCGCTGTGCTCAGGAGAGGAGAGGACCGTTTGGAACTTGAGGACACCCTAGAAGGGTCCGGGGCCCCAGACCCACTTTTCAAGGGCTGTATGTGGGCACAGACACCCGTGTGGGCCCTGTCTGCGGGATGGGGCAGGTGTCCACACGCTTAGTTCGACTCCCTCCACAGACACACCAGCTACGAAAATGTCTTTATTTAAACCAGGGTCCCAGTGACCCTGAGAAACGACACACGAAGGGGAGGCCCTCCCACCCTCCGCGGCCTAGCCAGGCGCCAAAGCTCCTCAGAGCCGAGCCAGGTGGCCAGGAAAGCCCATTGTGCGTGGCAGGGTGCCCCCTTCTGGTCCTGGTGGCCAGAACCTGGGGGCCCAGAGGCCAGATGCCCTGAGGAGCCAGTGGGCCCTGGAAGGGCGTGGGCATGTGGTGGGGGGGGGGGGGTGGGGGGGGGGGGGGCCCCCCAGCCACATCCACTCTGGAGGCCTACCTCCTGCGCATGGCAACGCCAGGTCAGGGCGGTGGCTGAGTGCGACCCAGGAACCCTGGGAAAGACCTCGGGCCCAGCGGGACTAGGACGGCGGTGCCCCGATGCTGCCCGAGGCTCTGAGCCACTCCCCTTTCAATGCCTCCCTGGACTGCGGACCAGGCAGAAAAGGTCCCTCCCTGCTCTCACAAAGAAAGGAACGAGTGGTCAGCCCCCTGACGCTGCTGCACCGGGCAGCTGCAGAGGCGACACGGGAAGGGCACAGCAGTCGTGGCTCCCACCTAGGACGCGGCTCCATCGGGGACACGGGGCGGGGCAGACTGCACTGCCGCAGGTAACAGGAGCGAGAATGGGCTTAAAAGGGGTGCGCAGACAGGCCTAGTAAACACCACGCTAAAGCCAGCCGGCTTGCGGCGGCAGGGACAGACACAGCCTGAGGAGCTCGACACCGGCGGGAGGCAGGACAGGCCCGGTCTAGAGGTGCTTGACAGATGGGAGGGAAGGACGGACAGATGGACAGCCAGGTCCCTTCAAAGCGGCTAAGTGGGACAGCCTCCCCCCACTGTGGCCCCTTGGGAGGATGTCTGAGAGTGGCTGGCCCCCAGCGCGTCCGGGGGACATCGTGGCAGGGGCTGCAAGTGGCGCCCTGTTCCCTGAGACGGCAGGCTCCAGTCTGGCGGGTGGCCCCGCCGCTCTCCTTGGAGCGCAAAGCCAGCTCTGCAGACAGCACCACCCAGATGTCTGGGTCCCGCCTCTACCAGCTGGCCCTGGCAGCCTCCCCAACATCCCAGGCTCTCCCCGGAGACCCCAGGTGGGGGTGCTCTGTTCCCCCAAGGGGGCCGAGGGCTGTCAGCGTGACCCAGCAGGCCATAAGGTCCTGCACAGCACCTGGCCTCGTTCTACGTACACCCCACTCCAGGACCAAGCCCAGGGACACGGCCCACAGAGGGGTCGCGGACCCAGGGCCGCCTTGGGCAGCTGAGGTACTCAGCGTGTTCTGGCTGAAGACGCCACAGCCTGGCTCTCTGAGATGCCTAAGCAACTGCTCTGATGCCCAGGGTGCCCGGGACGCTCGAGCACTTGCTGGGACAAGCCACCAGATGCACACCACCCGCCTGGAACTCGTCCCCACAGGACGGGCGCTGACCGCACCGACTGACAGAAAACGGGGAAGAACAAATCCATAGGATCCACGGGCTCCCACGCTCGGGCACCGTTCCCGAGACAGTGTCAGTAAATCCTCGAGGGCACAGGCCTGGGCCACCAGGGGCCGCTCGCCTCACTCCCCACTGCACTCAGGCCTCCTCCTGCCACCGCCCGCTCCTGACAAAGGCCACCATGTAGACAGTACCAATAAACAGCAAGCGGGCGCTCTCCCCGAGGAGCAGGGGGAATGAGTTCGAACGTGAAGACAGGTCCTCCAGGTCGCTGTCGTCCTCTGTCCCTTTCTCCTCTCGATTCGTTTTGGCGATTCCTCTTTGGTTCTTTGCAATTTACTTACATGATGCATGTGCTAATCATGAACTTACAAGATGCGATATAAAATAAGCCCCACCGGTGGCGGTGAGGAGAGGAGCCAGCTCTGTCCGCCCAGGGGCCGTGCCCACCCACCTGCCCACTGGCTAC
>NW_006204331.1:710459-713738 GCF_000334495.1 Tupaia belangeri chinensis
CGCCGGGGCTACGCTCTGCGGGCCGGGGCCCAGGCCAGGCAGGGCGAGCAGCTGCAGCGGACTGACCACCTTGAGCACCGTGCTGCCGTCCTGCACGGCTGCCGTGCTCAGCACCGTGAGGCTGGGGGAGTCCGGGTGGAGCTCCACTGTGCTAGGGAAGGCGGAGCCCGAGGCAGCCAGCACCGTGTAGCCCCCGAGCAGGGGAGAGGCTGGCGAACTCGTGGGGGCGGGCTGAGGCGAGCCCTTGCTCAGGACGGTCGAGGGCAGGCTGGACACCACCTTGCCCAGCGGCACACCGGTCAGCTGGGGGACGGGCACTCCCGGGCCAAGGGCGATCTGGGCAGGCGGGGCGAGCACCTGTGAGGCCACGGCGGCCGGTCCTGAAGTGGCCCTCGCGAGCCGGGGCCGCTTTGCGGGGGGCGGCAGGGAGACGGGCGCCAGCGTCATGAGCACGTTGCTGAGGTGCTGCGACTTGTGCTTGAGCTCCGTGGCGCGCCGCCGGTGCTAGTCACACTGCTGCTCCAGGGCTGCGGGGGGACAGCGTCACCACGGGGATGGGCACAGGGCGCTGCGGGCTGAGCGTGGGCCCGGGGACAGCCAGCGCAGGCAGGCTGGCAACCGCGCCTGTCCTCGCCCTGGAAACCTCTGCCCGCTCACCTCAGAGGCCCAGCAGCTACCAGGACCTGTGCCCTGGGCCACGCCCGCCCGGGGCACTGAGGCCGCGCCCAACTTCTCTCCTGCCTGACGCACCCCCGGGCTCCAGGGCAAGCTCGCCTAAGAGGCGAGACGCAGGGACGTAACCGCGCGTACCTGCCAGGTCCCGGGCGTACTGCTCCCGAGAGCGGTCCACCTGGCACTTGTGGCCAGCCAGCACCTTCTTCACCAGGTCCAGCATGCCGAAGCTCTGCACGATGTTGTTGAGGAGCACGGCATCTTCCAGGGCCAGCGGACACGTGAGCGCCAGGCCCCCGCGGCCAGCACCCGGGTGGGGCCCGCCCAGGGGACAGCACCCAGAGCGGCCCTCTCACCACACCCCTTCTCCACCCCAGCCACGGGATGGCCCGGGGGCCCAGGACCCCCGCGGGACACCTCCCTCACCTCGGAGCTGCAGGGGCGGGTCGCGGGCCCGCTGCTGCAGGCCGCGCATGGTCTCCACCAGCTCCTGGTGGAACTCCCGGATGACCTCATCCAGCAGCCCGGCATCCCTCAGCCCCCGCCAGAAGGAAAACGCGTCATCTGTGAGAGGAGGGGGTTAGCGGGCAGGAGGGGTTGGGGTGGCGTGAAAGCAGTGCTGCAGAGGCTGGCAGGCAGGGAGGACAAGGCCTGAACGGTGGGGTGGCCGCCAAGCTCCACTCTCCCTGTGAGGACCCCATGGGGCCCAGCTGGTTCTTGGAGCCAGGCTGGGGCCTGCAGCAGCCGTGGCCCATGGCCTCCACATGCACGTACCTCCGATGGCCACGGTCCAGTCACCGGGGTCTTCGCAGGTCTCTATGGTGATGGTTGCGGGAGACCCGTTCACTGCAATGGGCAGAACGGCTGTGAGTGTCCCCGGACCAAGTGTCTACGGCTCTTAGGCTGCCTGTCCCACGCTGCGCTTTCAATCTCTCCTTCTCACTTTTTTTTTTTTTTAATTATTTTATTTATTTTTATTTATTCATTCATTTATTTTTAATTTGCCCATAGAGAGACCAGAGAGAGAGAGAGAGTGAGAGAGAGGAAAAGTGATAAAGCAAGCCACCAGGTCTCGGACTTGAACTGTGGTCAGCCATGTGGGAGTGCCCAGCGCCTTAACCACCAAGCCACCTGCTGGTCCCATCCTTTTCACTCATTTTCACAAAACTGGTAAAGACAACAGGCACAGTGCGGCCACGCCTTCCTGCCTCATGCTGCAAGTTTCCTTTCGTCTGTCTCTTTCCGTGGGGAGAATGTGCTCACTGGAGACAGGCAGCTGAAGAGAGTGAGACAGAGGGGGTGGCCACGCTGCAATCCCTCCTTCACGCTCCCCTTGGGATTTTGGGCATGCCTGGCATGATCCTGAAGCTGCTGTTCCAGAGCTCGAACCGTGCGGTCAGCCCCGCGGGATCCAGGACCCACCTCCGTGCACTGGCCATTGCAGAGTGCAGACACACCCGGGGGGGCCAGCCCGAGCACCACCCGCCACCACTCTAGCACCATGTCCTCGACAACCCGACAAGCTCACGCAGGCGGCCTGGTCTCCCTGGCTGGAGGCCACCTCTACCCGTTCGCGTCACACGGCGTCATGGCCACGGCAGATCTCAGTCTGCCCTACGTCCATCGTCCTGAGTCAGAGGGGGGACTTCACGAAAGACAAACTGCCCGTCCCGGTTCACCCTGTGAGTCCATGTTTGGCGTCCACAAAACACGCCTGCTGGGCCAGCAGGTGCTGGATCACGTATGGCCAACTACATGCCAGTCACCGTTGGCGAGCCTGTCCAGGCGCGCCGTGACGTGCTGCCCGTGAGCGTTACCACGACCTGTAATTATCTCGCACGCCGACACGCGTGTTCCCGTCTGGGCCACCACTGCCCACGCTGCCATGTGTCCCGCCATGTCCCCTGGAGGGGCTCTCACCTGACAGCCCAGCAGCCAGCCTGGGGCTTTGGTTGGAGAAGAGCCTCACATCAGACCTCCCTGGTCACTGAGGAAGGGCTGGCAGACCAGCCCACGACCACAGTGACCAAGGTGTCCCCAGCCGCTCAGGGCTCTGTGTGGCAGCCTGCTCGAGCAGGACACAGGCAGAATGAGGAGACCACTGCCACCCCGGGCCTGCGCTCCCTCCCACCAGAGACAGGGACGTCCTGCTCACTGCAGCCGACGCCCTGGGAGACAGGGACAGGGTGACAAGGACACCACAATGGGCTGCGTTTCACTCTCGCTTCAGCTCTGAAAGGGCTTCTCCACTTGCAGCCAAGGGCCCGGGGGACATTTAACCTTCTGCCCTCGCCAGAACCCCGGCCGTCAGGGAGACCCGAGCACCGAGCAGCGCCGGGTGCTGAAGTCACAGGCCGCTACCATCTGCCAGGGCCGGCGAGTTGTTCATCATAAAGATGGCCGGGCAGAAGACCCCACTCCTCCCAGCTTTGGCCTTTGGGAGGAGGCCGCGTGGGAAGACAGCCACCCACAGACGCCTGGTCCCCAGGGCCCTCGGGTTTGTCCGCCTCTGCGGGAAGCCATGAGGCCCGGCCAGCGGGGCGCAGATCAGGAGCCGTGTGGACGAGAGGCGGCCTGCACCTACCGGCCGGCGGGGCGGGCGCGGGG
>NW_006204331.1:714288-717521 GCF_000334495.1 Tupaia belangeri chinensis
GGCGCGGTTGGGCGGAGGGCGGGCCTGCACCTACCGTCAGCCGTGGCGGGCGTGAGGGGGATGTACTCGGCTGAGGCCGGGCTGCTCAGGGCCACGCGGGCCCCCGAGAGGTCGATCTTGGTGCTGCGGCAGGTGTTAGAACAGACCTTGTCGTGCTGGTAGAAGTCCAGCTCCCCTGAGTCCATGATCTTCCTGTGCGGGGACAGCGGGTGGCCGTGAGCCACATGGCGAGGGAGGCCAGGCTCTGCCCTGGCATGCAGACAGAGCAGCCGCCCAGGCCGCCCGCATGCTGGCGCCATCCTTGGAACAACGGAGGCCTGGCCAGCAGCACCCGGGGATGCACCGAGGCAGTGAGGCAATGGCGTGGCAGGGTGCAGGGTGCTGTCACTGCCTCTCTTGCTCACCTCCACCAGGAAGGTGCCACGGGCCCCACTGCTGGGTCTGTCCCCTCCCCGCCTCCCTAGAGGTCCTAGGCCCAGTGGGGGGTCTCGACCCCTGGCCCCCAGCCTTGCTCCACTCCGAGCAGTGCTGACCTCTGCCTCCGGCACACGGGGCCAGGGCCTCTGCTGTGGCCCGACAAACCTCCCTGCTCCCTGGCCAGGGGAGTGTGGCGGTGCTGCCAGCCATGGTATGGAGAGCCAAGGCCAGCGTGGTGGGAAGGTCCCAGGGTCAGTCCCTCCTGAGGCCTTAGACTGCCCAGAAAGCGAGCGAGGCCAGGCCACCCTGAGCCCGCACCTGACCCTGACCTCCAGGCACCAGGACCGAGACTGCAGCTCACAAAGAAAGCCGTCCACCAGCAGCCTGCACCCCCACGACAGCAACGAGGGGGCAGAAGTGAAGAGTGGCCATGCAGGCTGCCGAGAGCAAGCCCCCTGCCCGCTCTCTGACACGGGGTGGCCACAGTCCTCCGGCAAGACCGGAGTCGGCACGAGCTGTGACAGGACACGCACGTACCTGCCGCTGGGGGAAGGGGAGGGGGGCACCTGCGGGCCACGTGGCAGGCGGCCAGCAGGCCCCACCTGTATGTCACGCCCGTCTTCAGAAACCCAAGGTCCA
This sequence comes from Tupaia belangeri chinensis, assembly GCF_000334495.1. NCBI lineage: Eukaryota > Metazoa > Chordata > Mammalia > Scandentia > Tupaiidae > Tupaia > Tupaia belangeri. The sequence continues at coordinate 715,345 of NW_006204331.1, forward strand.
AGAGAGAAGCGCAACATGTGCACCCCGAAGGGCGCTGGCCCCGCCCACCGGCCGCGCCCACCTGAGCATGATGCCGTTCATGCGGATGGCCCTCTTCCAGTCCTTCAGCGTGGACTTCCCCGCCAGGTGCACGAACTCCTTCGGGCTGATCACATGCTCGTCATACTGCAGGCAGACCGCACACGGGGTCAGCCCCATGCAGCCCAGGAGGCGGGCCTCCATGCAGAGCACCCCATCAGGGCAGCAGCGGGAGCCACTATCCACCCCAGACCGAGCCTCGAGGCACTGTGGAGTGCTGGCTGCCCTCTGGGCTGACTGCATGCCGAGCACCAGGCAGGCCAGCCGTGCCATACAGCAGCACACGGCACACCCCTCCAGACGGGACTCGGCATACCCATGCGGTTTGCTCTGTACGTGGCCTGTACCCGCACTGCCACAGAGGACAGGCAGGGTGGCCAGCCCCTCTATGAATGGCCCCTGCCCAGCCTGCCCACCCCATGGCCGTCCACAGCATGGGCTGCACAGCCCCTGTCCTGCTCTGACAAGCAAGTGGCCCTTTTGGTCACAGAGGAGCCCTTCCAAGTGGGACCTGCTGGTCCTGCCGCAGGCTGGAACTCAGAAATCTTGAGCAGGTAGACCCTGTCTGCCCGGGCAGCCACCTCTGCTCTATGGCCAGGTAGGGCTCAGGTCCCGCTGTCCTGGGAACCGTCTCTAACACACCAGAGCACGGACCCCTGAAATCAACAAGAATTTCTCCAAAAAAAGGTGTTTCCCTGTGCTTTATCAGAATCCTGGGAGCCCAGGCAGCTGGGACCACTCACAGCTAAACTCTCAACTTGAAGCTCTCAGACCATGCAGGCCCCATGCAGCTCCTTAAGAGGGTGAGCCTCTTCTACTCAGCGCTAAGGGGGGGCCCATTTGTGGCTGGGAGGGTGCTCGTAGCAGCCCATCTCTGGAGGCGGCAGCCCCACCCACACCTCAGGGAAGTCCTGACTTTGTCTCTTGAGCTAATAGACCTGAGAAGCCAGGGAAGCCAGCACTGAACAGAGGCCTCAGCCCAGGAGGCAGCCTCGGTGCTCTGCTGCCGGCTTGCCACTTCTAGAAGAGAATGGTCTGAAGGGTGTCCCTCGCTGCTCTCAGCACGCGGTACATCTCCTATGGGGCCAGAAAGAGGTGCCGGCCCAGCCGCCCACTCACTACAAACCAGTCTCTCCAGGGCCTCTCCTCCCACCTGCCACAAAGTCACTCTCCATGGCGCAGACCTGGCCTCCCACACACGGGGCTCCACGCCTGGAAATCGGGGCTCCAGGCACGGCTGCTGTGGCTCCACTAGGCCCTGCCCCTCCTCGGTGCTCCCAGCCTCTCCAGCACCTGCAGCACCGTCAAGCCCCCAAGCAGGAGCCTCACGGCCTGCCGCGCCTGGAGCCCTCACCTGGACACACTTCACGTTGATGCCAGGGCACACGAACTTCCTCCAGATCAGGTTGGCCCTGCTGTCCCCGCAGGTGATGGGGTACACGACCTCCGCCTCCAGGTGCTCCCCCTCTTCAGCCATCTTCACTTCTCATGCACACAGACAGAGCGGGCAGAGCAGATCAGTTACAACCTCCCCAGAGCACTTCCTGCAAAGGCAGGAACCAGCCACCAACCTGGAAACCAGACTGACTCCAAGGCCTGAGACAGAGCAAAGTCAGGCGGGTGACGGGGCCTCTCGGCTGTAGGTTAGAGTCCCAGGTCTGCTCACCAGGCAGGCCTCCATGTCACTCACTCCATGTGACACGGCTCGCCCCAAGAGCCACTTACGGAAATAAAATGCAGCCTTACTGGAAGTAATTCCAGGGAAATGTAAGACCTTAAAGAACACGTTCCTCAACACCGGGCGCCAGAAACCCCACAAGTGTGAGGAGAACCGCACTGTCGCTGAGCGCTTGGCGCTGGTCACGCTACGCGGGCAGGCAGGCCACAGGCGCGGGACAGTGAGAGGGCAGCCCCAGAGGGAGGCTGCAGGTCTGGGCTGACCTCCTCTGCTCTCCCCGGCCAGAGGTGGAGGCCCGGCCCCACTCCCAAGGGCACGCGCGGGGGCAGCCCAGGCTCCGGCATGCTAAGCTGCATGACTACCTCGACCGCAGGACGCCCGGCCCCTGTGGCAGCCCTACCTAGCACGGCCTTCCTGAGGT
>NW_006204331.1:717537-721710 GCF_000334495.1 Tupaia belangeri chinensis
GGCTGCTGCTGCTGCCGCGTTCTCGGTCTCCATGCCATCTTCCGTCAGGTCGCCCCTGGTAAGCGGTGGGAGAAGAGAGACAAGAGAACGCTGGAATCCCACTGCACCGCGTCCTCGGGGCCTCCTGCTAACGGACAGCTCTCTGGTGACCCGTCACACGGCTCGGCGTGACCTCGGAAGTCGCGGGGCCATGGATTTGGGACTGGGGCTGAGTGACAGGGCCAGCACGCTGCAGTGCCCAGAGCAGCGCCGGAGACGAAGCGGCCTGGGGACTGGGGGGCAGCGAACGCCACATGGCCATCCAGCACCTCCAACTTCCTCCTCCGTGAAGTGCTCTATTCCCACGATTCCATTTGATTACAGAAACTAGTGGAAAATGCAAATTTCTAGAAAGAAGAAAATCACGTGGCCTAACTTGATCTTATGTCAAAATAAGTTGTGACAAATCAAAGGGTAAAGGCAAAGGTGACACAGACAAGGCTGGAGGGGGGCCAGCAGGTGGCATGTGGGGAAGACCCTGGATCCCCCGGGGCCAACCATAGTTCGAGCACCAGGCCTGGCGACCTGAACTTGAATTCATGCCAGGCACACGTGCGTGTGTGCCCAGGGTCCCGAGAAAAGAACAAAGGAGAAGGGACTGCCACGTCGCCACCCGCCACCTGAGAGGTGGCTTCTCACTGTCCGTCACTCTGTCTCTCTGGTAAGCACACCCGCCCTATAACAAAAATCTCTCAAAAGAAAGAAGAAAGACGTACAGGTTTGTATAAATGAAAGATCCACGGGGGTCTGCTGGGCACCACCAGCAGGAACCTTGGGGCAGGGTAGGCTCACTCATGCTTGCTTACCTGCATTATCTAAGGTTCTACCGCACGTGCTTTGCAATAATCCATGGTTAGCCTTAATTTTTAAAAACCTGCTGTACGCTTCCTGGTAAACGGCAAACTAAAGCCGTGCATTTAACTCCTGCCCATCAGAAGTCCAACCAGCGCAGCCTGAGGGGCTGACTTCTGAGGTGTAGGCCCCGCACATGACGGGAGGCACGCCTCACAGTCAGGCATCCCAGCCCGAAGCCCGGGCACGTGCGGAGCTGCAGAGGGAGGTGAGAAAGCGGAGGCTAGCGTGGACGGACTGACCACTCCACCTAGAGACTGGGACCCTGCTCCCTCAGCACCAAGGACAGGCTGAGAGCGACGGCCCCAGCAGACACGGGCAGAGAGCCTTCAGAGGTGGAAGGTCCTCCCTGCCCACAGGCCCTCAAGCACGGCTGAGGCAGCCACTGTCCTGAAAGGGGAGCCAAAGACTGAAGTGTGTAACCCAAAATTCACATGCTAAAGGCCCCACCCCCAGTGTGACAGGGCCTCAGGAGATAGCGAGGGACGGTAAGGTCGGAAGGTCCTGAACCAGCAGAGCCGGGCCCTGTAACACACAGGACAGCCCTGCTCTCCCTGTCTCTCTCCCTCTCTGCCACGAGAAGGCACAGCGAGAAGTCTGCAGCCACAGCTGTAAGCCGGAGAGCCCTCTCAACCCGAGCGGTGCACTCCAACCTTGGGCTCCCGGCCTCGACACAGTAATGGGGTCTTCTGATGAGCACCGCAGCTATGGGAGGCCGGAGCCGAGTGCACCTGCTCCTGGCAAGGGCCAGAAGTGTGGCCCTGAAGCAGACAGTGGAGGGCGGAGCCACCCTACAGCAGGGGCTCACATCAGGGGACCTCAGTGGGATGCTCGATATGGCTGGACCCGGCAGAGGTCTGTCCTCCCAGGGCCTGGGGGGCTGGCGTAAAAGCCGGCTGCGTCCAGGGCCAGGTGCACGACCTCTGCTGACTGAGCACCACGCTGCCACGCCCTGCTCATTGCAGCCGCCCTGCGTCTACACGGGCTGGAGCCGTGTGGGGAGCTCACCTCAGAGCTCCTGGGTGCCGGCCTGAGACACACCACCAGGCACACAGAAAACACCTGAGACTTGGGCCGAAATGCTGGCCAAGATAAAGGGAGGGTTTGCGTGGGTCTCCCTGGGTCCTGCGAGGTGCTCCTGCGCATCCAGGGGCGGGGCCGATCCTGCGGGTGGCCCAGGGACCCCTGTGGCGCTGCCCCGACTCTGCCCACAGGAGGGAGCTGAAGGAGCCCAGTCTACCCTACAAAGCATTGTGGCCGGGGTCCTCACGCAGCAGGTGCCAGGCCACGTCGGGCCCAGCCCCAGGCTAGCAAGTCCTTCTCAGCCCCTTTGAAACGTCAGATGGTGAGAACGCCCCCACACTCACCCTTGCCTCCCACGGCGTCACAGTGATGTCACCATGGAGACAGTACACCCAGGACACAGCAGAGACACACGAGCCTGACAGGAAGATGGTCCCAGCCCAGCCCAGAAACCGGTCCTATGCCCCTCTGCCCACACCCTTGGTCTCAGGTCCACCAAGGCTGGGAGTCATCGGCCTCTCCTGACAACTCCACCTACAGCAGAGGCAGAGAGGACGGCCGTGTGACCAGATGCACGCTTTCTCACCAACCACCATTCGACCTGCACGTCCAGAACAAGTGGGAGGGAAAAACACCCAGCTTCATGGAAAGAGATCCTGGGGGCTAGGTAGAGTGGTGGTTAGAGAGGCTGGGTCCCATGTGGCCAACGGGGAATCCCAGACCCTGCAGCTTGACAAGCACACAGGGCCAGGACCAGCAGGTGGTGTAATGGCCACATCACTGGACTCCCACATAGCCATCCCCAGCTCGAGTCCCGGACCCAGTGCTTAAAACACATGCCAGGCACATGTGGGTGCGTGCCCAAGATCCTGGGAAGAGAATGGAGGAGCAGGGATTGCCAGGTGTCTTAAAAAAAAAAACAAACCACGGGCACATGTGTGTGCAGGCCCGAGATCTCACAAGGAGAGGGGAGAGCGGCAGTCTGTGTCCCAGGACGGCCTCCCTCAGCCCCTCTGCCCGTCTCGGGTGAGCACACACCTCCTCCAGCAAAGCGTACAGCAAAGAAATCACACCCTTCCGTTCTCTGCTCCAACAGCCCCGGTGCCCCACCACTGCACTCTCGCGCTGGAGACCACGGCCAGGCCCGCACGGCACGCCTGTGCAGGCCGTGAGCACGCCTGCAGCCGAACCTTCTCAGCCGATGGCCGCTGTTCCTCTCTCACTCTCCGCGTGGAGACCTGGGCGTCTAAGAGCAGTCTAAGGGAAGCTTGACGTCCACCCCTGCCACGCAAACGCCACATCACCCCCGCCTCAGCCTCGCCCTCAGAGGCCCAGCCTTACCCATGAGGGGCCAGGTTGGTTGTCACCAACACGGTCTTCACCTCTTCCACACCATTGCCGTCGACTGCGGTGTCTGGAGTCGTCACAACCACAACCTCCTCCATGTGGACGCTCACATCTGGGGTCGCCATGGCCCTGCTGAGATGTCAAGACCCAAGACCTGGACAGAGTGAGGCAGGGCACGGCTTAGGGTGCGGGCCCCTCCCTGAGCCGCACAGGGCCGCCGGCACCCCGACGGCCCATTCCTGCCGAGTGTGGCAGCGCAGGGTGCCCCAGGTTCTGGCCCTGAAGTGCAGGAGCATGACTCGCCCACCCTGCCCCTGGGGGAACTGAGACCCAGCAGAAGCCACGGGGCACTCTGGAGTGGCCGGGAGGCTCAGAGCGGCATGGTGGGAGGGCAAGCAGGGTCTGAGCGTGGTGACAGTGCGCCGCTGGCTGGTGCTCCGCTCCGTGCCCCTGGTGAGCCCACGGGCAGCCCCGGCCCCAGGACTGAGTGGCAGATGCAGAGAGAATGCTCTCCATGGGAAGGGATCTCTACAGGCTGGGGAAAGGGACCCCACAGACAGAAGAGGGGAGAAAGACCCTGGGTTTCCGAATTACCCACTTCTGTCTCTGCAGCAGTCCTTAGATAAGCCCAGCTCCTGCTAAAAGCCTGTGACGGTGGCGGTGGCCTGGGGGACACCTAAACTCAGAGGGGTGCTCTTCTTCCTGTGACGGTGGCGGTGGCCTGGGGGACACCTAAACTCAGGGGGGGGTGCTCTTCTTCCTGACGAGGGTCCCGGGGAGTGGTCATGCTTGCACACATGCCCTCCACTTACGGCCCAGGAGGACTCGTCCTGACCCGCTGCAGCACACAGGTCACGAGGCCGCGGCTTTCAGCCTGAGGACAAGGGAGAGGTGGGAGCAGAGAGGAATGCC
>NW_006204331.1:721805-730863 GCF_000334495.1 Tupaia belangeri chinensis
CGGAAGAGCATGGGCAAGGCTCTGACCACAGACCTGACCTAAGGACACAGAGGGCCTTCAATCTGCAGTGTGGGCCAACCCAGGTGTGCTGGTCAGGGTGGCTGGACCCACATGGCTGGCAGGGCAGTCAAGTCCCGAGAAGAGGAATGCAGAAGAGACTGCAGCGTGCCAGCTCCCGGGGAGAGCGTTCTTTCTCACTCCCCTGACAAAAACAAAAACAAAACAAACTAAAACTAAAGAGAACTTGCAGCTTGAACCTTGCCAGGTCAATTTCCTGCTCTTACGAACGAAGACCAGAATTCCACAGCATAATACGCAAAGTATCCAGACTAGAATTCACGATCACTTGACAAGCAAAGAGCCGGGTACTCTGATTAACTCTCGAGGGAAAGCAGTTGAGAGCAGCCCTACACAGCGGTCCCCGAGATCACACTCCAGGGAACCGGGGCTAGCTCCAGGAGGGAAGGAGCTCAGACACCCATTCGGACAGTCGGACACAAAGCCAGATAGGGCCAGACCTCGCACACCGCAGGGTGGCTCAGGTGGCCAGGACTCTCCACAGAACCCCGAGGGCCAGAGGGCAAGCGACTGCATTTCTTAGCATTTTCTGCCTGGGGCCAGCAGGCAGCGTGGTGGACAGGCGCTGGACGCTGGCGTGGATGGCCGTGGCCTCGCACTCTCGCTTTCTCTCTAGTGAGCGCACATGTGCCATAGCGGACGTTAAAAGAATGAAGATAATAACAAATAAACTGAATGATACATAAACACACAGTGGAGTGATTAAAGAGTGCAATGGGGAATGAAAAGACAAGCTACAGTGGGGCGCAGTGCCACACGCCTACGGTCCCAGCTACATGGGAGGGAGGCAGGAGGCTCACGAGCTCACGACCAGTCTGGGCAACTGGGCAAGACCCCACGTCTCACTCTCTTCTTTTGGTACTGGGCATGCATGCTCACCAGAGAGAGGGGGAAGAGAGAGATCACCCACTGGGGGCAGCCATACCACAATCCCTTCTCCACCACTCTCCTCTCAGGGTTTTGGACACGGGCACACGCTTGATGCGTTTTCTAAGCCGTGAACTGTTCCGTTGGCCATGTGGGATCCAGCTGCTTTAACCACCGTACTGACTGGCCCGCAAGACCCCATCTCTTAAAAAAAGTGATAATTGGGACCAGAGTTAGCATAATGGCTATGTCATTGGACTCCCATGTAGTCGACCGCAGTTTGAGTCCCGGACCCAGTGGCTTAAACTCACGCTGGGCACATGTGTGTGCCCAAGATCCCGAGAGGAGAACGTTGGAGAAGGAGCTGCAGCATGGCTATCCCCCCAGGGGGTGATTTCTCTCTTTCTGTCTCTCTGTCTCTGTCTTTCTTTCTGGCGAGCGCACGCGCCCTATAGCAAAAAAATCTCTCCAAAAACAAGTGATAATTAAAAAGGTCAGCTCGGCGGTGCGACAGCCTGGGCCGCTCAGCCGGTCTCACATGCGGTGCAAGTCTCCACTCAGAGCGCTGAGCCGAGGCAGGCACGCCAGTGCCCAGGACCCTGGGCCAGGCTGCACTGGAGGAGGGGACTGTGGCATGACCAGATCACGGAGAATGCCCCCCAGCTCCCGCCCTCCGGTACGCATGCGTGCTCCAGCATGGGTGGTAATGATGCAAGCTGAGCGGCCACGAGAACGCAGCATTCGCAATCACACCACGAAAACCTACATCCAACCACATCAGGGGCTCGACTCCAGGAAGCAAACCTCCCAACCAAGACACGAGCGAGAGATCCAAGCAGACACATCACCACGGAGACACATCACCATGGAGACATGTCAAGCCCCCGGTGGTGCTGGACATCCGTCACCCCGGGGAACACCGGCGCAGGCCTTCATGACACGCAGTGGGCCGGCTGCACAGGGGGCCACGCGCTCGGTTCTGGGACCCACCTAGACCGGCAGGCGTGGGGACACATGCCAAGGCCGGGCAGGGACAGGAGCTGCCAGCACCACGTGCTGCAAGTTGTCGGGGCATGCAGGCACAGCAGGTGAGGCCACTGCAGTGGCTCCTTCCCAAGTGAGCACGCTTGCGGGGTGCCCAGCAGCCCTCTCCTCGCTGGGACCCCTGGCAGGTGCCAACATCTGCTGCCACCCACACCCTTCCTACACACGGCAGTGTGCCTGACACCTATGCCCGCTCTGTAGATGCACCCCAGTGTAACCACCACCCACACCCTTCCAACACACGGCAGTGTGTGCCTGACACCTACGCCCGCTCTGTAGACGCGCCGCAGTGTAACCGCCTACACCTTCCTCCCCTCTCGCTGAATCAGCAGACCCACGCTGTGCACACGTGTTTAGGGCAGCTCCCTACTGAAGGGATAAACCAGCATGTCCACAGAACAGAACCCCACCCATGACGAGGACCAGCAGGTGGCACGTCGCTGGACTCCCACATGGCTGGCAGTTCGAGGCCTTGACCCAGTGGCTTCAAAATCACACTGGGCACATGTGTGTACATGTCCAAGATCCTAGGAGCAGAATGGAGAAGGGATTATGATGTGGCCAGTCCCCGTGGGGGATAAGCTCTCACTTCCCCTCTCACTACCTCTGTCTCGCCCTCTCTCCCGCAAGCGCTCCCACACTAAGGCAAAAATCTCTTAAAAAATAAATGAGGGGCTGGCAGGTGGCATGATGGTTAAGGGCACTGGACTGCCACACGGCTGACCAGTTTGTGTCCTGGACCTGGCGGCTTGCTCTCTCACTTTCTCTCTCTGTCCCACCTGTGAACAAATGAAATAAATCAATAAAATTATTCTATGAACAAATAAATACAACTGGGACCGGCAGATGGTGTAACAACTATGTCATCGAACTCCCACGTAGTCGACCATGGTTGAAAACACACCAGGCGCACAGGGGCAGGGAGAGAGCACAGAGGAGGACAGCAAGAGGACGAAGAGACAGAGACGGCTCGGGGGCCAGAGACGGCCGACTGCCTGCTGATGGCGACACGCACAGGCTCTCCACTGGACTGGCCTGAGACGTGTCTCATGTCAGGTAAATTCTCCATCCAAGCCAAACGATCTACAGTGACTGCACGTTTAAAAAAATGAGAGTAAGTAATAATAATCTGAAGACAATGACAAAAAGCTATTTGATGATAATGACGTAGACAGTAACGTCTTTGTCTTGGCTGATATGCGTGGCAATCGTGCTGGAAAAAGAAATGTAATACACTGTAAAGATATATGTGATTCAATGTAATATAAAAAAGACTACATGGGAACCAGCAGTTAGCGTAATGGCTATGTCGCTGGACTCCCACGTAGTCGACTGCGGTTTGCATTCCGGACCCGGTGGCTTTAAATCTACGCCGGGCGTGTGTGCGTGCGTGCCCAAGATCCCGAGAGGAGAGTGGAGGAGAAGGGATTGCGGTGTGACCATCCCCCCGGGGGGTGATTTCTCGCTTTCTGTCTCTATGTCTCTCTCTCTCTGTCAAAGGGCAACGCGACCTAAAACAAAAAAACAAAAAAAAAAAAAAAAAAAAAAAAAGATTACAATAATAAAATTTTGAAAAACCCCAAAACAAAAAACTTCACACCAGGCACATGTACACGTGCCTGAAATCCCGAGAGGAAAACAGAGGAGAAGGGATGGCGCATGGCCATCCTCCCTGGGGGGTGATTTCTTGCTGTCTCTCTCTCAGACAAGCGCACATTCCCTATAGCAAACATTTTTCTAAACAAACACACACAACACCCACAGCAGCCTGGATGGACCTCCAGAGAGCCACACCCAGTGTCTCGAAGGTCAGCTGCTGCAGGGTCCGTGCGTACAACACTGTACAAGAACACGCCACTGTACAAGAACTCCCACTTTGAGGAGGGACACGGCAGTGGGTGCAGAGGAGACGTGGCCATGACAGGGACGGCCAAGGTAGCTGGGGTGACGGACTGCTGTGCTGAGTGTGGAAGGGGGGACACGGCTGGACGCACGCACTGGGACGCACAGACCTGCACATTCACCATCTGCCTCTTATTTTTCTTTGGAGAGGTTTTTGCTATAGGGCGCGTGCACTCGCCAGACAGACAGAGAGACAGAAAGCGAGAAATCGCCCCCCAGGGGGATGGCCGCGCTGCAATCCCTTCTCCTCCATTCTCCTCTCGGGATCTTGGGCACACACGCACACGCGCCCGGCGTGAGTCTAAGCCACCGGGTCCAGGGCTCAAACCGTGGTTGGCTACCTGGGAGTTCAGCGACATGGCCATTACGCCAGCTGCGGGCCCCTTCCGCCTACAGGTCTCTCAGGAGCTGAGCTGGTAGGAAGCGTACCGCACTGTCGCATACGCAGCCACCTGACCTTCTTTCTAAGTGCCAGAGGTCACGTATGCTCGCGAGGGAGAAAGCATACGTGGGGTGGCCGTGCTGCAATGCCTCTCCCCCACGTCCAATCCTGTCTAGGTTTTGGACACGCACATGCACCCAGTGTGTGTTTCCAGCTGCTGGGGCCAGGATTCAAACCATGGCCAACACACAAGACCGACCTGCCCTAACGAGTAGGCAGTGAGGATGGCCCTGGTCCACGGAGTCTCAGCAAGACGGCCAACCACTCAAGGCTGGGGCAGTCTTTCAACACATGGTGCTGGGTACCTGGGTGTCTGGGTGTCCACATTAAAAGAACAAGATTGGGGACCAGCAGTTAGCGTAATCCCTATGTCGCTGGACTCCCACGTAGTCAACCGCGGTTGGTGTCCCGGACCCGGTGACTTAAAACTCACGTCGGGCGCGTGTGCGTGCGTGCCCAAAATCCCAAGAGGCGAATGGAGGAGAGGGGTTTGCAGTGTGGCCTTCCTCCTGGGGGGTGATTTCTCGCTCTCTGTCTCTCTCTGTCTTTCTGGCTAGCGCACGTGCCCTATAGCAAAAACCTCTCCACAAAAGAACAAGGCTGGGCATTTATCTTACTCTGGCCACAGAAATGAACTCGAGGTGGCCCAGAAACCTGACCCAGGAGTAAAGCCATGCAACACTTAGAAAGACTTGGATTTGGCAATGAGTTCTTACATGCACCCAAGGGCACTACCCAGAGGGTGGGGGAGGAGGCCTGCTGCCGTTTCCCTGGTGAAGATATCCCGAGGACACGGACAAGCAGAGCCCAGCACAGAAAGAGAACAGGAGGGCGGCTCTATCCTTGGGGAAATGCAAATTAAAGCCACAATGCCCCCAGCCCTGGGCGCCAAGACAGCCGGGCTGCCAGGCTGTGGGAACAGGAGCCCTGGGCACTGCTGAAGGCAGGGTGAGGCCGCTGTGGACAGCTGCAACCCCAGTTAGTTACTGCAGGACCAGGAATTTCTTCTCTAGGTAGAGTCCCAGATAAATGGCTGAAGTCAGGGACCCCAACGTTGCTAACAGCACTGCTCACAGTGGCCAAAAGGGGGACAACCCACGGGCCCGTCCATACACGGACAGCTAAACCCGGTCGGGTACCTGTGCAATGGATTCTCGCCTGCCTTAAGGAGAGGCATGACGTGGATGGGCCTGGAGGACAGTGTCTCAGTGGAAGGGGTCACACGAGAGGACAGGCGTCGCGCAGCCCCACTTACGGGAAGCACCCAGAGCCCGACTCACAGGGGTGGGACGGCCAGGCCGATGTGGTGGGGAGTTACTAGTCAGGTCAGACGTCCAGTTTGGGGTGAAGAAAAGGTCTGGGAATGGACGTGGAGAAGGCTGCAACCACCATAAACACGCTCAGTACAGCTCAGCTACACACTTAGAAATGGCCGAGGGACCAGCAGTTAGTGTAATGGCTGTCGCTGGACTCCCATGTAGTCGACTGCAGTTTGAGTCCCGGACCCGGTGACTTAAACTCACACCGGGCACGTGTGCGTGCATGCCCAAGATCCCGAGAGGAGAGTGGAGAAGGGATTGCGGCGTGGTCATCCCCCTGGGGGGTGATTTCTCGCTTTCTGTCTCTCTGTCTGGCAAGCACAAGCACCCTATAGCAAAAACCTCTCAATAAATAAATAAAGTTAAATAATTCTAAAACAGAAAAATGTTTTTAAAAAAAGGCTAAAATGGGGATGGTGGTTAGGGTGGCTGGATGCCACACAGCCGACTACAGTTAAGAGTCCAGCTTGGTAAAAAACCACACAGGACACACATGCGTGTGCGCCCACATTCCCACAAGGAAGGAGGGGAGAGGGGACTGCAGTGTGACCATGTCTGTGGAGTGCGTCTGCTTTCCTCCTCTCTGTTTGTCTCTCTCTCCTCCCCCATCTCCGGCAACGGCACGTGCCTTCTTGCAAAAATTTAGAAAAAAGAAAAAGAGCTAAACTGGTAAAATGGGGGCCGGCCAGTCACACAGTGGCTAAGGCAGTTGAACCTCACAGCTAACTGCAGGGTTTGAATAATCCAGCAGCTTGAAAAGCACACTGGGGCGTGCGTGTGCCTGCCTGTGTGCCCAAAATCTTGAGAGGAGAATGAAGAGGGGACTGTGGTGTGGTCATACCATCCATCCCCCTGGGGTGATTTCTCACTTCCCCTCTCCGTCTTTTTGGCAAGCGCACATGCCTTATGGCAAAACCATAAACTTTTAAAGAGATAGAACATAAAAGCGTGCTAAAGATGTCTCTGTACTTGCTGCAGGAATGTGAACATGTTAAAGATCCCACCTGCCCAGATGGGGCAGGCCACACGCCAAGGCAGGCATGCAGGGCCGGGCTCGAGGCTTCACTCCAGCACAGCTGGCCTGGTCAGGGGCCACCAGGGCTGTGAGGGAAGAGGGCACTTCCTCCTCCATCAGCCCATCAGGACCTCGCTTACCTGTCCCCAGCTGAGAATGGGCTCCAGGTGATGCCAGAGAAGGCACAGGGCAAAGCCTGCCTTCCGGGGCCACCATCACAAATGCCAGCCAATCTATGAAGTGGCCCCCCCGGCCCAGAATCTCAGGAACCCAAAAGTGGGCAGGCTGAGGTGGAGGATTAAACACTGGTTGAGATTCGGGTCCTCATCCTCCTGGAACAAGGCGAGCGGGGGCGAGCTGAGAGCCACCTGCTAGTGAGCCAGCCTTGCTCTGCAAGGAAGGGAGTGCCCTGGGATGACATCCACGACTCTACCCTGGAGAGCTGGCTGAAAGGCCAAGCGGGACTGTGTCAACACGAGGACGAATGGCCAGATACCCGATGGCACAGAAAACGAGCGATGGAAAGTGAAACAAGTAAAACTCAGAACGCAGCATTTTAAAAATTCAGCAATCTGGGACCAGCAGTTGGCACAACGGCTATGTCGCTGGACTCCCATGTAGTCAATCACAGTTCGAGTCCTGCCCCTGGGGGCTTAAACTCACACCGGCATATGTGTGTGCTTGTCCAAAATCCCGAGAGGATAATGGAGAAGGGATTGCGGGTGGCCACCCTCCCCGGGGGTGATTTCTCGCTTTCTCTCTGTCTCTGTCTTTCTGGCGAGTGCATACACCCTATAGCAAAAACCTCTTTAAAAAAAATTCACAATCTGGGACTAGCAGATGGTGTAACGGTTACGTTGCTGGACTTTCATGTGGTCGACAGCGGGAGTCCCAGACATGGTGGCTTCAAACTCACACCAGGCACGTGTGTGCGTGCAGGCCCATGGTCCTGAGAGGAGAATGAAGGAGGACCTGCTGCACAGCATCCCCCCGGGGGGTGATTTCTCGTTTTCTATCTTTCTCTCTCCGTGCAGTGAGTGTGTGTCCTACAGCAAAACCTCTTAAAAACAATTAGCAATCCTCAATCAGCAGGCTGCTCACTACTGCCCCCCACCCCCACCCCTGCGCGGCCACCTAGGGTCAGCTCAGCTGGGAGGGCTGGCCTGCAGCCCCAGCTGCTGCGGGTGCGCCTTGCGGGGGCCAGGCCCGGGCTCCGGAAGACTGTCTTCAGAGGTTTCCAGTCAGAAAAGCTGCAGCAGCTACTCACACGCCGTCAGACTTCACATTCCTACATTGTTCTCACTTTCTTTTTTTAGGTTTTGCCATAAAACTTGTGCATTCTCCAGAGAAAGGCAGTGGAAGGAGAGGGGGAGTGAGATATCTCCCCGCTGCAATCTCTCCTCCATTCTCTTCTGGGGACTTTGGGCACGCAGGCACATGCCCCAGTGTGATTTTTCAAGCCACTGGGTCCAGGACTCAAACCATGGTCAGCCATGTGGAAGTCCAGCACATTAACCACCACAATAGGGCACATTTACTCACCAAAGGAAGATACAGAGAGGAAAAGTGAGAAATCACCTTGGGGAGGCAGGTGGTTATGGGCACTGGACTCCCACACAGTTGACTGCAGTTCAAGTCCCGGACCTGGTAGTTTGCTTTCTCAATTTCCTTCTCTCTCTCTCTGTCCCTCTCTGGTCAAATTTAAGTAAGTAAGTAAATAAATAAAATTCTAAAAAAAAAAAAAGATGTCACCTCCCAAGGCAACGGCTACACCACCCTCCCTCCTCCACCCTCCTCTTTGGGTTTTGGGCACTCACGCACAAGCACCTGCTGTGATTTTAAAGCCTCCGGGTCCAAGACTTGAACCACCAGTTGGCCATGTGGGGTCTAGCCACCTTAACCTCTGTGTCACCTACTGGCCCTTCACTAGCATCACTTTAGTGTTCTAGATTCAGGCTTCACAACAAAAACGCTTTATATGCATACATACTTAAATTGCCCTGGGGGTGGGGTGGGGCAGCAGGACGGTCGGCCTCCAGAGGCCTCCCCAGTACAGCCCACGTGGGCTGACCCAGGCCTGGCTACGTGATGGTGGTTGGCAGCGCCAGGCCTGCCCCCTTTCTCCCTCTCACTCACGGAATCGGGAATCGATAAGCTTCCTAGGAGTCTACCTAAAATACTGGGCCGCGGTGCTTCAGCTTGGGCTCCGGCTAGCCAGCCCAGGCAGAGCCCTGGCTCACGATGACTCATCAGGGAGGAGGGCCTACCATGGAAGCTGCCCACGCCCCACTGCGGGGAAGCACCGCTGGGTAGCTCCCCCAGCGGTACTGGAGCTCAAGTTCACAGCCATGCCTGTCACTGGCGGGTGGCCTCGGGCCGTGGGCGCCTGGG
>NW_006204331.1:730935-731988 GCF_000334495.1 Tupaia belangeri chinensis
AGAACTGACCCCAAGTTAACTTTTTTTTTTTTAAGAATTATTTTACTTAACTTTATTTATTTAAATTTGACCAGAGAGGGACAGAGAGCAAGAGGGTGAGAAAGCAAGTTGCCAGGTCCAGGACTTGAACCGTGATCGGCCACGGGGGAGTCCAGTGCCCTTAACCACCGTGCCACCTGCCGGCCCCCTAAGTTAACTCTGAGGTTGGGTTATGAGAGACCATTTTTTAATAATGTTCTCAGGCATAAATACCCAAAACAAGGTAAAAACGCTAGCATGTGGTCAGATCAGATTCCAAGCCCTGGCTCTCCACCTAGTCTTCTGGACAGATCAGAGAGGCTTTCCTGGGGTCAAACTACCTGGACTCCACGCAGTCCGCCACGGTTCATGTTCCAGGCCCAGAGGCTTCACTCACGCCAGGCACGTGTGCATGCCCCAAATCCCAGGGGAACAGAGAAGGGGTTGCAGTGTGCCATCTCCCTTGGGTGGGGGGTGATTTCTGTCTTTCTCGGTCTCTCAGGTGAGTGCACGAACCCTACAGCAAAAATCTCTCTAAAAAAAATCTGTGTACAAAAAAAAAAATCTACCAGTGCAGCAGGCACGCCCTGAACCCCTGCTGGCAGGGCCTTGGAATTCCGTGTTCCCGGACCTCAGGGCCAGCCCCTGCGCATGGTGGTTAAGGAGCCGGCTCACACAGGGCCAGCCTGGGCAGGAATCCGGGCCGGCGGCTGGAGCCCCAATCCCCACGCGCAGGGCGGTGGAGACGCTCCGCGGGGCACCAGGCCCCACCGCAGGGCTGCCTCCCTCTCCGCTGTCCCGGGAGAGCCACATGCCCCAGGCAAAGCGAAAGCACCAGCTGCCAACCGCGACCTCCCGCTTCCGCTGCAAACCCACAGGAGGTGAGCCTGGAGCACCTGCCCTCCGGTCGGGCTAGCGTGGGCGCAGTCGCGCGAGCGCACACTCGCACGCACACTCGTGCACGCACACACTCGGCTCGCGCACGCGCACTTGTCCGCCCTCCGCGGCGGCCGGGCCCCCCCGCCCCACGTGCTT